>NC_080034.1:72374872-72687730 GCF_030020395.1 Manis pentadactyla
CCTGAGCATCTGAGAGCTGAGGCTGTGTTGTTAGCAGGGAGTTTCTGGTTGTAGCGATGGCCAAGGAACAGCTGCTCCTTGGGTCCTTGGAGCAGCCAGACACCACGTAGTGGCTGTTATATGGGCCAGTGATGGGAGCCACCGAGACTCAAACTCATCCTCGCCTGAGGAGACCACTTGCAGATTCGAGGTCTTCATTTCGAGAGGCACATGGGGACCAGAGGCAAGGCCAGAGGTGTGACCTTTGGTGGTTGCTGTGCAGGGGCGGGGCGTGCGGTCTGGGTGTCATGTTGCATTTGGGATCCACAGACACCATGGCAGCCACCACAGAGCCCCTCCAGGGCCTCTCCATGGTACAGTGTGTGTGCCTGCTTGTGAGGTTCTTACTTGTTCACAGGGACAGCTGGTCAAGAAGGTATTTTTCTAGATTAACTGGTCAAACTGAGGGCCGTCAGTGTTCCTCACCCAGTAGGTGGCTGCTGATTCCTCAGAAACGTGCAGTAGGGCTGGTGGTTAAGGCCACAGACTAGCTCCTTGCTGTCTGTGCGACCTTGGGCGAGGTTTGACCTCACGGCCTCATTTCCTCCTCTACGCATCGCCTTCCTCACAAGGCTGTGAGGGCTGAGTGGGGTAAGGAGAGTCCCTGCACACAGTAAGGACTCGGTGGTTGGTGGCTGTCATTTTCTTCTCTGTCCTCTGCCGCTGGCATCGGCACAGGCCTCCATCCCGCCCCTGCCCCGCTCACCACCAGCTGGTAACTTGTGCTGCCCTGGGGACCACTTTGGGAGCTGAGCAGCCAGGAGTAAGGGTTTGATCTTCTGCCATGTAGGGAAACGATCGTCAGTCTAAATCTACAGTTGGATCCAGCGACAACCCGTCTCCTCAGCCCCCAAAGAGGAAAGAGAAAAAAGATGTGAATTCGGGAAAACTCGCAAAAGGGAAACAAAATTTAAAGTCAAAGAGTTCACCGCAGGCGGTCCCAGACGGCGGTAAGTCTGTCCTCACTGTTCCTGTTCCTGTTATTATCTTACTTCTGTGACACAATTTTAGTCTTAAATAGATCCATTTGTTTCCCTTATTCTCACACATGAGAGATCTCAAAGAAGATGTTCTGTGTGGGAGATGCTGCTGTTTTTCATGCTTCGTTTCTATATGTGACTAGAGGTCGTGCTAAAGGAGAAAATGCTTCTTGTGGTGATCTTATCAGAAAAGGCAAATTTTATCACCTTGTGCTCATACTGAAAGTGCTTAACATTCTTGCCTACCGCTGTTGACAACGGCTCCGTGACTGGTGTGTTCACAGCCCCACCCACATTCATTAAGAATTAGTTTTAGTCATGATCACTTTCCCCAAAAAGATATTTTACCAATTTTACTGATATCCAAGAGAATACTAAACACACACAAAACCTTACCAATAAGTGGTATGTACAGAAATTAGTTTGTACCTTGCATTACAGGTGAGGGATGATATAAAATACTTCTTAAAAATTTGCATTAGTATGAGATTTCAGAATAAAAGGGTGATGGACTAAGGACACACGCCCTCAGAATTGTGAATTTCCTTATTAGTTTTTGTGGAGAAAGGCTCTTTTCAGTTTTATTCCAAGTGTGTTGTGAGTGGAACAGGACGTTGACAAGAAAGCAGTGCTGCGCAGAGCGGAGGGCCGGCTGGGGCACGGCCTGTGCAGTGACTGCTTCTCCTTTGCCTGGATCGCCTCGTTCACCCTCAGTCAGTGGGGAACATGCTGGGGCGCTCGGGAGGAGCTTGGATGGGATTAGGTTAAAGACTCGGGGCCGGAGCTGCGTCCTCCACCTGGGAGCCCCAGCCCACTTCACGGTGGATGTGAGGAGTCCGTTAGAATCACAGTCAGTGTGGGCCTCACAGCTGGTGCAGCAGAAGCTCGCGGGTAGGGCTTAGAGGATGCTGCACAGATGACTAAAGAATCGAAAGATGGGGGAGACTAAGTGAAAAAATAGGCCTTTAATAGAGAAGAAAGAGTGGAGGGGAGTTTAAATACTCAAAGATGTAGATGATGGCGATTAGTTGGAGGACGATTGTCCTAGATTCTTGTTGTAGCTCTGCTACTGACCTTGGGAAAGTCACTTAACTTTTTGGGGCACCGTTAGCTATCTGTAAAATGTGGGCTCATATTAAGTTTTATCATGGAAAGTTTTGCTTATCCTTAAGTTTATGCAGTCCTTTTCAGTGACCATGATACAGGGAGGTCAGGGTAAAATGTAGTCAACAAATATTTATTGAATGCTCATTGAATGGCAGTCACCAAAGGAGAAAAATCTAGCCTGAAAGAACACGCTGCACCTTAAGCATTAGAAATAATAGAGACTTTGTCTTAATATATATACTAGATTGTACTGTCCCCAAAGCCATGGGCTATGTCTTAGTAGTTTTTTTCTTTTTTTTACCCCCAGCACCTGGCACAGGTCTGATAGATATGATACTCTTAATAAATATTGTTGAGGGAATGATGGAAGTCACAAAATAGGCAAGTCTCTGTAATACTTTAAAACCCACTAAGAAACAGGACCCATTTTAACTTTTCATAAATTATCTTTGTTTAAAGGCTTTTATAAAATGTTACTTGGTTATTTTCTATAAAGCTCTTACTAGTTTGCAGAAATCCTAACCCCTAGTTCCAGTATATTTTTTTAAAGTCTTTAGATTTTGTAGTTGTCCCTCAGAAAAAAGGGAACCATATTTCCATGTTATCTCATTTGTAGAAACTTGGGCACATAAGAGGTTGCAGCATCGCTTCTCGGCCTTTTGGCTAAGATCAAGTGTAGTATCTGTTCTTACCAGTTTAATATCTGATACGTCCTCTATCCGAGGACAATATATTAAATGGATTTTTGGAGCAGGGAGATGGAATAGGAGCTTGCTCCGTCCACTCCACGCATCGACCTGGTATTGCAGTACTTCCGGGAATGGTGCACCATAAAAAAAAAAAAAAAAAAAAAAAAGAGGTTGCAGCAGCATTTCCCTCTTCCACAGAAAAGTGACCTTCATTAAAACTGAATTACCAGTATTTTTGCTTTTGTAAAATTCACAGATAGTTTCCAACAACTGTGTCTATGTGGATGAAAATAACAAAAACATGTTAACCGTTGAAGCAGGTCCTGTTCTACAAGTGCTAAGAAAAGGCAGAAGCCTCCGCTGTCCTCCCCTTGTCTTCAGAGAATCCTGCGGTTGTTTTAGATAATTGCCCCTCTTAAGTGTATAGTTTCCAATGCAGTTTTACAATGTGTAGTTTATGGGGTTATAACTGCTGGATGTCATCGTTCCATAGAACAAGTACTGGTGTCTTTCAAATGGAGGTTTGGGGAAGCAAAATTTTTTTCCATTACCCCACTCATCTAGTAAGAGGTCAGATGAAGCATTTTGTGTCTTTTCATCTTGATAAAAAGAACATATTACCTGGGAAATGAACCTTAGCTCCAAAAACAATTTCATTTCCAGGGGGAAAAAAAAAATTGTGCTGCTTACCAGATTAAATCATCATCTGATCAGTTTAAGGATATTAGCCTAAATCCATGCTTTTGAAAGTTGAACTATTTTTTTCTTATCAGATCTCCCTCCAGATGTCTTTAGCTGTAAAAATTTTCCAGGTTATAGTGTCAGAAATTCTTTCTTTCTCTCTTTCTTACTCTTTATCTCAGCCTGCATATTCGTTCATCATTGCAGCTGCTTTGTGCTCTGAGATAGTCTGTTTCAGTGACCAGAACCAAGTGTCTGCTTCCGTGTGCTCACGCCTCAAGGGGGCCCTTGCTCTGTGGGGAGGAAAGAGCAATAGGGCTTGAAGCAAGATGAGAGGAAAGGTGTGTCTGAATTGGGGTGATGAGTAAGATGCGCAAGAATTTAACATGATACTGTAGATTTGAACATTGCTAGGAGAGTAGCTCTTTAAAGATTTTATCACAAGAAAAATGTATGGGGATGGATGCTAACTAGACATGCTGCACTAATCATTTCACATTATAAATAAGAATTTGATTTTAGAGATGAGAAAGTTTTTTGTGCTTGATATTTTTTACCTAGAATTAGGTAATCAACTCATTTCAAAGTGTTAAATTTTAGAGTTAGGATGAATATCTATGATTTTTTCATAGCGTACGTTAAATTGTGCAGATATTTGGTCCAGTGTTCTTTGCCTACATAACTGTTCTTATGTTAACTAGAAAATGTAGGCTATCTTGATTTTTTTAAATAAGAAAGATTGTAGCCATACACTCTGTCCTTCCACTGCTGATATTTACTGATAATGCTGATGTCTGATGCTGTGTGAATGAACGAGCAGCGCTGATAACAGTCTGTAGATGGCAATCTGGGTCCAAATTTCTTTCTTTTTCTTTTTGTTTTTTTTCCAGCTCTGTTTCTCTCTGTAATAGTAAAGCTTAATAATTCATGCAGAGCAGTGACATATTTCTTCAGGGAAACAAGTCCTATTTTTTTTTTTTTTTGGTAGCCAAGATGCAAAGTAAGATTGGTTGGTGATTGATGAAGCCGGGTGTGAGATGCATTTTTAGCGTTGCTTACCTGGCCAGTGTGTGTTTCTGTTATATTCTCCACTTGAGTTGCAGTGCCTGGAGATGTGTGTTAGAGGCTGTTAACTAGCTACACTTCCCACTAGAAGCAAAGTAGTAATGATGATTGTTTTGAAATAGTATTTTGGTATTGATTTTATTTATTGATGTTTTACATATTTTCTATGTGAAAAAAATTAGTGTTTTTAGAAGGCTTGGAACACCGGAAGTGTAGTGAGCTTAGGTCTCCTTACAAATATTGGAAAGGCAGTAGAGGAAATAGTCTGGTCTGTATTTCTATGGCTTATGCAGTATTGATAATAATAAGTGCTTTCTAAAAGAGTAGTATTGAAATTCAAGCGAAAAGAGAACTTATTTTCTTTTGAAGGATGTGATTCTCTCTCTCTCTCTCTCTCTCTCTCTATCTCTCTCTCACACACACACACGTTATTCTTGCAGTTCCTGGCTTGTGCCCAGCATTGTTGTATGATAGTTCCTCAGAAGCTTGTGGTGTTTAGCTTCCTGATGAGTGGCAGGGGGCAAGTGCAGTGCCAGGAGCAGATGTCTGGGCATTATGACCTCGTTGGGCGACTGCCCTTGTGGAGTCATGGTCTTCGGTTTTCTGATAGCTACAACCTGCAGGTGGTTTTGTGCATTGCCCCAGGCACGAAGCGTTCCTGCAGTCCATCCGGAGTTGATCATGCGGCCTTGAAACCTGAGCTTGGGTGCAGCTGGTGAACAGTTCAGGTGCTTGCATGGCTCCCAGTCACGAAGAACTCTGGTGATAAAACAAGAAGCACATTTCCCAAGCCTCATGCTCTCGGGGTACCATGTGCTGGAAGACAGTGCATCAGAGGGCACCAGGCTGCCTTCACAAAGCAGGGCACTGTTTTTGTTTAATAAGCTAAGGTAAGATCACGGTCCGTTGTGTCTGTTGTGTCTCTCCTTATGACAGCAAAATACAGGTCTTCCCTTCCTTTGCTATTGTGATGTCTCATCTCAGTGGCACTGTGCTGCAGGATGTGGACCCGCTATTGCATGTCAAGCACTAGTGTGACAGAAACTCATAAAGGAAGCGTTTTTCTTTTCCTCACTGGCTCTTGTTGGAATGACACACTGTGCAACCAGATTCTAGTACAGCAAAGGGTTTTAGTAATTTCTCAAAGTTTGTGCTTTTCATATTCTATTGATAAAAATTAGTTTAGGAACACATACTTTACTGTTCACTTTAGTGCTGAGAAACTGAAAAATTAAAGGTTGGCTGAAAACCAGTAAGACAGTGGTCTCTATTTTGAGAGGAGTAAGATACCAGCCTTTTTTAGAAAAGACTCTTTTCATATCCTGCCCACTTGGACACTTTGTACCCTGGATGGAGAAGCACAGCTGATGCAGGGGTCAGGCATCTGCAGTAAACTTCTTTTGGGGCCTGTTTTTCATGTAGCCCTGCATTGGTGTGTAAAGGTACTTTTTTGTTTTCAAAAGGAGCAGTCTGTGAGCTGTTGAATTACGCAGTATTTCCAAACCTTTGGAAGACCTTTTTTTAAGTAGGTTTTTTGTATTCACATTTTTCCATGCAAGTACCCCATAAAGTTGTACAGAACCCGTAATGCATCTTATTTGTGCACTGTACCGTGTGAGGTGCCCGTGGTGTGCAGTGGTGCTTCTAGCGCAAAAGGGAACTCACGTCACCTGCTGCTGAGTGTGCAGAACCTGGGTCAGAACCGGTGCAGGTGTGGGATCCAGCTGGCTTTGGCTTTGAGGAGGAATGCAGACGCCAAGGGGCGGACCCAGGGTTCACAGGGGTGGGGACACTGAGGTCTGGGCTGAAGTTCTTCTATCAGTTAATCCTCTGCAACAGGATGAGGTCAGGATTGTTCATCTGTATTTTCCCCCCTAGCCTTAGGCCTTGATGCGCCAGCCTCCTTTTCCATAGACGCTACCCGTTACTTCTAAGCAGGGCCTCTTTCCTTCTTGGCCCATCAAGGATCCTGGCAAATTTCACAGCATTTCCTTGATTGTTGCCTGCAGAGTTAACTCTGAACTTTTCGAGAGCTTACTATAGAGAAAACATGGATCCATACCAAAGGCGAGTTTCTGGTGCACCAAAGACTGATGTATGATTCACTTTTCAGGAAGAAATCAAATAGAGGTTCCTAGCCTGGGCCTCTCACTGTGGGATCTGAACAGGGCCCGGGCTGGGCTGGTTAGGCAGGGGTCTGCTGTCAGGAAGTCGGCGAGATGCTGATCATGCAGGGGGGAAGGGAGGAGGGCGAGGTAGCCGTGGGATTTGTTACCCTTCCCGCCTCCTCTTTCTTGGCCATTCCTGCGGTGAAGTCATCCAGGATGGGGGCCTGGGCCCTTGGAGGACTGGCGGCTCCTCAGCCGCCACCCAAGGTGAGACCCGGGTAAACACCCGCAGAGCACCCTGCTCAGAGCCTCAGCGAGTGTGTGTGTGTGTGCACGTGCACAACACAGGTCCATGATGCCTGTGTTCATGGTGGCAGGTGAAATGTATGGCTGGAAATTCCAAATGCCAGGTAATGGTACAATTCTGATACCCATTCCTTAGAATGTTTCAATTGTGGATTTTAATCTGATACTTTATACATTTCATGTACAAATCCTCAGAATTCACTAAACAGCATTTCCTTAGATTTACAAATAAGGGGAAAGAGGAGAAAACGTTTTTCCCAGAGCTAAAGGGCCTATCAGTGGCTGGAGGTTTTAGGTCACGTGCTGACACTTGCTGGCTGAGGGGCAGACGCCCCTGGGTGATTGCCAGTGGGCGATGATGCCCCGGAGGTAGTGGGGAGGATGCTGGGGGCTCTCGTGGGGTGCTGACCTGCCCTCCTCCAATGGTAAGAGTGCTGAGGTGTCGCACTTGGCCTGGAACCGCATCCGAGAGGTTGTGCGTTCACTTCCTCCTCTTCGGTTCTTCCTGTTTCACGATCTCTGTGTAAATGGGGATGACTGATTCGAGCCCTTCCTGTTTTGTGGGTGGTGGTGAGTACGTCATTACTAATAAGGAGATGTTCCTCTTTAGCAGCGTGGTGTAATCATGGCTCTTCTCTGCATTCATACTTTCCAGGCCAGGACTGAGTCCGAGTCTTCATCCTTCAGATCCACTTTTCCAGAGTTTGGTAACCTTGAAGAAGGTAGATATTTTTCAGGCTGACCTTTAGTTTATTTATAAAATAACGAAATAAATTTTTTTTTAGTTACTGAAATACGCTAAGACCTAAACCCTTGTACCCTGAGCCCTTCGCTGCATCTGAGTTTCGTTCCCCGTGTTTCTGAATCTTTGGGTACCCTAGAGTACCACCTCATTTCTCCGATGAGCATTTGCTGAGTGTTCACTGTGTGCCACACTCTTTGCCAATCACCAGGGTAACTTGATTTTTCTCCCTTTGTACAAATTGCTCACACATTCTCTTCCAGTAGTCATAGTTATGTCTTCATCAGGAAATCTTCCTTGACCTTCTTGGCATTACCTCACCTCCTATCCTAGGCCTCCATCAGCTCTGTCCTGTGGAAAGGAGCAGAGTTGGGAAAACAGGCCATTTCTACCTAAATGTCTGGAACAATTATTAAATACTACTTGGTACCACGACAGGAAACAGATACCTTCCCGCTCGTGTCATGTGCTCGGACTCCTTCGTAGATGGCGGCCTATATAATGTAAGGACCCTATTTTCATTCTTCTCAGTCACCCTAGTTGTTTTGCGGAATGAAATAGAGCTCCTGCTGCAGGTCACCATGCAGTGTGCTGTGACAATAGGGTGAAGATAGAACATCCGAAAGTACTTTTGAGCTTTGTAGGCTTAAAGCTATCCATTTATTCTTATTTTGTGCAACTGGATGATAATACCAAAGGGTTTCTGGGAAATTGGGCAAGGTATGATTCCCTCTAAAATGCTGTAATAAACCACTTTTCACTGGGAGGTCAGCCAAGCCGACAGGCCCCTCTGTCCCTGCACACGTTAAGAGCCTGTGTCTGCCACCTTTAGTGCTGGCTCTCTCCCAGACTGTGCTTTGCTTGGTGATAACAATGCCAGTGCAGAGAAGGGGTCATGCTAGGAGGGTACTGGAGCCATAGTAGGAAGCAGGAAGCCTGCCCTCAGATCCCTGAGAAAACTCCCGCGGCCCTGGTGGGTAGCCTGTGCCCGGCCTCGGGAAGGGTCGGCTCTTCTGGATGATGTCAGGGAGCTCAATGTCTTTTCCTACAGTAGGTTCCGTGGGACAATAGTTTCATGGGTTCACAGTAGGTGCTTCTTCTAAGGAGGGTTCTGTGCCCAAACACAAATTTGGGGAACAGGATCACGCAAAATCAAGCCATTTTTTTTGCTACAGAATTTCTCATGCCTTTGGTACAGAAATATCCAGTGTTTCCGACTCTGGGCCCCTGTTACTGAGGGTGAGGGTTCCAGTGGGACGGCTGTTCCCCAGAGCACAGCTGGGAGGCACTGGATCACCCAGCAGCACAGCACCGCTTCCTCGAGGGTCGTAAGGCAGGAGGGAATTCCTCATGAAGATCAAATGAGACACCTTTTTGTGTGGTTTTGATCAGATCAGTAACTAGTGTGAACAGCTCACATTGTCTGGGCATTCACTGTGTGCCACGGCTTGGACCGGCCTCGTAGGCATGCCACCTCGACAGTCTGTCAGTCCCGTCACGGATCCCATGGCCATCATGCCATTCCCTTGTTGCCGGTGAAGAAACAGAAGTCTTTGTGTGGTCACACGCGCGGCCGACAGAGGAGCTCACACGCGCTCCATCTGCTGCCGCTTCCACGCTGGGCGCACGTGAACCCAAGTCTGGGTCCTGTGCTCATCAGGGCTGTGGTCAGTCCCATGGATCAACAAGCAGTTCATGAATTCACAGTGGTGTGGTGTGTGCATATAGGGACTAACAGTCATTGTTCATCAGCGATGGGAAAAATAAAATTGACAGCAGCTTTTAAAAACCTTCATGTTCAGATGGCTTGAAGAGTCGCAGTGAGAGGGCCGGTGTTTGCTCTGTGAACTGCTTCGGCTCCCTTACTGGGTATGAAGGGATGAGATGAGATTTCACAGAGAGGGAGAGAAGGCATAACACCCTCAGCGAGACCCAGGCTGGACCCAGGCTGGTGGACTCAGGGTCAGCTCTCTTCCCTCACGACCCCTGCCTGAGGCCTGGAGCTGAGCACACTCCCTCTGCCCTCTTTAATCACACACACAGACACACAAAATGCACACACATGCATCCTCCACTGCCAGGCTTACACTATCCCATTCAGCACCTGGCATTCCTCTTAGTTGCATTTTATAGAGACCTCTCGGCCACTGGCAGGCAGGCAGGCAGGCAGGCAGGCAGGCAGGCAGTTTGAATTGTGAGATCTTAAATTCTGGGTTCCCAGAACAGCATTTCACAAAGGGTTCTCTTAAGCTTGGTTAGTGGCCAATAAGCTTTCTAAAGGCAACCACATAAAGGGATCTTCTTTCTGCAGGCCCTGATGGGGTGTGGGGCTGGAGACCTGAGCTGCTGGCGCCCGTGGCCTCACAGAATCCATGGGGCAGAGCTCACTGGGAAGCCCATCAGTGCTCACTTTTCCTCCGGGAGCCCCTTGCCTCTGGCTCCATTCTGAGAAAGTGGCCTTGTGGCTCCACAGCACGTGCCGTCAGGGAGTTCCTTCGTCATCGTTCTGGGAATCCCTGTGGCTTTTCTTCTGTTCAGATCGCATTTGCAGGGGCTCCTGCCTACGTGTTCGTGGTTGCCTCCATTCAGCAGAACATGCCCTCTGGTAACTCCTGGGCACAGGGGCGGACCATTGGTCTCCAGGCTCAAGGCTCAGGGAGGAGGAGCCTGCTGTGCCTCTCTGTGCTGCCCACTACCCACTCTCGGTCCTCTCCAGAGCACGACACCAGGTTTGGGGATTCTTTCCCCACACCAAGCAGTTTTCTGATTTTCACAGACGACACCTGGGCATCCTACAATTTTAATTCAATTATGATACAATCTACCTGAGGTTAGAAAGAACCCCACCGGCGAAGAGGTCTTTGCAGGGGAAGGCAGCCTCCTAAGGCTGCCCCCCGCCGTTTCAGATGCCCACTGCAAGTCCGTGCTGCCTCCATTCTTCTGACCAACCAACTGCATTGGAGGTTCCCTTGACCCTTTCCTTGGGTTTGATGATTTGCTAGAGCAGCTCATAGAACTCAAAAGGAAACAGTTTACTTACCAGATTACTGGTTTATTACAAAGGACGCAACTCAGGGACAGCCAGGTGGTGACAGGCAAGAGGGCAGGGTCGGGGGAGGGGTGTGGACCTTCCCTGCAGCCCCAGCGCCTCTCCCTGCGCCCCGGCCTTTGTACAGGATTCTCAGCAGGGGCTTCATTATGTGGACATGATTAAATCATTGGTCCTTAGGGATTGACGCAACTTCCAGACCCTCAGTCTTCCCCAGAGGTGGGACTGGGGGCCGGAACGAAATTTCCAATCCGCTGATCACGTGGCTGGTCCGCTTGACAGCCAGGCCCCCATCCTTAGGGACTCTTCCTAGAAGTCCATCTCCTTAGTGTGACCTCATGTGTGGCCGAAAGGGCGTGCTGTACATAACAAGACACTCTTCCACCTGAGCTCTGGAGCTGTTTCAGGAACTGGAGTTCTTTGAGGACAAAAGACCAAATATTATAAGATGCTCATATTCCTCTTCATTACTTAGGAAATCACAAGAGGTTCAGGAGCTGTGTGCCAGGAACTGTGAACAGGGCCAAACGTGTTTCCTACTGTGTCACCATGTCACCCTCAGCACGGCTGCAGTGCCTTCATCACACTCCCACACTTAGGTTTCAGGTCAGACAGACACAGAATTTTTGTTGGAAATACTCTTGGCTCAGAATTTCAAATGTATTACTTAACTGCCCTTTAACTTTCACTGTTGTTAAGAAATCTGATGCCATTCTCATTCCTGTTTATCTTAATTTGGGTTTCCCTAAAACTTTGCTTGATATGTAATGATCTGAGAAAAGGACTGGGGTTCAGGTAGTTAATATGAGGGGTGGTCCCAGAAGGCAGGTAAGCCATGGAAGGGAGGAAAGCTAGAAAGAGCGGTATCACTGAAGACGGCCTCCGACGGGCAGCTGGGACCCAGGCTGGCTGGAACCTTAGGGGGTGTGCACCCTCAGAACCGCCCCATGCAGGGCTGAGGACGCTGGGATGTCTGCCCAGCAATGCTTGTCCATCAGTTGTTCTCGGGACATTAACCCCCTGGCACTCTTTCCCGCCCCGCCCTTGGGCTGAACAAGCTCCTGTGGGCAGAGAGGGGGCTTGGGCAGAGGCGCAGCGACTGGAGGGGGGAAGGCCTACGATGTGTGGGAGCTGCCCGCCGGGGCGCAGCAGACCTCGGGGCCGGCCTGGGTGGCTGTGGGCGGGACGCTGCGGGAGGATTTCCCGGGAGGCCAGCAGTGCACAAGCGGAGGGGTGGTGGCGGACATGACGGTCGACAGTGGGGTGGGGAGAAGAGGACACATTGGAGAGGTGCGTGGGAGACAGCGGGGGGGGGGTAACCTGAGGTCACGTGGGAAGGTATGAGGGAGCGCGTGGGAGCCCCGGGAGGTGATAGGGGTCCTTGCCTCGCGGAATACGCGCCCAAGACAAACCCGCGTGCGGGAAGGAGTCTCAGGCGGCGTCCGCGGAGGCGCGTGTGAGCAGCTGGAAACGGAAAGCCTCCCTTGGCAGATGTGGGTCTGGGGGTGGCCAGCCCAGAGCTGAGAACCGAAGCCAGGGTGAAGGAGAGGTGTTCTGGGGACTGGCTGTGTCCGGCTGCACAGGGGCAGTGCGGGAAGAGGATGTCAAAGAGCGGAAACGGGGCACCTTTGCAGAGCTCAGGCCTCTACCTCATGTGTTTGATGGAACAGATGCCAAGGGGCAGGTGTCGCCCATAAAGGAAGTCACGGTTCCCATTTTACAGATCTGAAGACTAAAGTGTTAGAAAGGCTTATGACAGCTATTTAGTTCCAAGGTATCATAGCCTGTGAACCAAGGCCCCTCGCCTCCAAGTTCAGTGTTCCCCGTGATTAGCAGACTTAGTCAGACTTTATAGTTGCCTGTGGCCTAAATGTGTCGGCTCTGTCGGGTCAGGCAGGGCCCTCCCGCCGCGGTGCCCAGTGCGCAGCGTGACCCCAATCTGAGACAGAGCGGAGCAGGCAGAGTCCTGCACAGGCACTGAACACGAAAAATAATTGCAAGAAAACCAATTTAAACTGTTAATGAGGGGTATGAAGAAAATGATAGTCCAAAATTCTAAGATGGTTTTTCGTATAAAGTGAAAATTTTGTAATCTGAAAATGAGTGACTTTTTCTCGGTAACTCGAAAACTACCAAAAAGATCCAATTGAAAGAATAGACAGTTAGCATGTCAGACCAGCCCAAGAACAAGAGCAAAATGGAACAATGGCTATTTTTATTAACTAAATAAAAGCATACTGTAACTTACCCTCCTTGGATCAGAGTTCTCAGTAATCCCATGTGATTCTGCAATGAGTGGTGTGGGCTGTCACTGTTCCAGGAGGTGAGAAAGTTGGGCACCCGGACACTGGTGTGAAGGAGCCAGTGAGCACCATTCCTGACACACAGTCCCTGTTTCCTGGTGCTTTCTGTTCCCACATGTACACGTATTACATCTTCAGTTTGGGAAGATGTGCTCACTGAAATGGAGTTCCAGATCTAGTTAACCTAGCGCTCAGGAACATTTAAATGGATGACTTTACCCCTTAGGAATTTTAATTTTCTGAGCAAGCCCCAGACAGAAGAAATGAAGGAATGAAAAAATGCCTTCAGTAGATAATGGGTATAAGTCAGTTTTTCATTTCTGAGGAAGGCATCTTGTTTAAATTTTAGAAATTAATCGGGAGAATAATAAAATTCTCTTTAGACTATTCTTTCCAGGTTCGCCCTGAGGTTTTAATTTAGAAGCACGGTTATAGTTATTTAGCACTTTTATAATGATGGAACATTAAAATGAATGAGAAAACACTTTTTATAAAGTAGAGAGTGCCTAAAGAGGCTGTTGGCTAATAGCAATATCTGTATAAGGAGCTATGAATTTGTTTGGACTGGTCTCCAATCAGAAATGAGGAACTTTAGTACCTGGAATCAGAGCCCCTGGAGGTAGGGGTTCCAGGGGCACCCATTATGCATTGTGCTGCCCCCAGTAGCTGCCTTCTTGGTGCGCCCCATCCCCAAGGCTCGGTTTCCCCTCTTATCTAAAGGCCGAAGCCGAAGTGTATGAAGCATGATGAAAAAGTTAAAGGAAGTTAGCAGGACTAGAAAAGATGGAAGGAGAGCAAGAGAGAGAGACTTTCTCTAATAAATTCCCTTATGCATCGTTCTCTTTCACTTCGGTTAGTTTGCAGGACAACCCTTACTCTGCCTTGCTCCACCTCATTTTATTGCCAGCATGGTGAGTGTTCTTCTTGGAGGAGAGGCATAAAAATGGGAAAAAATGATTCCAAGATTAAAATTGAGATGGAGTCTCAAAAGGACCTCTATGTCAAGGTAGGATATGGCAAATAAAATAGAGTCCATGTAAAGGCTTCAAGAGCAGAGCAGAGAGGTTAAATCTGTTGACATTGGGAACTGATACTTATTTCAGAGATGAAGTTCCAGGTGTAAAATTTGGGGGAGAAGAGGAAAACCACCAGGACCAAGTTCAGTGTTGAAATCTCTGGTGATTTTAAGTCCAGAGTAGTTAAATCTTCCAAATTGGAATAATAATTTAATGTGAACAGGGAAGGGGAGAGCCATAAATTTGTTTACTAGTCAGTGGAGAATTGCTGTAGTTTCTTGTGTGTTTGGTGGTGACTGGGCATTCCCTTGATGGTTTAGTTTTGTAATATTATTTTGATGCCTTTTGCCAGACTAGCTCAAAAACTCCCAAGTCCTCCTCTTAAATATCCTAGTAGTGACAGTGAACATTCTTGTGTATGCGAAAGGTTATTGCCCCCCCCAAACAAAATTAAAATGACTCATGGACTAAATTTTCACTTGTAAGTACCCCCCCTAAAAGGCCTCTGACATTCTCAATCCTCCTTTTGGACGTGACTCTGGACTTGGTTGCAAGGCACAACTGCTTTTCTTAGATTAAGATCCGTGTTTCTGACTACTTGAAATTTTTGCCTTGATTTCTTCACAGATGTCCTACAATGCATAGGGTTGTCCTCATATATTGCCTGTCTCAGGTTACCAGCAAGCCAGAGAACTGGGAGCCATCTGTGTTGGTGGGTGTGGGTGAGAGGAAGTTTCTAGCTTCTGTCTTCCTGCAGGGACCACTTGGAGCACGAGCCACCCCCGCCCCTTCTTTCCTACCTCTTTCCTGTCACTCCTTCCGTCTGTGATCCCGATGGCTGCAGAGCCAGCCTCGGCCTCTCCGTGTCCTTCTCTCCACACCCCACCTGGACTTCACCTTCTCATAGCCTCCTAAGTCTGGTTTTCCTCACCATTCCTCACTGAAGCTCCTTACTTTTCCTGCAGACGACTGCAGCCTTCTGGAGGGTCTCCTGAGCTCCCTCCCGTCCGTCCTTCACAGCTGCCACTGGTGCCCCAAAAATGCAAAACTCTTCTAATGAAATTCCTGCAGAAGTTTCTTGCTTTCACAGCCTTTCCTTCCAACCCCGTCTTCCACCAGCCTCCTCCTCCATGCACATTGGGCAGACAGAACTTAGAGTTTCTTGAATGCAGGAGCCTTTTCCGTGCCTTTTCCCTGTGTCTGGGTTACCCTCCCGGTTCCTGTCAACTTTATTCTCAAGATTCGCTGTGGCATCATCGCCTGACACCCCCCAGCCCTGGCTCTTCCTCTCTCTGTCTCCGTAGGCAGCACCGACTTTCCCCTGGTGTGCATCACATCGTAACAGAACCATTTCTTCACGCCCTTCTCTGCTGGTCTGTGAACAGTCTGAAGCCAGGACCCTCCTTATTGCCTCATTCTTCATGAGCTCTGCATCCGGCTTGCATTCTGACGTGTGAGCTCTCTATAAAGTTTAATGAGAGAGTGACTGACTTTTTCCAAATACTGTGTGATTTATTTTTTTGCTGTGCTTTTATTTGCATTTAGGCACTGCAGTTATTTATGGTGATATTTCTTAATCAAGGTTAGCTTGATTAAATCAGATTTGCTAATCAAACATCTCCCAGGGTCTGCCTGCCACAGCGTTGAGGCAAAGTATTATGTACCCATGTAAGTAGAGGCTTTTTATTCAAATCCAAGGACAAGAAATAGGTTAAGAAAAGACTGCTCACCTGATTTAATCAGTCTTAGAGCTGAAGTGCAGTATATGGCTCTATGGGGGGAAACTGAAAGATTAATCTTGTTAACTTTAATAAAGAGTCAGTGTAGTCTAATGGCCCCTGAATTGCTGCCCTGTGCTGCCAAGATAACAGCCATAAGAAGGTACCACTGTAGAAGGCAGGCTATTAAAACCAAACTGATTCGATGAATTTCCCTCAATTCATAATGTGAAATTATTCTTTATATAGTGCTGTCTACGTGTTATTGGATTTCCCATTTTTAGAGGATTTAAAAGCCACTTTAGACAAGGGATTATTTACATTTCTTATTTCTCACATTAAAAGATGGAGCATAACTTTACATTGTGGCCCCAAACAGTTCAGCAGAGGCCTGCCCTCAGCCTCCCCGCTAATCCCTGCCCTGTTCACGCAGGCTCTAGCCACTCGCTGTCTCCTACATATTTGTCTTGTGCTCTATTCCCTTACACCCTAACTAGCAGAAATACCCCAATTTTTAGAGATTCTCTTCTCTTTACCTGAATATCCAACTATCTGCCAGAAGGACGAGAGGCCACAGGCATACATATAACACAAGCAGATTTTTAGAAATAAGCTTTGTATTGACATGCATACAGAGAAGATCAGTTTTTCTTGTTTTTGAGCTTTTAAAAATACAATCATACGCTGTGCTGTAACCTTTTACGGTTGGCCTCTTTCTTTCCAAATGTTTGTGAGATGCATTCATTTAGCCCTGGAACATGGGTCTCCCTCCCTGCGGGGCAGTGCCCCACAGTGCCCCAGTAGCGCGGACGCACACTCCACTGTCGGGGGGCTTCTGTGTTTCCCAGTTTGGAGCTTTTGTGAGTAACTCTGGTGTGCACATTTTTCTATTAAGGCATTGGTGAACATCTGTAAGTACTTCTGTTGAATGTCTGGGTCATATAAGATACATGTTTCATTGTTTATAGATATTGCCAAAGAATGTTCCAAAGTGGCTGTACCAGTTCACAGAGTGGTAGATGAGAATTCTAGTTGCCACAAGGCTTTCCAACATGCATATTGTCAGTGTACAGATTTTTAGCCATCCTAGTAAATGAGCAGTGATATTTCATTTTCATTTTAATTTGCATTTTCCTGATGACTGATAGGATGACTAATGACATTTTCATATGTCTTTTTCCATTTTGACATGGTTTTTAGTAAAGCTCCTATTCAAATCCTGTGTTCACTTTTCTGTTGGATTGTGTGCCTTTTTTTCATATAGATTTAGAAGAGTTCTTTTTATATGACTCAGTGTTGAATGCATAATGTGTTAAAAATACTTTCTCCCATTCTGTGGCTTGTCTTGCCACCCCTCTTAATGATTTCTTTCGTAGAAAAGAAGTCTGTGAACTTGTGAAAATCCAACCTGTTAATTTTTTTCACTAGCATTAGTGTTTTGTATGTCTTTTTTTTCCTTTTAAGTCTTTTTCTATCCCAAGGACTTCTGTTTTCTTTCAGAAGCTTCATTGTTTGACCTATCTTAAGGCTACAGTATGTCTGGAATCAATTTTTGTTTAGAGCATGAGGTAGAGATCTAGATTAGTTCTTCTCCAGGTGGAGATCTGGTCGACACTGAACTGTCACTTGAAAATTCCGTATCATTTCCTTTGTGTTGAATCGCATGTCCGTGTGTGTGAGAGTCTGTTCCAGTCCTCTCCGTGCTGCTCCACTGCCCAGTGTTGGCCTTTGTGCCGCACTGTCTTAGTTGTTTTAGATTTATCTAAGGTCTTGCTATCAGGTAATATTAATCCTTCACCTTATTTTGTTAAGACTATCTTCTCTATTTAAGGCCCTTTCTTATTTCATTTACATTTTAAAACCAACTCCCCAATTTCCATTAAAACACCTGCTGGGATTTTGATTGGAATTCAATTCAAACTATAGACCTTTTAAAAAACTGAGTCTCTGAAATATTGAGTCAAATAGTGCATAAACATGGTATGTCCCTCCATTTAAAAAAATCTGCCTTCATTTTTCTGTTATGTTTTATATATATTCTGTATTGCATATCTTTTATTATTTTTATTCATAGGTATTTTATGATGTTTGGTGCTATTATAAGTTCTCTTGTTTTAAATTTTAGTTTTCTACTTATTTATTGTTGGTATACTAGGAATACAATTATTTTTTGTACATTTAACATTGTTAATTCAATTATTGTAATAGTATGTGATTTTTTTTGATTTTCTAAGTATAATATCATTTCATTTGCAAATAATTAGTTTTACTTCTTGTTTTTCATTCTTACAGCCTTCCTTCCTACTTTTTTGTATTTCCAGGACAACATTGACTAGAATCAGTGAAACCAATTATGTTTATCTCATTCTTGATCCCAAGGAACGGCTTCAGCATTTCATCACTAAGAATGATGTTTGTTTGAAGTTTTTGTGCATTTTATTAGATTTAGGAAGTTCTCTTTATTCAGGAAGTTTCCTTTTTTGTTTGCTAAGTTTTTGTTTTAATTTAAATGTGTTCTGAATAATATGAAATGCCTTTTCTGTATCTGTTAAAATTGTTATTTTTAATTTTTTTCTTTTCTTCTTATAGTATGGTGAATTACATTGATTTTTGTATATCGGACTAACTTTACATTTCTGAAATAAATCCAAATTGACCATGATGTGTTAATCCGTTTGACATCTCACTGCTGATGTCACTTAAACCTGGACATTTCTTTATGTTTTTGATTTCAGGTTTGATTTCTTTTACAGCTTTAGGATATTTGTTTTTAAATCTTTTCCAGTGTCAGTTTTTATAAGTTTTATTTTGAAAGCTCACGTCACTTCAATGTTAAAATTAGTATAAGCTCACTCCTGATATCCTCTTTAAAAAAAACTGTCTATAGCATGTATACTAATGTACTATTTTTCATTTCTCCATATTGGTAATTTTTGCTTTCTCTTTTTTCATAACCAGTCTTGCTAATGGTCCATCAATTTTATTAGTCTTTCAAAATAACTAATTTTGATTTTGTTGATCTTTCTCTGTCATTTATTTATTTTATTTTTCATTTAATTTCTTCCCTCATATTTACTAGTTCCTTTCTTTGGCTTTCTTTGAGTTGAACTTGTTACCCTTTTTCTAACTTCTTGAGATGGGTGTTCAGAACACTGGTTTCCAGTCTTTATCTCGTCTAACATACACATGTAAACTTTGAATTTCCCTCCAAGCAAGCACAGCTTTAGATATATTCAACA
Source organism: Manis pentadactyla (assembly GCF_030020395.1). Classification (NCBI taxonomy): domain Eukaryota; kingdom Metazoa; phylum Chordata; class Mammalia; order Pholidota; family Manidae; genus Manis; species Manis pentadactyla. The sequence continues at coordinate 72,393,915 of NC_080034.1, forward strand.
TGTTTTGATTTGTCTTAGTTTCCTTATTTGTATAAAATACTTTTAAATTTCCATTGTCATTTTCTCTTTGATCCAGGGTTATTTAAAATGGTGTTGCATCATTTCATATTTTTGGATTTCAAGTTTTGGGTTTTCTGGTTATCCGTTTTTGATTCCTAGCTAAGACCATTGTGGTCAAACAACACACTTAAATAATGTCAGTGTCTTTAAGCCTTTGCGGGATGGCTCAGCCCGGGCCAGGGAGCGCCCAGCCCCAGAGGTACTTGCAGAGCGTTTGGGCGCGGGCGCTGCTCTGCACATGGGCACTGGGGGGCCCCGGGCCGCCCTCCCCTTCCCCTGCTCCCCGCCTGGTCACCGAGTCTCTCTGCTCTCCTGTTTGGTTTTACCATGGCTTCCTCTCTGCTCTGATACGAATTTGGGTCTTTTTCACATGGTCTCATTTGGCTCTGGCCCATCCTTGCTTAGGGTTCTGGTTTCAGTCACGGCCTGCATCCCTCTGGTCCCCGACTTTGCTCGGTGGGCTAGCCCGGCGCTCCCCCTTCCCTCTAGATTCCATTTGTTAAAGGGGCTGATCGGGCACCTCGGTGAGCAGGCTTTCGTTTCGCCCACATTGTAGGAGTCCAGAAACATTTGACAGAGTCCATTTCCTCAGGGGCTTGTGATCTGGCTGGGATCAGGACCCCCACATACCACAAGTAAGAGGATGGATAGAACACGAATTACATGAGTGTGTTAGGAAGAATGGCCTTGTAGAGAACCTAGAATTTGATCTGACAAAAAAAAGGGAAAATGAGGACGTAAGTCACAGGGTTAGAGGGGACAAATACCGTCAAAGGCATATAGCCTGGTCTGGAGAGGGAGGCCGAGGTCAGACCATGAAGCCCATTAGCTGTCCCGCTGGTGCACCGAGGTGTCACCCTGCACGTGCGGATCGGGGCTCGTGTGCCCTGGTCCCATGCGGCGAAAGCAGCATTAAAGGGAGAGGGAGCTGGTGGTTGTGTACTGAACAGGACTGGAAGGGGTCCAGAAGGACCCTGGAAACGTCATTTGATTTGAGATGATGATGTGCCATAGCCAGTGGTAACAGATCAGTGAGGAGTCTTGGGGAGGGATAAGATGGGTTCGATGATGACTTAAGAGATCCGGTCCAGATTTTTAAGAGACCAGAGGTGCTATTGACAAAAAAAGGGACATAAGGATGTGGAGCAGCACTTAGACACCAGTGGTGCTGGGCTGGTGAGAAGTAGCAGGTGAGGAGCGGGTCAGGTACGGGGTGGGGGTGAGGGTGTGCGTGGAAGGAGCTCCCTCGAGTTCTCTGAGGACAGGAGAGCTTGAGACTCGGCTGCACCAGCCACAGGAGCCAAGGTGCCTGTCCAAATTCCGTCATCTTTGAAGTGACAGACCGAGAGCCGTCGGTAGTGAGAGCACACTGATAGGGACTGTCGCTATCAGCACAGCCCTCCTGAGCGACACGGAAGCTCATGTGGCCATTGGGGTTCCGTTTTAAAGGAATAATCTATTTTGCATGCATCTTCCTCCTGAAGATCCAGTTTTGCCTTCGTAAAGACAGTTTGCTAAGGAAATGGCCAAGTCCCAAGCCCCAAGCCCCAATTAGCCAGTGTTATCAGAGAGTAATAACACTTCAGACCTGCTGGAAGCAACTTTACATTTGAGCCTCTTCCTGTGTTACAATGGTAACAGTTCACAAATTTTAATAATAGATGTCCTTTTGGCAAAACTGCCTTTCCTTGTGCACCAGGAGTTTTTATGATTTGAATTATACTTCTTTCCTCGCAGTTGTTTTTGAGACATTTATGTTACCATTTTGCTTATCAGTAGTGGTTCAAAAATTTCTGAACACAGAGCAATTAATATCTGTCAGTAGAAATAGATTACATTTTTCATCACGAGTGACACGCTCCCAAGTACTGTTTGAAAGCTCCGTAATTGTGCCTCATCATACTCTGTAATTTTGGTGCCTGGCCTGGTAGTGCTTTAGGGTATGATTTTTATTTTCTGGTTTCTTTAGTACTTAATTAATAGGACAGGCATAAGGATCAGGATGGAGATTGAGAAGTGACATTTTGCAGAATAACTTGTATTATTTCCGTTCTCTGAAAGCAGTCTGCTGGATTTGTTCACATATCATCCATATATTTTTGTGCAAATTGTACGTGTTATGACTGCACCACTAGTAGCTTTTGCCTGAAAGCTCTAGAAGGCATGATAGTCTCTTAAAAATTGAATGCAAAGGATATATGCATGTTCAGGACATATTTTTTATTGCCCTAAAGACGAAGTATGTAATGTTTGCAAAATTGTCACCTCAGAGGGTCCCTTTGGTCCCTACCTTTTGAGCACAGAAGGACCGCCTTGGTGTGTACCTTTGTCAGCCGTTATTACTGGCAATGGACAAGGGCCTGTGATTCGGGCCTCCCTCCACTTCCCGTTGGCCCTGTAACTGAGGACTTGATGATCTGATTTTTGCCCTCCTTGCTTTTAATTACTTACTCACACTCATCTCCGGACTCCAACTTACATGGGGGGTTTTCTTGCCAGCTGATGTCTTCCAGTAGTCACCCCCAGAACCCCGCCTCTTCCTGCCTCAGGAGGGAGAATATCAAATGGGGTCAAGAGGATGAGAGGGGGAGGCTGTCAGGAACTGGGGTAAAAACCTAGCAAATTGCAAAGTACATGAGCCTCTCAAATCACACTGTGTTTAAGGCACAGATCACCGTCATTATTGCATCATGAATACTCTCCACTGCTGCTTCCCTTCATTGCCATGTGGCAGTCATTCTTTTATTTCCTTATTTTTATTTTATATATATATATTTATTTATTTGGGTATCATTAATGTACAGTTACGTGAGCAACTTTATGGTTACTAGACTCCCCCCATTATCAAGTCCCCCCCACATACCCCATTACAGTCACTGTCCATCAGTGCAGTAAGATGCTATTGAATCACTACTTGTCTTCTCTGTGTTGTACTGCCTTCCCTGTGCCCCCCCATCCCCTACATTATGTGTGCGAATCGTAATGCCCCTTTTTCCTCCTTCTCCCTCCCTTCCCACCCATCCTTCCTCCCTAGTCCCTCTCCCTTTGGTAACTGTGAGTCCATTCTTGGGTTCTGTGATTGTGCTGCTCTTTTGTTCCTTCAGTTTTTGCCTTGTTCTTATACTCCACAGATGAGTGAAATCATCTGATACTTGTCTTTCTCCGCCTGGCTTATTTCACTCAGCATAATATCCTCTAGGTTCATCCATGTTGTTGCAAATGGTGGTAGGATTTGTTTTCTTCTTATGGCTGAATAATATTCCATTGTGTATATGTACCACCTCTTCTTTACCATTCATCTCCTGATGGACACTTAGGTTGCTTCCATGTATTGGCTATTGTAAATAGTGCTGCAATAAACATAGGGGTGCATATATATCTTTCAAACGGGGCTCCTGCATTCTTAGGGTAAATTCCTAGGAGAGGAAATCCTGGGTTAAATGGTACTTCTGTTTTTTGGCTTTTTGGGGCACTTCCATACTGCTTTCCACAATGGTTGAACTGATTGACATTCCCACCCGCATTGTAGGAGGGTTCCCCTTTCTCCACATCCTCGCCAACATCTGTTGTTGTCTGTCTTTTGGATGGCGGCCATCCTAACTGGTGTGAGATGGTATCTCATTGTGGTTTTAATGTGCAGTTCTCTGATGATTAACGATGTGGAGCATCTTTTCATGTGCCTGTTGGCCACCTGAATTTCTTCTATGGCAGTCATCCTTAAAGTGAGCAAAGGGTTCAGAAGGTGCCATCCCCAAATGTGCTACTCTGGCATAAGGGTTAGTCTGAGCTGGACGCGACTGGGAGCAGCAGGAGCCAGAGGAGCGGCTCTCCTCTCCCTTTCTTCCCGAATGCAGAGCATCGATTTCCACTTGTGAAGGTGTCTCCCTGTCCTGCACCAGGAAAGGAGGGCCGGAGACGGCGCTCACTTGAGACCACAAACAAACCTCACTGAAGTTACCATCGTCTCCCATTATTTCCTCCATTAGTTTACCATCCCTGAAGGCCACGACTCCTTTTCCTCTGTCCAGTCATTTCTCCACAATTTATTACCCTTTGTTAAAATGGTATAAAAGCCCCCAGGTCTAACTACTGTGTTTTTTTTTTTTTTTTACTTGTTTTCTTTGAAGCCCTCATGTTCATGTGAAACAAAATTTTTCTCCTGTTATTGTCAGTTTAATTCACACACAGCAGTCACTAAGCCTTAGAGGGTAGAACGAAAGTTATTTTTCCTCTCCTATGTATTTCATTCTTTAGACTATAATCAGGGATCCAATTCTGAAACAGAAAAGAAGAGCTTTAACTCTTACATTTACATTTAAAAGAATATTGCAACTTAAATGTAGTCAGCATAAAGGGAAATGGGGCCAGGGAAGGACCAGAATCACTCAGTCAAGTCTGTGCGGAATACTGACCCTCCGGCACTGAGCTGAGGTCGGGATGCTCCTCAGGACGTGGTTTTCAGAACCAGCGTGAGTCATTACAATGAAGTGTGTCCTCACTCTTCATCCCTTGACATTTTTGGTTGAGTTTATTGAGGTTTGGCTAAAATACACGCAGGATATGGAGATAGAAATCTAAAATACAGGCATTTTGCAAGTAACATACGTACCTTATCTTGAAACATTGAACTTATTCTTTCAAGAAAAGTTGCATTATTTTATGTCATAGTAGCACAGCTATGAGTGAAAGTGGGCCTTATTATCTGAACATTTTAGAAGAGAAGCTGTATTGAATTTCTCAAGTGAATAAAAAGAAGTGCCATAGCAAATAGAGAACTGTCTTCCTACATGAAACTTGAGCTATCAGATCTCTAAGTAGAATTTTAGCAATTTATACTGGTTAAATAGGGGTTAGCAAGTCAGACCCATCTCCACAGAGCTGTGCTTGTAGCATATTTTTAATTATGGAGGCACTGAAAGCACTTAACTCTCATTAACTTCCCTTTAAAAAGAATAAAGCACAGCATTTCACTCTGCTAATTCCTTTGTTTAGGGAGTCACAAGTATTCTTAAGTGAGGCACTTCAGAATGAATGGCTCATTGTAGGGTTGAGTTTAATATACTGAATAAGAATAATACAAATAAAAGTAGAAGGAACCTTCCAGGTAATGGCCACCTCATTTTACACCTTACTATTTCATTTCCAAAACCAAATACCCAAAGTGATTAAATGCAAAAAAGAAACTAAAGCTGTTGATACTGGATGGCTCATTGGTAATTGGCAGTTATAGTTTTAAGGGAGTGAGGGCATTAGGTTAATTGGTGTAACATGAAGACAGATGCTTTATATTTTCAAACATCTTGCTAGTTATTCCTTATGGAGCTCCCATTTTTAAAATTAATGGAGAATCTCATATTTTGAAAATGCTGATAGCCATTTTTATTTGTTGTGTCTTGCATGTGAGGTGGGTCACCATGTCTTTATAAGTGAGTCAGTCATCAATATGTGGAGGTTCTGCCATGTATCAGACAGTTTCTGCCCTTGAGGAAATGAGGGAATTACAAATTAAAATTTACCTCTTAGTGTCTCAATATTCCAAACGTCATTCAACGACCTTTGCTTAATCACACATCCCTTGCCAGTTAACCTGGCTTAGCTAATTTGTGCTTAAAATTAGTATCAATACCTACGATTGATTAAGGGTGTCATTATGTGCCAGGCACTATTCTAAGTTCTTTATACATGTTGTATAAATGTAATTTTCATAGCAGTGCCATGAGACAGCTACTATCTCCATTTTGCAAATAAGGAATCCCAGGCTTGGAGAGATTCAGACCGTGTAACTCTAACGTGTGCAAAGTCCCAGCTCTGGTAAGTGAAGGGATCGGTGTTTGAATCCAAGGCTATACCATGAACTATGCCATTCACTCCCCAGAACTAGGCCATGTTCTGTCTTGCAGTACCAAGGATGGCTAAATTTTTTGAGTAGCTGCTTAAGTGCTGGTATTTTATTTCCAACCTACCAATATGGAAACCGAGCTTAAAGACAGGTTCAAGAACATGCCTGGAATCACACAGCTCCTCAGGGGCAGAGCTGAGTTTCGAAACAGACTGCTCAGGCTCCAAGGCCCGTTGCTGGACCTGTGTCCCACACTGCCCTCCCTTCAGTCAGTTTCTTTTTGTGTGTTATGATGATGTATAAACCAGTCCTTACTTGAAGAGAGCCCAGCGTAATTTATGAGTGACTGCATGGAGTTTTATTTGGAATTTTGGAGCATTCTCCTTCCTCTCTTTCAAGCTGTGTTCCCCTTCCTCAGCGTACCCTATCTGTAGGCACCCCTTCTTTAGGCGACTAGAGCCCTCAAGCCACCTCTTGCCCCTTCCCCTCCCATAAAATTGCATGTTGTAAGGACTATCCCGAGTTACAAATAATAATGTCTTAGTGTTTGGTTTCCCAGAGTTACGGGCATTTGCTGGAATAATTTTAATTTAATTCTGAGTAGTAGCCAATGGCTGAAAAAGATATTTTCATGTGGTTTTTCTTAGGATTCTTCAGAACATAACAATAGCTGATTCCCTTTACATATTTTGAGACCAGCTTAAGCTGTTTTACCAGATGTTTTCAACTCTTTTTCGGGTCACTTTTTTCTATGGATATATGTTTCTGATTTTATAATGAAAATTAGAAAATGGGACTCATTTCACAGCAGTTCATTTTCACTTCACTGTATATGCTCCATGAAGCAAAGCAAGAGGAGGCATATGTATGGGTGTAGAAAAGATAAGAATTAACTTAAAAAAAAGCAAAAAAGCAAAACCCCCAAACTGGCTCTCCCATTTACCAAGTTAAAATTTACCATCCTTATCTAAGACATTATCTTACAATGATGTTCATTAAGTGAGTATCTGTTAGATGACATGTAACTTAAATGGGGTTAGGAAATTTATTTACTCTTAAATTTCACCACTAAAAATCTAGTCATTTGGAATAATGAAGTTTTTAAAAAAAATAATAGTCCTTGCAGACTAAACAGATTACATAATTTCATGAAATAATTATGTTACGGAAAAATATTCAACTTGCTTTCTTTTGGCTTGATGGAATTTGATCTCTTGTGATTTTTAGTCTTTTGTCCATGTTCCATTCTGGTGATTTCTTTAGATCTGTCTTTCAGATCACTAATACTTTCTTCATCTGGGATAGTCTGTTTAGTCTATTTGGTATTTAATCGGTGATTGAGTTTTAGATTTTCATGACATTGTTTTTTCATTTCTAGAAGTTCTATTTGATTATTTTCCAGATCTTCCAGTTTTTGTTTATACTTGTCTTTCAGCATTGTTCTAGTCCCTTCTATTTCTCTAATCATTTGAAGGTACTTTTTAAAAATTATTATGAAAGAAGATATTTGGCCTAGTAATTCTACTTCTGCAAACTGATTCCATAGATAAATCACACATGTGCCCAAAAATATATCTTCGGGGATATTCAGTTGAGTATTGTTGGAATGGCAAGAGATTATACATTTATGCACTTTTAAATAGTCTCTCGTAAAATTGTTCTGTTGTCTCCTGCCCCTGGGAGTGCTTATTCTCCTTGTTAGTTGTGTCTCCTGACTCTCCCTCACTGTGGCCAGGTTCTGTATTTCATTTGTAAATTTTGATGGTGGGCTGGTCTTCAACAGGAAGCTTGTTTCACTGGGACACTCCTATATGCCTAGGATTGAGGAAGGGCCCCTTCAGGGTGCTTTGCATTTGCTTCTGCTGAGGATGTGGGAATTTCTCTGCTTTTGGACCAGTTTTATGGTTAATTTCTTAGCTGGAGAGGTCTTCATTACTTGTAAGTGGAGAATTTACAGCCTTTTTCATAGTGCATGGTTGGAGTTTTGATTTCTCAAGGACCCCAGGGAGATGCTGTGCTTTATGCTGCTTTCTGGTGCAGTGCAGTTTTAATGTCCACATTTCAGAGATTGGAATCCCCTGGAATGGTCCCAGTTTTATGCTGCAGTCTTGGTTCCAGCCCTTCACCTTATGGACATTGGGATTCTAGCTCCTAGCTCTGAGAGCCTGAGTCTGTCCATCTCCCCTTGAAGCGCTGAGATACCCTTTCTTTTGAGCTTGGCTATGAATATAAGTATTACCTTTACATTTTATCTGCAAATTCCTGAGTTTGTAGCAGGAGAGAGTATGTTTTAGCACTGTCCACATGTTACTTTAAGTTTCACCTACCTAAGTTGGCCTGAGGATTTTATTGTGTTTGCTAGTGGAGGAAGTAATGGTTTGGGACGGGGACCGACTGCCAGTGAGGGGGCTGCCAGGAGCTGGGGGTGGAAGGTAAGGAGCATTGGTCTCCAGGGACAGGGACAGAGAGGAAATGCAGGAGAAGGCACAGCGAGGGCAGCTGGAAGCCGGGGAGACCAGCTTCAGGCTCATACTTACAGGTGGCTGCCCTGGCACTCCAGGTGCAGAATCTGGTGTCCTCACTGGACACAGTGACCCTGAGTCAGCCAGACAGTGAAGGTGGGCCTGTGGCATCAGGCGAAAGGTCAGGACGGCTTCTGCTCCTCCCAGGGGACCTCACGGTACGCAAGTGTTCTGTCCTTTACCACCACCTGTGATTCATTTTTATAGCAATCTCACATACTTTTTAAATAAGTCTTTTGGTTAGACTTCTTGGTTCCAAACTGTTTTATGCTTTTTTCATTTGGACTGTTAGAAGTAAGCCCAAGAGGCCACCATTTCTGAATTTTCCTTTAATGATGTTGGGAATGGAAGTAGATCTTTGCAATTAAGCAACATGATCTATTCATTTTGAAGGTTTCTGGATTTTACTTTCTGAGTTGAACTTTTTCTGCTTGTGGCAACTGTTTCTAGGGCAGAAACCTGGGTTGTCTGTTAGAGGTCTTTTGGATGATACTGTATATACCATACTATGTATATATATGTATTATATGTGCGTGTGTATCTATATACAGTGAGTTCTCTTTAGCAGGAGGTTGCATAATGAGCCTTGTCCATATGTGTCACAAGTGTTAAGTTCAGAAATGAAAAATGGGTTGTGACTGGAGGTAAACCTTCAGCCAAACTATCAAGCAGGGGATGAGTGAGGACTTACTGTTTCGTCTTTAGGCTCTTCTTTTTCTCTGTCTCTCCCTGCCCCTCTCCCAAGCGCTCTCCCCTGCCCCAGCTCCCGCTCCTGTGGTTCTGCGTGGCCTCTACCTCTTTATCTGACCCTGCAGGCAGAACCACACTTAACCTCCAAAGTCTGGGGTTCCTGTGCCGTAGGACTTCCACCTCGTGGCGGAAGCTGTCATGGATCCAGAGACAGCTTGGTTCAGCTCATGACCACAGGCTGTGCCTAGGCCTTCCTCCTAAACTAGCCTCAGCCCCTGGTAACATGGAGCGCCTGGCAGCAAGAAGCAGAGGGATTAGGTTGGTCATTCACTTAACAACGAGCATAACAACAATAAAAACAATAACAATTAAAATAACATAGTATCTCATACTTGTAAAGCGCCAGGTGTTGTCCTGAACATTTTAGATACATTAACTCATTAGTCCTAATAACCCCAAGAGGTGGGACTTATTAGCCTCATCTGACAGGGGAGGAAACCAAGGCACAGGCAGGCTCAGTAACTTGCCTGGGATCACAGAGAGCTGGTGGCAGAGCCTGGGTTAAACAGAAGCAGGCCTGGCTTTGTCCCCTGTCACTTGTGTGTGAGACTCGGCTCCCTGCAGCCGGGCCTCCTGCGCTGCTCTCTCTCCAGACAAAACTCATGTGCCTGGGGGCCCAGCCTGCTCACCGCTCTCATCTCCATTCCGCGCTAGCTTTCTGAGAGGTCTAGCTTGTTTGAGTCCAACTGTCTCCCGTTTTCTCTCATGTCTCTGTGTTTGGGCTGAGGACACGCTTCAGAGGAGAGACCCCAGGCTGTCTTGACTGGCCGTGTCCAGCGCCTTCTCAGTAGAGAACATGCACTCAGTCGTCGTTCACTGCCTGCCTGCCTCCCTCATGCTCTGCACTGGGTGGACAAGGAGCAGTGTCTGTCCTCAAGGAGCTCAGGGCCTCCTGTGAGGAAGTCAGTGCGGCTCCCATGCTGTGGTCGGTGCCAAATGAGGCTTTGCTCTGCTGGGGTGGGTGAGGACAGGGAGACCCTGGTGCTGAGGCTGAAATAACAGACCTTCTCCAAGGAGCTGAATGAGGAAGATATTCCAGGCAGAGAACCAGCATTTGCTCTGGGGCGGGCGTGGACGCAGTGGGGTGGGGGCTGGGTGGGGGCTTGCCTGGGATGGGGTGGGATGACTCAAAGCTGGAGGAGGAGGCCCAGCTTCGAACTCACAAGGGCCTGGCGACCTGGCTAAGGAGTGAGGATTTTATTTTTCAGATGATATGTGTACCATTAAATAATAGCAAACTGTGAATTTGCTATTTGGGTCATTTCTTTTTGAGAAAACTGTACATTTTCCATTTGTAAAGCTGGTAAAATATAAAGTGCACTCCCATATCCTCCTCTCCTTTCAGAATAAAGCTTTAAAATATAGAAAGGCATGAAGTAGAATCACAGGTCTGAAGAGCTTGGTGGGACGTGGCCTGTTTGAATATGCTCTTTGCCATTGTTGCTGAGTGCTCTGTAAGGCTTTGAAAACACTGCCAAAAGATATTCAGATACTCTGCCGTGAACTTTTCATGACTATGGAAAAATAGTTTTGTTCATTATTTATTTTTGCTCTAGAGTTTTTGCATTTAGGGAATATTTTAGAAATTAAAAATTCCAGAAGATACATGTATTTTTTAAATATGATTCATTGCTTATTTTGTCTCTAAGCTTTTTAATTCTCACTCGTCATCGAGGACCTCCATAGAATCACAGGGAACACTAGCAAGTGCCCCTTTTGTGGCTTGTGCATGAGAGCTGCTCTGGAGACACCGTCCCATCTTAGGGCACATGGCATGGAACGTTCTGTCCTTCTGGAGGCTCAGTGTTCGAGTGATGGCATTGTAAACGTTTAGGACTCACAATTATTCATTTATTTGTTGAGATAGAGTTGATGATACAACATTACACTGGTCCCAGGTGTACAGCTTAGTGATCGGACGGTTATGTACATCACTGAGTGCTCACCACTAGTTACCACTTGTCAACATCCAAAGATACTAGAACATGATTGACTGTATTCCCTGTGCTGTGCATTCATCCCTGTAACTAATTCATTTTGTGATTGGAACTTTGTGCTTCTTTCTCCCCTTCTCCTATTCAACCGTCCCCCACACTGCTCCCCTGTGGAAACCGCAGGTCTGTGCTCTGTGTTTATGAGTCTCTCTGCTCTGTTTCTTTTGTTTTTTAGGTTCCACATATAAGAGAAATCATGTGGTATTTGTCTCTCTGCCTGACTTCTCTCACTCAGCATGGTATCCTCCAGGTCCATCCATGTTGTCAGAACTGGCAGGATTTCATTCCTTTCTTTATGATGAGTATTATTAGGACTCACAGTTTTTTCTCTCCTTTTTGGTCATGGTTTTGGAAAGGCCTGTAAGAGAACAACATAAAACACAAGAGCCGTCTTTGCCCTTAAATGCTTATCCTGGTTAGTCCTTCCCAGAGCGTAGCTGTGAACTGCTGCCTTTCCTGTCCCAGCTGCCTGAAGGTCACAGGTCTTACAAACCAGTTCAGCCTGTACCCCATTTTAGGGGTTGGCAAGTGAAGAACCCCCCAACTAGTGGAAAGTGATTTCACCGAGGAAGCTTTGGGGATCACTGTCACTGCTCCTGGTCACCCTGATGCCAACATCAAGCACTCTGTGGACATTCCGACCTGACACAAACAGGCGTGGTCAAGTAGGAGTCCGCCGTCTTGCTATATAACCTTTCAATTTCCTCCCCATTCTCTTGATTGAAATTAAGTTGCTCCTGCTGCTTTTGGCAATGGAAGCTTTATGAACATCCTAAACTCTGAGCAGCACAGGGGTCTGAGTCTGCCCCCCAGCCTCACCTGGTCCTTCCCCGTGGGGCTGTCTCTGCCTCTGCCCGCAGCATGGCACCCTTCAGCATGTTCTGGCAGCCCGGCCTGTGTGTGGCCATGGGGCACTGATGGCCTCTTTGGATCTCCTTGATCTTGAGATTGATTAGTTCCCTGCTCTGCAAGCCGTTCATTCCAAAATGCCTAGTAATCAAAATAATAACATGAGTGATTTTCCAATACTGAGGCCCACTAAGTAAATTAGTTTGTGGAAATAGCTTGAAAAGCAGTATGAATGAACAGGCCTATTTTTACCTCAGTGACCAAGTAATTTCCTGAAAGTCCACCAATTTGAAATTTAGCTCAAAACCCCATGAAAAAAAACTTTACAGTTCAATTAGCAGGAGATAAATTGCATGATTCTTGTAATCAGAAAAACTCAATGTTCAATTACTACCTCTAACCTCTTCTGCTTTCTGATGTACACCCTTGAAGCCACTGAGGATTCAAGGATGATAATTAATTTTTAGGGTGAATTAGAAAAAGCATCTGACCACACTCAGGACTGATTTTTCCGCTGGCGCTTCTTGCTGTGGTCAGCAGCCTCACTCGCTGTGTATGATCTCCGAACTGGTCGGTGCCCCTGTTCATTGACTCTAAAATATTTTGACTCTTTAACCTGTAAATAATGCCATATGTAATCTTCATGCATTCTAACTACGTCACATCTGTCCCTGAACCTCTGTGCACTCACGTGTGTGTGTGTCTGAATGTGCTGCTTTGCAGGCTTGTTTTCTTCCTCTCCAGCACCTGCACACTGGCTGTCCCTGCGAACCAGGCAGTCATCCCAGTTGGTGCCTACAACAGTCAGGGCAAACCAGGATCCCAGAGGAAGACGAGGTGAGGCGTAGGCCTAGGAGATCCACCTCCAGTTGGAAATAAGGTGTTGGTCCCGGGGAGGAAGGCGTGTCTGTCAGGGACTCGGGCTAGAGGGAAGCTGTTCCTGTGTCTCCTCCCCCAGGGCGGCCCGGCAGCTGGTCCTCCCCCCGATTGTATTCATCACATGTGCGGCAGTAATTTGTTCACAGATCTGCCTCCTCCACTAGACCGTGAGCTGCTTGAGGGCTGTAACCAGGCCTCATTCACGTTTGAGAATGTTCGTGTTCTGACGTGAATGCCTGAAACTTGCCAAGTGAACACACTGGGGAAGCAGTCTGGCACAGAGTCGAAGCACCAAGTGAGAATGTAGTTGGATCATGCGTGCCTTTTACTCCAGAAGTGCGGAACATGGCTGCTAAAGCTAATAGCCTTTCCTCCAGCAGATAGAACTGCCTGCATGTCTTCAGGGAGTGCAGTCCTTGGGGGGCAGCTGCATCTGTTACTCTGAATGTGATTAGTCTCTTCCCGAGTTGGCCTGTCATCTCCCTCCTTGCAGTCTGCACTCTGCTCCTGATGAAGCCATCAGGTGGGCTTCGTGGAGAGCAGGACACCCCTTTGATAGCCCTTTACACATTTGGACACAGCGTTGATGTTCATCTCAGTCTTTCTCCAGCTGAAACACCCCTGACTCTTCCAGCCATTCCTCAGCGAGGAGGATTTCTGGATCCTCCCAACCTGTTCACATCCTACCTGCAAACTTTTGGGCATGTTAGTGCCACCTTAATATGAACTGAGCATAAACATCCAAGATGTGATCTGACTTATACAGGATTTACTGTGGATGATTATACCCTAGGGCTATAATCAGTGGTCTTGGAAGTGGAAAACTTTCATTAAAGGAAATTTTAAAGGCCACTTTATATAACAAACAGGGATCTTTTCTAATCAAAGAGAGTTTTCTGGGCAGGTAGAGAGGTCTACCCACCACGCTTTCCTTCCTCAGAGACTGTGGTGGCCACTGAAATATTTTGATGGAACTGAGGGTTTTGTGGCCCACCTCAATCTGAAAAATTTCTAAAAAGTATATTACATATTATTTTGAGTGGACCATGTTTTCAGACTCAGTATAAGTTATATTATATTTACTTGCTATTAAAATTTCCATTCATTTTCATATGAACAGCTGTCAAGTCGTCACATCTTCCTATAATGCAGGATTCATGTTTTCCTATTAAATTTAGTTTTGTTGATCCATATTTCAGCCTGTCAGGATTGTTTTGGGTCTTAATTTTGTTATTATTTATTTTTTTCCATCTTACCATAATGTGGATATTTGGCAGTGTACTATCCATGTGGTATCCAATTATTTTGATAAGTTTATTGAAGCAACTAGGGATCAGTTAGAGAGGCTGTTCCTCAAACTGACACCTGGACCCTGAAGAGCATTTTAGGAGGTTCAAAGACCTTATACCCAACATTCTTAAAACTAACCATTGTCAACACCTAAAACTTTCTATCTTGACAGTGTCCTTGACACTATCCACCTCTCCTGAAATCTAAGCACAATCTTGACTTCTGCCTTCCATTGCCACCTATTCCCAGCTGTTCCCCGCAGTCTGCGGATCTTACTCACTGAATGTCAGGAAAGCGCCCTGATTCTCATCTCCCCTCCAATCCCCAGCTGGGTCCTCCTTTGCTCCCGATGGGCAACAGCAGCCTCCTGATCACTGTTCTTCTGGCCTTTTGCCCCTGAATTCTGCTCTGTGCTCATTTCCAGAGCCATCTCTCCGAAACAAAATTTGATTAAGTGTGGTTCACATGCTTAGAACCCTCCAGTGGCTCCCTGACTTCTATAGGGCAAAGCCTGAGGTCCTCAGCATGGCACTCCAGTTCATGGCCGGACTCTCTTTGCATCATCTTCCAACACTCCCTAAACCGGCTTGAAGCTTTCAGAGCAGCAGACAGCTTGTGGTTTCCTCCATGCCGCTCTGTCTGGAATCCTCCCTGCCTGGACTGCCACCAGACCTCAGAGCTGACTTGCTGCTGAGGTTCAGCCTATGTGTGCTTCTCCCCTGCACTGTTCTCCGAGCCGTCTCACGGAGTCCGCCTCCTGCTCATATCCGAGGCGGGCTCATGAGGCTTCGTCTGTATACCTTTGTGCAGACCTCTTCAATTTTCTGTTAATCCCTCACAGATAGTGGGCTGGATAGAGGTGGGTTCTGCGGCTTGCTCATTTGGTATGATTTGCACTTGATATAGTCTTTAGTAGATACTCAGTAAATATTTGTTGAGTAAAATAATGCATGAATGAATTCACTTAAATCCACATAATCGTCTTATTTCCCAGCCAAATTTTACCATCATATACACAGAAAATCCATTAATTGTATGTGGAAATGCTGATACTCTGTGTGTTGTTCTCTTCATCTAACAAACTAATGACCCTGTGAAAAAAAAAGAATTTTCTCGTAATTGACATGCTAAATGAACTTGCTTTGGACTTCTCACCACTACTGCTTGCTCTGCTGAATGTACACTGACACTTCTGGAAGGAAGGAGTAGATTTCTAGTTAAGCCTCCTCACCTGGCTCTTTCTTTCCAATACCTTTGAGAGTGGAAGCCGACGTACGCCTGTGTTGGCCGGCTGCCCCCTGCGCCGTCGGAAGGTGTGCCTCCTGACACTGTGCAGTTCTGGTCTCACAGGGGAAGGAGGTGCGCATCTGCGGCAGGTGACAGTAAGTTCATCAGGTGGTCCGGCAGCAAACAGCGGCACAGGTGATGGATATTTGGCATTTTTATGAAGCCCTGGTGACTGAAACAGAGAGAGCAACCAAGCAAACACGCCACCTAACAGACAGGCTGAGATTTAGGGTAAAAAGAGTGAAATCATTACAGAGGGAATCAGACAAAGGTCCAGGAAACAGGACCTCCCTCAGCTGTACATGGAGCTAACTGTGAGGCTGGTGGGGTTGTTCTAGACAGGAACACAGCAGTGCTCCCCAATATAAAGCCTTATACTGTTTGCAGTAGGGGTGGGCCATTTTATCAGAGCTTTTCTGGGGAAGTCTGACAGCCGTTGTGATCAGATAGGACACCTTGCTTACTGGGTTTGTGTCCCCTTGAAAACACATTGGCCCTGAAAAAAGAATCAGCTCAGGGAAGAACTCCGAGGACTGGACTGCCCAGAACAGTCGTGTTTCCGGCGCTTCAGACTGGGAAGCTTCCCCAGAGACCGAGGAAGACTAGCTGGGCTCTCCGTGGCCAGAGGAAGTGTGATTTGAAGCAAACAACTTTTTTCCAGAACTCCCTTCATTCATTCACACTTAGCAACTATTTGCTGAGCACTGGCTGCCTAGAAGGTACTGTGTTAAGCTAGAGAGACAACTCGTGACTGCCAAAGCAGCTGCTATGGGTTGATTTCTCATGTTCAGCTCCAAATGGTGTTTGTCTGTCTACCAGGTACCATCCACTGTAATGTGACTGTTACCCGGAGCACTGTCTTTGTACAATTTATTTCTAGTTTTATACCTCTGTGGTCTGAGAAGTTGGTTGGTAGAATTTCAATCTTTTTGAATTTACTGAGGCTCTTTTTGTGGCCTAGTATGTGGTCTATTCTGGAGAATGTGCCATGTGCACTTGTGAAGAATGTGTATCCTGTTGCTTTTGGATGTAGAGTTCTATAGATGTCTATTAGGTCCATCTGTTGTAGTGTGTTGTTCAGTGCCTCTGTGTCTTTACTTATTTTCTGTTTGGTGGATCTCTCCTTTGGAGTGAGTGGTGTGTTGAAGTCTCCCAAAATGAATGCATTGCATTCTATTTCCTCCTTTAATTTTGTTAGTATTTGTTTCACATATATTGGTGCTCCTGTGTTGGGTGCATATATATTTATAATGGTTTTATCCTCTTGTTGGACTGAGCCCTTTATCATTATGTAATGTCCTTCTTTATCTCTTGTTATTTTCTTTGTTTTGAAGTCTATTTTGTCTGATACTAGTATTGCAACACCTGCTTTTTTCTCCCTGTTTGCATGAAATATCTTTTTCCATGCCTTGACTTTTAATCTGTGCATGTCTTTGGGTTTGAGGTGAGTTTCTTGTAAGCAGCGTATAGATGGGTCTTGCTTTTTTATCCATTCTATTACTCTGTGTCTTTTGATTGGTGTATTCTGTCCATTTCCATTTAGGGTGATTATTGAAAGATATGTACTTATTGCCATTGGAGGCTTTAAGTTTGTGGTTACCAAAGGTTCAAGGTTAGCTTCTTTACTATCTACTGTCTAACTTAACTTGCTTATTGAGCTATTATAAACACTGTCTGATGATTCTTTATTTCTCTCCCTTCTTATTCCTCCTCCTCCATTCTTCATATGTTGGGTGTTTTGTTCTGTGCTCTTTTTAGGAGTGTTCCCATCTAGAGCAGTCCCTCTAAGACACCCTGTAGAGGTGGTTTGTGGGAGGCAAAATTCCCTTAACTTTTGCTTGTCTGGGAATTGTTTAATCCTTCCTTCATATTTAAGTGATAATCGTGCTGGATACAGTATTCTTGGTTCAAGGCCCTTCTGTTTCATTGCATTAAATATATCATACCATTCTCTTCTGGCCTGTAAGGTTTCTGTTGAGAAGTCTGATGATAGCCTGATGGGTTTTCCTTTGTAGGTGACCTTTTTTTCTCTCTGGCTGCCTTTAATACTCTGTCCTTGTCTTTGATCTTTGCCATTTTCATTATTATGTGTCTTGGTGTTGCCCTCCTTGGGTCCCTTGTCATGGGAGTTCTGTGTGCTTCTGTGGTCTGGGAGGCCATTTCCTCCCCTAGTTTGGGGAAGTTTTCAGCAATTATTTCTTCAAAGACACTTTCTATCCCTTTTTTTCTCTTTTCTTCTTCTGGTACCCCTATGATGCAAATATTGTTCCGTTTCTATTGGTCACACAGTTCTCTTAATATTCTTTCATTCCTGGAGATCCTTTTATCTCTCTCTGCATCAGCTTCTCTGTGTTCCTGTTCTCTGTTTTCTAGTCCATTAATGGTCTCTTGCATGTCGTCCATTCTGTTTTGAAGTCCTTCCAGAGCTTGTTTTATTTCTGTATTCTCTCTCCTTAGTTCTTGCATATTTCTCTGCAAGTCCATCAGCATGGTTATGACTTTTGTTTTGAATTCTTTTTCAGGAAACTGGTTAAATCTATCTCCCCAGGTTCCTTCTCAGGGGAAGATGTAGCAGATGCTGAAGCTGTCTGGGTTAGTCTTGTCTGGATCAAATTTTTTTGCCTTTTCATGTTGACAGGTGCAGTGGTGAGCTATTGACTCATCTGTCAGCTGGGAGAGCCAAGACCCTTTCCACTTGCTCCTGGCCTTTCTTTACTGGGACAACGGCGACCCCTAGTGGCTTGTGTTGGGCAATTGCGTGTAGACTGGGTCTCTGTATCTTGCCCGGCCGGTGTGGAGGAAGCTCCCCTGCTGAGGGCGTGGCCAGCCTCAGGCTGCTGCTCTGCTATGGCGGGGCCCCGGAGGGGTAATGGACGGGGGGCTGTTTGGCTGTTTACCTCCGTGAGGGGTCTCAGAGCTGTTGCCCAGGGGGTTAGTGCGCCCGGAGTTCCCTGGAATTTCCAGCTGCTGGACTGTGACCCGGGATGCTTCTGTCCAGCTGTGGGGTCCCTGTCCCTTTAAGACTTTCAAAAAGCACTCACTTTTCTTTGTCCCAAGGGCACTGGCTTTGGGACCCGCTCAGAGGTCTTACTGTCCTGTTTCCCTAGTATCCAGCACCCCACACACTGTGTCTGCACTCCGGTGCGGATGGCTGGGGCTGGGTGCTCGGCAGTCCTGGGCTCCGTCTCCCTCCCGCTCTGCCTGCTCTTCTCCCGCCGGGAGCTGGGGGGAGGGGCACTCGGGTCCCACCGGGTTGGGGCTTGTATCTTACCCCCTTTGCCAGGCGATGGGCTGGGTTCTTGCGGGTGTGGATGTAGTCTGGATGTTGTCCTGTATCTTCTGGTCTCTCTTTTAGGGATAGTTGTATTTGTATTTTCAAAAATATATATGTTTTTGGGAGGAGATTCCCACTTTCCTACTCACGCCGCCGTCTTGGTTCTGCCTCTATTCCTCATGCTTTTCAAGTCTTCACCTAACTGTTATTTTTCAGTGAACCCTACCCTCACCACTTGACTTAAATTGCACTCTTCTGCCAGCACTTCATGGCACTATGTGGTGTCATCCCGTTTATCACGTTGACTGTCTTCTCCAATGCGCCTCCCGCCCCTCAAGCCCCGTGAGGCCGAAGATGTTCACCTCTGTCTTCCTGGTGCTTAGAGCAAGGCCAGACACACAATAGGTGCTCAATAAACATTTTGGATTAATGAAAGATTTTTGCAAAACTATTTCTCAAGTTCCTAACAGTAAAATCCTTTAGAAATACCTCACAAGAGCTGTTTGTTTACTTTTGGGACGTCAGAGTTGGGGGAAAAGTGCTAATAACCCCTTGCGGTTCAGGGAGGGAGAGGGAGTTTGGTCCAAGCAGTCGGCTGGTTCAGGGGCCTGGGAGCTCATGGCCAAACCCTCTCACAGAGGACGTGGTTGACTGGGAGTTGGCCGGCGGTAGCGTTTGGGATTGGCACCCTCTCATTTCTTCTACAGTCCTGGGTGGGTGTGAGTCACATGGAGACTCATTTCTGTAGTTGTTTGGTTCTGAAGACGTGAGTATAAGATGACACACCAGAACATTGTCAGATTCACACACCTTCATTTGCAGGGTGTGTAAAAACATGGTCATAAGTGTTTGGGATTTTTTCAAATCATATTAGAATGTGCCACGGAGAGATGGCTCCCACAGATGAAATCAGCCTTTCTACGTGACTAGCTGACTTACCTTAAAAATGACTTGAAAACCTTTAGCTGTTGTCCTGAATGATTTAGTGGGAATGTGGTAGGCAGAAGAATGGTCCCCAGAGATCCACACCCTAGTGCCCAGGACCTGCGACAATGTCATGTCACAAGGCAAGGGGGAATCGAGGTTGCTCTTGGTTGGCCTGAACTACCTTGGTGGGTCCAGTGTCTCCTTAGGGGTCCCCTAAATGTGGGAGAGGGAGGCAGAGGCCACACCGGAGAGATGACACTGTAAGGCTCATTGTAAGAGGTGGTGTTGTTGGCTTTGAGGGTAGAAGGGCTCCGTGGCCATGGAATGCAGAGGGGCCCCAGGAGCTCAGGGGGGAGGGCCGGTAGGTTCTCCCCAGGGGCCTCCAGAAGGGAATGCATCTCTGCCAGCTCCTCGATTTCAGCCTGGTGAGACTGGACCTCCAGAGCTGTGTGGTAATGAGCGTGTGTTGTTTTATGCCCCAGAGTTTGGTGATCAGTTACAGCAACAGTCCGAAATACAGAAAGAGCAAAGGAAAACCTGTCTGTATGTTTCCACTACGTGCTGACTTCACGACGCTGTAATCGCTGGTGTTTCTCCAGGGAAAATTAACAGCCCCAAACAGGGAACTTTAGAGGTGTGCGATGGCCAAACCGCCAGCATGTGGCTGCTGTGGACCTCTCTCAAGGGACTGTGACCCACGAACCCTCCCTCCTCTGTGGCCACTGTCTGCCTCTGAGCTGCACCCTCACTTGGGGACAGTGACCAGAAGCTCACAGATTGAGACCCACACTGAGGAGTCCTGAAGCTGTGATTAATCCGCCAGGGCCTGGGTTAGGCCAGGAGGTGTGTATGGGAAATGCTAAAAATTAGTGCATGGTGCTAGTCTTGGAATTCTTCATTAGCAGATGTTTAAAAGTCAACACTCTAAAATTACCTGCAGAAGCTTATAAATATGAATTTTCTGTAATTCACATTTTATAAGAACCCCTATCAGCTGTATCACAGCTTGAAAAATACCAAAAACGCATTAGAAAAATCTTTCTGTTTAAAACTAGATTGATCCCACATTTACATGGGAAAAGAAGGCCATTATGCTGCAGGCAGTAAAAGCTTCATTTCAGAAAGCTTGAGAAAAACTCAAAATAATCCACTTACCCAGGCATTTGACAACTGTTAGACTTCCCTTACAAAATAAAATGAACCCGACCCCCCACCTTCTGCTTAAAGTCTCCAATTAGTGCTGTGAAAAGGGTTTTCATTTAAAAAGCCAGTGTGTAAATTTCTCCAAGCTGGGTGCAGACATTTCTTCAAATTCACTGTAACCTTCTGATCCCATCTGCAGTAGGACGAGCTTCCAGATTCCAAAGAGAAACCAGGACTGATTTTTTTCACCTAATGATTTAAGAGCTAAATTCCTTTATTTTCATTGGGTTCAGTTTTTTATGGTACTGGTAATTTTCATATATTCTGTGGCTATGCGTGTTAGTAAAAGTTGTGAAAGAAGATTATCGAAGCTTGCCAACATCCCACATATGAATTAAAACAGAAGAGGAGGAAGAAGGTGGGAGAAAAAGTGAACATGGTTCTTCCTTGCTTTGCACTGGCTTTTTTAAGATAGAATCAGCAGGTGTGAGAGTCACCGCGTGGGGGCCATGTTCAAGCAGCGAGGACGTCCGGGGCCTTCATCTCTTCCTTCCCACCTGATAGTCAGGGGAGTGAGCATTTCCCAGGGCTAAGCTGCTGATGTCTTTGACATTCTGCCTTCCCTTCACCAGATTAGCTGGGGGACAGTCAGCTGTGAATGTAGGGCCGGCAGGGGAGACTGGCACACGGGCCAGTGGGGTCCTTGGCAGCCTGTGCTGAGCGCAAAGCCAGCAGGCCGGTTCTGCCATTCTGTCTTCCTGGTCAGGCAGTTAGCAGGGCAGGAGCTAGCATGGAGAATGTTGCCAAGATTAATTTGGGGGCTGTACAGTCATTTCTTGGTACACAGCAGGGAACTCCTGGCAAATGGGACCTGTGGGCATAGCTGTGGCCAGACCCAGGACCGTTCCAACATCCCTGCTGGACGCAGGCTCTCCTGTAGCCTTTCCGGCCGGTCCTGCTTCATCTCCCACTACCCCTCAGCCCTTAATCCAGCAAGGTTGGCCTCTTTACTTGGGTCCCTTGACGATCCCTAATTCTCCAGTTCTCTGTTCTTACTTTTAACTCTTCTTTCTCTTTCATAGCACAAACTCTGAAGGCCTGGGGGAAGCACTTTATAACCCCCATCCCACCAAACTGGCGTCTCACGCAGAGGCTTGCCTTCAGGAGGGTGTCCGGGCAGCATCCTGCCTGGCTGGCCCTGTGCGTCAGCTGCTCGTCTGCGGGTGCTGTGCTGCCTTCTCCAGCGCTCTCCGTCTGGGTGCCGTGGTGTTGCTGTCTGCTGCTTGCTCCTCTTCCTCTCGGTTCCTTCTCACTCTGAAAAGAAAAATCAGCCGTCCTGTCCAGCCCTCTGTCACTGAGCGTGTCCCTCAGTTAGGTCACAGGCTCTGTTCTGTGTCTCCAGCCTCCACCTCTCCCTGGAACGCTGGCCCTGCATCCCTGCTGCCTTCTGCATACCTCCCCTGATGTCACATGATTTTCAGACTTTTCTAAAGTAAACTTTGTGGATCCTATCCAGATAATCCTCCTGGTACACCCTGCTGACGTGTCTGAGTGAGCATCTGAGTCCTCTTGCAGCTGCGTGTCTTGCTTGCTGCATCCCGCTGCGTGATGTTTGGTCCATTTCCAACAGACACCTGGACTTGGTTTCCAGCGCTAGACCCCACTGCCCCTGCCCCAGGCCATATTTTCTCTACGTGTAAGCATTCCCACTCATGAGTTCTTTGCCTTCTGTCTTGTTCCCTTTAATCTATTCTTGTCACAGGTTTTCTGAGATAGGCATGATCATGACCCTGCCTTAGAAGCCTCAGTGGCCCCTCGCTCAGCAGAGTGGGGCCCCATTTGCATAGTGTGCATCTTGCCGGGTCTGCTCTGGTCTTTGTTGCTCACGCTTATGTGGGGAATGTCCTTCTGAGAGTCTGCTCAGAGTTCAGTCTCCATGAATCTTCATTAAGCCCTAAGTCAGAAATAATCACTCTTTTTAGGGTTCCATTAGCTCTTTACATACTTTCATTATGATAGCTATTACAATGTCATTATGTTATAATGTTTAAATGTTATTTATGGGGAACATGATCTGTTTGAGGCCGGGGACTGTCAAAATTTTCTTTATCTTTGCATCCTGAATGCTAACATGGTACCTGGGTGGTGGAGGGTGGGAGGGAGGTATCATCAAAAATCTGTCAGTCAGTGGATGTTCACTTCCAATTAGAAGGCAAACTATTTGTCAGGCAATTATTATGTGTTAAACTTTTTAATCCTTGTACAATGCCAAACACACGTGTGATAAAGAATAAATACTTGTTGACTAACTGGTGACTGAGACTGCAAGCAAGAGAAAGTGGTGTGGTAGGAGACAGGCAAGTGGCTGAAATTCTAGATGTAGGTGTTTCTCAGTGTGCGGTGGAGTTCGGAGAATTGCTGCACTTGATTTGGTGTTAGACACTCTCCGGCTCTGGTATTAATGGGAGCACATGATTTTAATGCAAGAAATTAATTGCCAGGATTTTTGGGGAGTAATTTTTAGGTTGAAACTGGTAGTCAAATTAAAAAAGAAAGAGGAATTTCAGCCCTACCGAAGGGATGTCGTCTCAGAGTACGCATATCCGTGTGTGTGTGATCGTATAGGCACTGCTTCCTAAGGCTCTCCTTATGTAACCTACAGAATACCTAAGTAAATCATGGGCTTGTCAACACTCGGAGGTCCATGCCATTCAAAGGACGCCTTAATGACCCGACTGTCTGGCCCGTGTCGGGACTCGCTGAGAAGGGGAGCCAGCTGCATATTCAGCGTGGTTGGCTGACCTTGCCGTCTTGGTCTTTGGCTCTCCTCTGTGGACTTTCTGTCCCTCTTCATAGTGAGGTGTCCGTACACGAGTGCATGTGTCTAGATGCGCACTCCTCTGTACACTCAGCATATGTGTGCACACTTCTCTTGGCCAGGGACAGACATGGTCGTTGCCTCTGCTTCCTGCTCTGGTTCCATCACACTTGGTACGTTGTTCATCAGGCAGCAGACACTCAGCAATTACCTACTGACAGCCTAATTGCCATTGCACATCAAACTGAAATGGTACAAACATTTAGTTCCATTTAGAAAAGCTCATTGTGCTCTTTCCCACCAGCTCAGGCCCCACCCCCCCACGCCCTTTTGGGGTGTTTGAGGCTCTATCCCCTGTGCACTGGTGAGCCCCAAGCAGAAGTCTGTCACCCCCGGAACAGCGGCTGTGCGGACTTGCATCCACCGTCCCTCTCTGAAGGGCAAGACCTGTCTTATGCTCTGTGTCTTCAGCACCCAAGAGCAGCTGCAGGGCTTGGTACAGAGCTCGTGCCCGGTGAGCATGGGCATGGATGCACAAACTCACGGACGGGCTTGAAGTGGTGGAGCCGGGCTGGGGCTTGTCCCAGTGAGCTCTGATGACGCCATGCCGGGTCCCGGCTGCCTCTTCCCATCGCGGAGAAACTGCCCTGCACTCTCTTTTCTTTCCTGAGAGGGTCGGTGGGAATGTGTGTGCTGGGTGGGCATCTGCAGGTGATCCAGACTGTCTCAACCTTCCATGTTAAGAGGAAGGGCAATGGTCAGATAAAGGTCATAGAATCCATTTGAAATAGCAGTTCTTCACTTTGACTTCTTATTTGAGGAAAAGCTCTATACAGTGTAGTTTAAGAGCATGTTTTCTCTTAAACTCTTTCAATGAATGGTACTCTTGACCATTTTCTGTCAGTTTTGCTTCCCCTTCTGAGTCCCAGTTTGGTGGTTACATAGGCAAGTCTGGAAAGTATTGCCCAAATCCTCAGACACAGGGTAATTTATAACATGCCTGGTTGGCAGGATGCCTATGCAATACAACTTTCAGTTTCTTTTGGCAGGTTCATAAATTCAAGGATATATGTCAGATGTGCAAAACATTTACATAGATTGTTTAACGTAATTTTTTTCTATATGCATTTATTTCTTAAGTTCCTGATTTGATAGTGTGTACTATCTCTGGCAATTCAAAGGCCTTTCCAAACTTAAGGCAGAATTGTTGCAACCTCCATGTATTTTGCAACATACATAAATTGGGAAAGTGAGAGAGGATGCTTGGTACACAAAAAATACTTTTGTGGTTGCTGAGTTGAGCAGGAGCAATGAAGGGCTTCCTGTGTCAGCCTAGAGTCAGCCCTGCCCATGGGCATGTGGAGATGCCTGCCTCCCCTCTGCTTCCTTTGTGACCCACAAGACCGCTGTGCATGGTTTCATCCCCTAGTTTTAAATGTGCAGCTTAAAATGCGTCTGAGAACAGGCCACACGTTTGAATGTAGAAGTGGACTGTGGGCTGAGTGAGTGATCTCAGCGTGGCTTTCATGGTGAAGGCAGCTCACCTAGACACAGTGTCAGTGGCCTATGGGCTCCGTTTTTGCTTAAAAGCTTTTTCTTAAAGTTTTCTAATAGAGGTTTGTCAGATTCCATTAAACCCAACTGTGGAATTCATTAACATGTGCTAAATTCATTTGGCTACCTATTTTGAAAAAGAATATGTTAATTTTTTAAGTTTTCACTCAGTTCAAGATACATTTTTTTTTTTTTAAATAATTATTTTTTATTGAAGGGTAGTTGACGCACAGTATTACATTACATTAGTTTCAAGTGTACAACACAGTGGTAGAACATTTATATACATAATTCGAGGTTCCAGCTATCACCCTACCAAGCTGTTACAATATCTTGACTATATTCCTTATGCTATACATTACATCCCGGTTACTTATTTATTTTACCATCGGAAGTCTGTCCTTTTTTTTTTTTTTTTTTTTTTGTGAGGGCATCTCTCATATTTATTGATCAAATGGTTGTTAACGACAATAAAATTCTGTATAGGGGAGTCAATGCTCAATGCACAATCATTAATCCACCCCAAGCCTAATTTTCGTCAGTCTCCAATCTTCTGAGGCATAACAAACAAGTTCTTACATGGAGAACAAATTCTTACATAGTGAATAAGTTACATGGTGAACAGTACAAGGGCAGTCATCACAGAAACTTTTGGTTTTGCTCATGCATTATGAACTCTAAACAGTCAGTTCAAATATGAATACTCATTTGGTTTTTATACTTGATTTATGTGTGGATACTACATTTCTCACTTTATTATTATTATTTTTAATAAAATGCTGAAGTGGTAGGTAGATACAAGATAAAGGTAGAAAACATAGTTTAGTGTTGTAAGAGAGCAAATGTAGATGATCAGGTGTGTGCCTGTAGACTATGTGTTAATCCAAGCTAGACCAGGGCAATAAAACATCCACGTATGCAGAAGATTTCTCTCAGAACAGGGGGGGTGAGGTTCTAAGCCTCACCTCTGTTGATCCCCAATTTCTCACCTGATGGCCCCCCTGCGACTGTGCCTGTCTTAGGTTGTTCCTCCCTTGAGGAATCTTACCCGTCTCTGGCTAACCAGTCATCTTCCAGGGCCATACAGGGAAATGTGAAGTTGGTAAGTGAGAGAGAAGCCTTGTTGTTTGAAAAGGTTAGCTTTTTACATCTTTGCATATTTATGCCCTGTGGCTTCTATGCCCAGCATTTGTCTTGAGGTATCTTTACCACTTGGAAGAATTATGATACTCGATAAATTTGATACGAGGCACGAATACTATTTAAGGGTTGTAATTAGGAAGGAAGAAGAAAAGCTATAGAAGTAGCAGGCGGAAGAAAACATGGGAAGATTGATTATTTCTTTGACATATCTTCTTGTAGAGTAACTTCAGCATGAATAGGTTTTAAGCTACTACTTAAATTGCGCACACACATTAACATAATAGGAGTATAGTTACATAACCAAAGCATATCTGTAATTACCAGCCATCTCCAGTGAAACCAAGAAAACCAGTTAGGCACCTTAGGCATTTGTGAAAACTTATCTATGATATGGTGGATATTGTCCAACTGAACTTGAACAGTCTGAGAGAAATCAGACAAATTAAAACAACCCATTCCTGGGGACTGTTCACATGCCATATGTTCTTTTAACAGTAAATAGTCTGTAGTTGTAAGACTTTGGAGCGCTACAATTTGCACTTCTCCAAATTCTTGGTTGAGTTCCAACAGTATAGATCCAGTCAAATTTGTTGTTTTACTGTATGCACAGGCCAGCTTAGATATCTCCTTCCTCATTCCCATGGCAAGTCCACGAACGGGTGGGATGAGTGCATCTACAGCTGTAGCAGTGCGTGGATCTTTGTTGGGATTTTTTGCTGATCATCTTCTGGCATGAGTCTTCCAGAGAGTGCTGATGTTGGAAGTTCTTTTTCATATCGTATCTTAGTTCATTTTCGGGGTAGCCCAATTAGGCTTTGATCCTCTGTATAAACACAAACAGACCCTTTGCCTACACTTTTATATGCCCTTTATACCCTTGTGTAGAACTCGTTGGAGGTTACCACACAGGAACTGCCCTTTTTTTTTTTTTTCTTTGTTTTTGGTATCACTAATCTACACTTACATGACGAATATTATGCTTACTAGGCTCTCCCCTATACCAGGTCTCCCCTATAAACCCCTTTACAGTCATTGTCCATCAGCATAGCAAAATGTTGTAGAATCACTACTTGCCTTCTCTGTGTTGTACAGCCCTCCCTTTTCTCCTACCCCCCCATGCATGTTAATCTTAATACCCCCCTACTTCTCCCCCCCTTATCCCTCCCTACCCACCCATCCTCCCCAGTCCCTTTCCCTTTGGTACCTGTTAGTCCATTCTTGAGTTCTGTGATTCTGCTGCTGTTTTGTTCCTTCAGTTTTTCCTTTGTTCTTATATTCCACAGATAAGTGAAATCATTTGGTATTTCTCTTTCTCCGCTTGGCTTGTTTCACTGAGCATAATACCCTCCAGCTCCATCCATGTTGCTGCAAATGATTGGATTTGCCCTTTTCTTATGGCTGAGTAGTATTCCATTGTGTATATATACCACATCTTCTTTATCCATTCATCTATTGATGGACATTTAGGTTGCTTCCAATTCTTGGCTATTGTAAATAGTGCTGCAATAAACATAGGGGTGCATCTGTCTTTCTCAAACTTGATTGCTGCGTTCTTAGGGTAAATTCCTAGGAGTGCAATTCCTGGGTCAAATGGTAAGTCTGTTTTGAGCATTTTGATGTACCTCCATACTGCTTTCCACAATGGTTGAACTAACTTACATTCCCACCAGCAGTGTAGGAGGGTTCCCCTTTCTCCACAGCCTCGCCAACATTTGTTGTTGTTTGTCTTTTGGATGGCAGCCATCCTTACTGGTGTGAGGTGATACCTCATTGTAGTTTTAATTTGCATTTCTCTGATAATTAGCGATGTGGAGCATCTTTTCATGTGTGTGTTGGCCATCTGTATTTCTTTTTTGGAGAACTGTCTGTTCAGTTCCTCTGCCCATTTTTTAATTGGGTTATTTGTTTTTTGTTTGTTGAGGCGTGTGAGCTCCTTATATATTCTGGACGTCAAGCCTTTATTGGATGTGTCATTTTCAAATATATTCTCCCATACTGTAGGGTTCCTTTTTGTTCTATTGATGGTGTCTTTTGCTGTACAGAAGCTTTTCAGCTTAATATAGTCCCACTTACTCATTTTTGCTGTTGTTTTCCTTGCCCAGGGAGATATGTTCAAGAAGAGGTCACTCATGTTTATGTCTAAGAGGTTTTTGCCTATGTTTTCTTCCAAGAGTTTAATGGTTTCATGGCTTACATTCAGGTCTTTGATCCATTTTGAGTTTACTTTTGTATATGGGGTTAGACTATGGTCCAGTTTCATTCTCCTACATGTAGCTGTCCAGTTTTGCGAGCACCACCTGTTGAAGAGACTGTCATTTCGCCATTGTATGTCCCTGGCTCCTTTATCAAATATTAATTGACCATATATGTCTGGGTTAATGTCTGGATTCTCTAGTCTGTTCCATTGGTCTGTGGCTCTGCTCTTGTGCCAGTACCCAATTGTCTTGATTACTATGGCTTTATAGTAGAGCTTGAAGTTGGGGAGTGAGATCCCCCCTACTTTATTCTTCTTTCTCAGGATTGCTTTGGCTATTCGGGGTCTTTTGTGTTTCCATATGAATTTTTGAATTATTTGTTCCAGTTCATTGAAGAATGTTGCTGGTAGTTTCATAGGGATTGCATCAAATCTGTATATTGCTTTGGGCAGGATGGCCATTTTGACGATATTAATTCTTCCTAGCCACGAGCATGGGATGAGTTTCCATCTTTTAGTGTCCCCTTTAATTTCTCTTAAGAGTGACTTGTAGTTTTCAGAGTATAAGTCTTTCACTTCTTTGGTTAGGTTTATTCCTAGGTATTTTATTTTTTTTGATGCAATTGTGAATGGAGTTGTTTTCCTGATTTCTCTTTCTGTTGGTTCATTGTTAGTATATACGAAAGCCACAGATTTCTGTGTGTTGATTTTGTATCCTGCAACTTTGCTGTATTCCAATATCAGTTCTAGTAGTTTTGGGGTGGAGTCTTTAGGGTTTTTTATGTACAGTATCATGTCATTTGCAAATAGTGACAGTTTAACTTCTTCTTTACCAATCTGGATTCCTTGTATTTCTTTATTTTGTCTGATTGCCGTGGCTAGGACCTCCAGTACTATGTTAAATAACAGTGGAGAGAGTGGGCATCCCTGTCTAGTTCCCGATCTCAGAGGAAATGGTTTCACCTTCTCGCTGTTCAATATAATGTTGGCTGTGGGTTTATCATAGATGGCCTTTATTATGTTGAGGTACTTGCCCTCTATTCCCATTTTGCTGAGAGTTTTTAACATGAATGGATGTTGAACTTTGTCAAATGCTTCTTCAGCATCTATGGAGATGATCATGTGGTTTTTGTCTTTCTTTTTGTTGATGTGGTGGATGATGTTGATGGACTTTCGAATGTTGTACCATCCTTGCATCCCTGGGATAAATCCCACTTGGTCATGGTGTATGATCCTTTTGATGTATTTTTGAATTCGGTTTGCTAATATTTTGTTGAGTATTTTTGCATCTACGTTCATCAGGGATATTGGTCTGTAGTTTTCTTTTTTGGTGGGGTCTTTGCCTGGTTTTGGTATTAGGGTGATGTTAGCTTCATAGAATGAGTTTGGGAGTATCCCCTCCTCCTCTATTTTTTGGAAAACTCTAAGGAGAATGAGTATTATGTCTTCCCTGTATGTCTGATAAAACTCCGAGGTAAATCCATCTGGCCCGGGGGTTTTGTTCTTTGGTAGTTTTTGGATTACCGCTTCAATTTCGTTGCTGGTAATTGGTCTGTTTAGATTTTCTGTTTCTTCCTGGGTCAATCTTGGAAGGTTATATTTTTCTAGGAAGTTGTCCATTTCTCCTAGGTTTCCCAGCTTGTTAGCATATAGGTTTTCATAGTATTCTCCAATAATTCTTTGCATTTCCGTGGGGTCCGTCGTGATTTTTCCTTTCTCGTTTCTGATTCTGTTGATTTGTGTTGACTCTCTTTTCTTCTTAATAAGTCTGGCTAGAGGCTTATCTATTTTGTTTATTTTCTCGAAGAACCAGCTCTTGGTTTCATTGATTTTTGCTATTGTTTTATTCTTCTCAATTTTATTTATTTCTTCTCTGGTCTTTATTATGTCCCTCCTTCTGCTGACCTTAGGCCTCATCTGTTCTTCTTTTTCCAATTTTGATAATTGTGACATTAGACCATTCATTTGGGATTGCTCTTCCTTTTTTAAATATGCTTGGATTGCTATATACTTTCCTCTTAAGACTGCTTTTGCTGCGTCCCACAGAAGTTGGGGCTTAGTGTTGTTGTTGTCACTTGTTTCCATATATTGCTGGATCTCCATTTTGATTTGGTCATTGATCCATTGATTATTTAGGAGCGTGTTGTTAAGCCTCCATGTGTTTGTGAGCCTCTTTGCTTTCTTTGTACAGTTTATTTCTAGTTTTATGCCTTTGTGGTCTGAAAAGTTGGTTGGTAGGATTTCAATCTTTTGGAATTTTCTGAGTCTCTTTTTGTGGCCTAGTATGTGGTCTATTCTGGAGAATGTTCCATGTGCACTTGAGAAGAATGTATATCCCGCTGCTTTTGGATGTAGAGTTCTATAGATGTCTATTAGGTCCATCTGCTCTACTGTGTTGTTCAGTGCTTCCGTGTCCTTACTTATTTTCTGCCCAGTGGATCTATCCTTTGGGGTGAGTGGTGTGTTGAAGTCTCCTAGAATGAATGCATTGCAGTCTATATCCCCCTTTAGTTCTGTTAGTATTTGTTTCACATGTGCTGGTGCTCCTGTGTTGGGTGCATATATATTTAGAATGGTTATAGCCTCTTGTTTGACTGAGCCCTTTATCATTATGTAGTGTCCTTCTTTATCTCTTGTTACTTTCTTTGTTTTGAAGTGTATTTTGTCTGATATTAGTACTGCAACCCCTGCTTTCTTCTCACTGTTGTTTGCTTGAAATATGTTTTTCCATCCCTTGACTTTTAGTCTGTACATGTCTTTGGGTTTGAGGTGAGTTTCTTGTAAGCAGCATATAGATGGGTCTTGCTTTTTTATCCATTCTGTTACTCTGTGTCTTTTGATTGGTGCATTCAACCCATTAACATTTAGGGTGACTATTGAAAGATATGTACTTATTGCCATTGCAGGCTTTAAATTCGTGGTTACCAAAGGTTCAAGGTTAGCCTCTTTAGTATCTTACTGCCTAACTTAGCTCGCTTATTGAGCTGTTATATACACTGTCTGGAGATTCTTTTCTTCTCTCCCTTCTTGTTCCTCCTCCTCGATTCTTCATATGTTGGGTGTTTTGTGCTGTGCTCTTTCTAGGAGTGCTCCCATCTAGAGCAGTCCCTGTAAGATGTTCTGTAGAGGTGGTTTGTGGAAAGCAAATTCCCTCAGCTTTTGTTTGTCTGGGAATTGTTTAATCCCACCGTCATATTTGAATGGTAGTCGTGCTGGATACAGTATCCTTGGTTCAAGGCCCTTCTGTTTCATTGTATTAAATATATCATGCCATTCTCTTCTGGCCTGTAGAGTTTCTGTTGAGAAATCTGACGTTAGCCTGATGGGTTTTCCTTTATAGGTGACCTTTTTCTCTCTAGCTCCTTTTAAAACTCTGTCCTTGTCCTTGATCTTCACCATTTTAATTATTATGTGTCTTGGTGTTGTCCTCCTTGGATCCTTTCTGTTGGGGGTTCTGTGTATTTCCGTGGTCTGTTCGATTATTTCCTCCCCCAGTTTGGGGAAGTTTTCAGCAATTATTTCTTCTAAGATACTTTCCATCTCTTTTCCTCTCTCTTCTTCTTCTGGGACCCCTATAATACGGATATTGTTCCTTTTGGATTGGTCACACAGTTCTCTTAATATTGTTTCATTCCTGGAGATCCTTTTATCTCTGTCTATGTCAGCTTCTATGCGTTCCTGTTCTCTGATTTCAATTCCATCAATGGCCTCTTGCATTCTATCCATTCTGCTTATAAACCCTTCCAGAGTTTGTTTCATTTTTGCGATCTCCTTTCTGGCATCTGTGATCTCTTTCCGGACTTCATCCCATTTTTCTTGCGTATTTCTCTGCATCTCTGTCAGCATGTTTATGATTCTTATTTTGAATTCTTTGTCAGGAAGACTGGTTAGGTCTGTCTCCTTCTCTGGTGTTGTCTCTGTGATCTTTGTCTGTCTGTAGCTTTTCCTTTTCATGGTGATAGGAATAGTTTGCAGAGCTGGGACGAGTGACGGCTGGAAGGACTTCCCTTCTTGTTGGTTTGTGGCCCTCCTCTCCTGGGAGAACAGCGGCCTCTAGTGGCTTGTGCTGCGCAGCTGCGCGCAGACAGGGTTTCTGCTTCCTGCCCGGCTGCTATGGAGTTAATCTCCGCTGTTGCTGTGGGCATGGCCTGGCTCGGGCAGCTGCTCCAAAATGGTGGAGTCGCGTTGGAGCAGGAGCTGCTGGGAGGCTATTTATCTCCGTAAGGGGCCTCCCTGCTCCCTGCAGCCCAGGGGTTAGGGTGCCCTGAGATCCCGGATTCCCTACCTCTGGATTAAGTGACCCGCCCTGCCCCTTTAAGACTTCCAAAAAGCACCCGCCAAAACAAAACAACGACCACCAAAAAATAAAAAGAAAAAAAAATTTTTTAATTAAAAAAAAAAAGAGTTTTTAATTAAAAAAAAAAAAAAAAAAAAAGGTGGTCGTTCGTTTTTCTTTATTCTCCGGTGCCAGCCTCAGGCCTCTGCTCACCGGTCTTTCTGCCCTGTTTCCCTAGTATTGGGGTCCCTATCCCTTTAAGACTTCCAAAAAGCGCTCGCCAAAACAAAACAGCAAAAAAGCAAAAAAAAAAAAAAATGGCCGCGCGCTTTTCTTATGTCCTCCGGCGCCCAGCCTCCAGTGCCCGCTCACTGTTCTTGCTGCCCTGTTTTCCTAGTATCGAGCGCCCTGCACTCTGGCCCGGATGGCGGGGGCTGGGTGTTCGGCAGCCCTGGGCTCCGTCTCCCTCCCGCTCTGCCTGCTCTTCTCCCGCCGGGAGCTGGGGGGAGGGGCGCTCGGCTCCCGCGGGGCCGGGGCTTGTATCTTACCCCCTTCGCGAGGCGCTGGGTTCTCTCAGGTGTGGATGTGGTCTGGATATTGTCCTGTGTCCTCTGGTTTTTATTCTAGGAAGGGTTGTCTTTGTTATATTTTCATAGATATATGTTGTTTTGGGAGGAGATTTCCGCTGCTCTACTCACGCCGCCATCTTCCGCCCCTCCAAGATACATTTTTTAATTGAAGTATTGTTGATACACAGTCTTATGTTGGTTTCAAATGTACAATGTGTGGTTCAACAGTGTTTGCCCATGTCATCAAATCCTTACCCCTCTAGTGTGGTTACTGTCAAAGTAAAAAGGTGTTTCAGAATCATTGACTATATTCTCCATGCTGTACTACCATCCCTGTGACTAACCTGTATTGTGATTGTGAATTGAGTATATTGGTTTTTTATACACACATGCCCATAATGAAAATAGACGATTTACTCAGTCCTTTTTTTCCCATAAAATTTCACCTTTTGCCCAAAAAAAGGACAAATTATAGTAAATAAATGTAATTGGAAATAAAAATAGCTTTATGATGGAAGTTTGTG
The DNA here is from genome assembly GCF_030020395.1 of Manis pentadactyla. Classification (NCBI taxonomy): domain Eukaryota; kingdom Metazoa; phylum Chordata; class Mammalia; order Pholidota; family Manidae; genus Manis; species Manis pentadactyla. The sequence goes on from NC_080034.1 coordinate 72,427,807, forward strand.
ACTTCACTGTTTAAAGTTATTCAACTTTTTGATTGTTTTTATTTTTATCCTATCTTATTTTCCTGCCTTATGAATATACTATTATTATATCTGTAGCTCAATTCATTATCTTTCCTTATTTTTAACTGTTCTTTCAATGAAAAATATACATAAGCTTACGAACATCTAAGGTAAACAGATGGCTTTTCAGAATTTCCTTACCCTGGAATTAAATCTCTTTTCACTTTTGAGCTGAGAATGAAATTCTTATGGATGTTCTCATGCTGCACATTAGTGCATGTTACACGCATATCCTGCATTAACATTTTTATTCCCACTGGGATTTCTGATATAATCAGGTATTAAACCTGTGGTTATTTTGGCAATTATGCTTTTTATGGAAGGATTCCAACAGTGAAACTCTAAGTTAGGGAAAAATATAGTTTTACTCATCTGTAGGAAGGATTACCCTAAAAGATGGGTAGAAAATTCAATAATAGGCTAACATTTTTAAAGAAAAGCTCAAGAAAGGTTCCCCCACTTTCCATCCATGAACAGGTGAATTTTATTTCTCCAGCTCCCTCCAAGGCACACACCAGGCTCAGACTCATGCGTGCGTGTCTTCTATGCCTAAGTCAGCAAAGTCTTTGAATCGACAGCCCTCTGTTCTCCTTTGTTTTTGCAAAGTTTAATTTCTTCCACTGTTCCACAGTTTTTGAGAGTACTTTCTTTTTCTTGTTTCCCTAAAATGATCTCAAAACTACTCACCCTCCCATGTATGCCCGTCCACCTCCCCAACCCACCATTCCCTTTTTTATTTGTTACTTCTCATCCGTAACTAGGAAGGCAGCCTGGAAATTCAAAAGGAAAGTGGCTGTCCCCTGTGAACAGTTGTCCAAGTCTCACCTAACTGTGTGACTTGCAGATCACTACCTTAATGGGGGCGATGCTTCTTCAAAGGTGGGTGTCCTTTCAAGGGCCTCTCTCTCTCTGTGACGATGGAGGGGGAAGCCTGGGCCTTGATCCTGTCTCTGGGTGGCCTTGGGCAAGTCGTTTAATCCTCAGGTTCCTCATGCATAAAGTAGGTTAAAAACACCTACTTCACAGTGCAATTGTGAGAAGGACCGTCTGCATACGTCATAGGCATTCGAAAGAACTAGGTGACTTCTCCCCCTCCTGGCTGTGTACTGACTGCCATGTGTAGCGCTTCTGTGTCACATGCAGTGGACTTTTGGAGAAGTGAGGATGAACCCATCTCATATTCTCTGTGTGACAATACCTACATTGTCTATAATGTATACTATTAGGGGACAGAGAGTACAAATACTGCAGAGAAGTGAGACTTTGGGGGAGTGGTCCTTGAGATGCACTTGACAGAAAGAACGGACAGGCACTGTGGCTGTGCGGAGACCGCCTGAGTAAAGGCACGGGGTGGCAGCAGCCGGGTGCCTTGAGGGGGCCCGAAAGGGGAGGGCAGGAAGCCAGAACCGTTGTGCTTCCTCTGGGCTGAAGGGTCTAGTCGTAGGGCTGTGAGATTGTTGTTGGAATGTTGAAGTCAGGCCAAATCATGAGGGTCTTTAGAAACTGGGCACAGGAGCTTGGAGCACAACTGGGAGCAGGATTCAGGAAGCAGTGTTGCCCTCATAAGTCGATTATTTCTCAGGGTGGCAAGGAAAGAGGGTTTTTAAACTTCTTGTGACCCATGTATGAAAAAATCCACATCGCGATCCAGTACATATGCTTACTGTATATTTTATGAAACAAGTTTTGTGAAATAATAGTTACCCTTTGTTGTACAGCACAGGGCTGACTGTATAATTTGAAGGGTCCAGTACAAAATGAAGATGTGGGGCTCTTCAAAAAAGCAGGAAAAAAGTGCCCTTAAAGGTCCTAAAATATACACTTTTCCCTTTCTTTATGGTCTTCCTCTTTCCTGACTTGTCACAGTGTTTTTATTTGCTATTATTGCTATTCTAAATAAAGAAAAATTAAATAAAAAATGTATTTTTTTTCAAATGAATTTTACCACTTGCCTTTATATTGTACAATGCCAGTTTCAAATGCAAAGTGTAAGAACATTGAACTTCTGTGTGTGTTCACCAAAATTACACAGTTTGCATTTCTTGGCTCATACCCGCACGTGCGTTTCACTCACATTAGAGGGTGAAAATACTGTATAAAACTAACTCAGCTGTGTACTGCCCACATTCTGCCATCATGCGCTACCTCGGGCAAAGCGACGGGTGAGGGAGGACTAGAAAGAAAAGGGACTGCGGGCCTCTCTGCATTTCCTTCTTTCTGCGTCATCATTTCCAGAAGAAGTGACTACTACAGGGCAGTAGCAGAGTGAGCAAGACTAGGACAGGATTACCCGTGGCCTTTCCCCTGTCTTAGAATCCACTGCCTTCTTTCTTCCTTTGAGGCAAGATCTGGTTTTGGTGGAAAGTGTGGCCTCCAGGGACCGCCGGTGGCTCCACCGCCTCTTGCTCACAGACATAACGTGCTCGCCTGCACTCAGGTTGAGTCTTGACAAACTCCCACGCATCGTGGGTCCACCTGAACTCTTTACTCACGGGACACCACAAACACTGTGTGTGACTGGGGTGACAGGGGACCACGGGCACACTTACCATGCTTGTATTCTCTCCTCAAGAGCATGCCTGTTGTCTCGCTGGGCTTCACATACAAAACCCAAGTTTAGAGACAAAATTACTAAGACTCTCTGGGTGGTGACAGCAGAGTACTGAACCAGGTGAGGGGTCTCCACAGAGACCGCACAGGCCACATGCACACGAAGCTGACCCTGGCATCACAATCTATTTTGTTTCCTTCTCTTTTGTTTAAAAAAGTACTCATTGCAGCCCATTGAACTGATGGCACAATCCACCACTGTGCCATGACTTGCACAGTGGAAAGCGTGCCGTTAGTAGTGTGGTAAAGCCGTCTGGTGTCAGATTGCCATGTCTGCTACCACCACTTGCTGTCTGTGAATTTTAGAGTACCTCGATTTTTAATATATAAAATGCAAGGAACATTCGTAATTACTTCATAAAGCTGTTATGGGCATTAAATGAATGTACCTGTGATATGCTTAAAAAGATATTTGCCTCATAATAATTAGCATCCAGTAAGTATTAACTAATCAACATCACTATCAATGTTAGTGTTATGTTTAACTTCCATCTTCTAGGTAAATGCTGAAGCAAAAATATTCCTTGACTAAACATAAGTATTTGTACTTATCCTAAAATAGGTGTTTTCTTAGGTTTCCTAATATTTGTGTTTTACCTTGACTGCAAGTATGTGAAATAGTGCAACCAAATGAAAGTTAATTCTTACTGTACTTAATGCAGTGGAAATACTTAAAAACTATAGCTTAATAAAAATCCAATGAAAGATTACTTGACTTCTGTTCCCATCCTCAAGATTAAAAAGAGTAGATCGGTGTGTCTCCATTACTGAGTAAGAAAGAAGCAAGCATATCTGAACAATACCATTTCTTGAGTTTGAGGAGCTGGAATTATATTCCCTTAGGAATGAAATTATTAGATGACAAATTTCAGTCATAGGTTAAAAATGCTACAGGAGAATGTTTTCTGTCTTTACAAAAATACAGCATACATAGATTTTTGTTATAATGCAGACTGAACCCAAAGCCATAGCTGTTGAAGAGAGCGCAGCACCTGGAGATGCTCAGTCAGAACCTGCTATAGGAGCAGGAGGAAATCACAGTGAGCAAAAAGCCGACTCATCTGTTTGGCCTGTTTTGAATTTTCTTTTTGATAGTTTCATACTCAATAGTACTGTTTGTAACTAATTTGCATATTTCCTGTCCTTACTTGAGGCTAGTGGGGTCTCTTTTAACATTGAGCATTTGACATTCTATGCTTATTTGAATGTATTTTGGGACTAAATTGATATGTCATCACTTCATATCTGAATGTCTATATTGCTGATATATAGGTATATTTGTGATTAGATAATCATCTTAAATGGAGTTCAGTAGACTCACTTAAATGGATTTATCTAAGGCTATTTTAAATAAAGTTTAAACATGATAGATACTGCAGAGAAAACTGTCTTAAACACAAATTTGTTTATATCTGCCATTTGTTGACAGTAGTTCCTTGAATTGTAGACGTTATGCATAGTCAGAGATACGGTAAATTAAATGTATGATAACTTCCTATTTCATGTTAAGATGGAAGATTAACCACCAATCAAAGCTAAGTTACATCTTTAGCAAGGCATCAACTCTGATAAAAATTTATCATCCTTTTCAAAAATGACGATGGTGCAGATAGAGACACCTGAGAAGCTAAGCGCTGGAGCGCTCTCACTTTGTCCGAAGCAAACAGCAGTGTACTGATCTGTAAAATGCCAAGACAGTTCCATTGAAAATGTCCTCACTCAGATTTAATGGACAGCTCGGGCATATAACCGGTGCCAGTTAGACCGGCTGAAGAGCTGTCAGTGCCTTCACCAAGGCAACGGCATGGCTGGCTGCGCATCCCACCGCACGGCACACCCAGTGAGGACAGCGCTTCCCAGGACTGCTGCCACCTGTTCAGGGCTGGGTTGGCTTTGCAAGCGGAGGTACTCACTCTGTATTTGGGGTAGTGGTGACAGTGTTAAGCATGTTATTTTAAGGTATATTGTCACTCGTAGCTGAAAGTGAATGTAGGAGTCTTAGATTCTCAAAGCTGTAATTTAGTAAGAGTGGGGATTAATAACCAACTTTTGAAGACACATTCGGGCCCTTTTTATTTTCATATTTGAGCTAGGTATCTAATCCCTGAAGTATATGCTGTGTATATAATTTGGAAACAGATATTTAGAGAAGTATTCCAGTCTCAGGTTTACCGGCTGTAGGGAGATGATGGCGGTTTGCAGCCCTGGCTTCCCTTTTGTGTTTGGGTTTTCAGGTTCCTTGCATGGATCCCCCATCTTCTGAAGCTGGGAGTCTCACTGCTTTGTCCGAAGCGATTTTTGGTGATCCTGCTGGCAGTGCTCTCTCTAACTCAGGCACACGGGCTGCATGCACCTTGTTTTCTGGGATGGGTGCTGCCCCACAGGCCTCTCTCCTTCCCGCCCTGTCTCCTCTAACCCTCTGCTCTGTAGATGGATCACAGTGCTGTAACTCAGTTAGGTGTTTCAGCTAAGGGTCAAACTCCAGTGAATGTCAGTATAGCAAGAATGATTGGTATTTTCAGGAAATCAGCCTAGTTGCATTTCAGTGAGCAAGATGAAGATGATCTGTTTCGGTTTAACTTGGTCATGAGTGAATGGGAAGCATTTGAGTTCCTGTAAGAATGCTTGGGTTTCATTAGATACGCTTGTGAATTGGGCACATGTTTAGTTAACAGCTTTATACTGCTGACATCTGTGGCAAGCCCGTTGGGAGGCCGAATGAGAAGAGTTGGATCCGGCTCCTCCAGCCCTGGCTGCAGCCGTGGCCTCGGGCCTCTGTGTGTACAGGGCCGTGGTCTCTCCCTCCTTCGTGTCTCTCACCCCCACCCCGACCTGATCTGACTCTGGTGCTCTGCTAGGATTCCTCTCACCTAGTTGATTGGATCATTGGGTCACCAAAGCCGGAGGACACTTTTTAATACTGATGAGTCCTGTGTTGTCGATCTCACCTGGGCTTCCTTGATAGCTCACTCTCTTATTTTTTCTTGTACCTTTTATTATTTCTTCAATCTTTGTGAGTTCTTCTTCTGCCCACCCCTTAAATGTTGTTACCTAGGATCCTGTCCCCAACCATCTTTATTCTTATTCAAGGTTCTTATTCAGACCCATGACTTTATTTCCAGCTGTATTCTGATGGTCCCCAAATCTACATCCTTATTCTCAAACTTTACCCTAATTAACAGATTTACATTTACTGTCACTTACTTGACATATACATCAAGATGTTAATGGGGAACTCAGCCTTTTATTAAGACCAGAACTCACCATCTCCTTTCCTATCACCATTGTTTTCTTCTGTCCTTGTCTTGATAAACAGCACTACTGACCATTTAGACGGCCAGGCCATAAACCTCAGCGGGCCCTTCAGCTCTTTCATTCGCCTCCCCTCCTACACCCAGGCAGTCATGGAGTCCTGTGGGCGCAGCCTCCAAGGTCTCTGTGTTCCCTCCTGCCCACCCCACCACCACTGCCTGTGTTCAGGACCCAGAGGTCAGCCCTGGGCCCACTGCCACGTGCCGGATTTCCTGTCGCATTTCTTTGACGTCCCCAGGAGACCAGCCTTTTATTGCTTCAGCCTGACTCACATTCTAGGCTTTCCTTTCTGTAGTCTCAACTAGGGTCCTCGGTCTGACCTGGTATCTCTGGGGGGGGCTGGAGTATCTCTGTATCTCCCCACACATACCCTGCCGTGAATTCCTGCCCCTTCCATCCAGGAAGTCCTCTTTCCAAGACACCCCTGCAGCCTTTGCTCTCTGCTTCCTGCTTACTGGCCTTCGGTTACTCTTCATCTTCAGGATCAAGTTCAAATTCTTGGTTCTATCAGAGAAGGTTCTCTGACTCGTTCCCCTCCTCACCTGCCACAGTGCAGCCCTCGTCCCCCCAGTGGCTGGTCCTGGAGCCGACCATGCAAGGTGCACCCCAAGTCTTCGTAGACACTGATCCACAAGTCAAGGATGCCCTCCCCCGGCTCCTGGGTGACTGACTCTGTTTCCTCTCAGAGGCCTTCCTGGATGGCACCTGCTCTCTTTGCCCTCCCTGGTCTGCTCACTCCTGACGGCCTGTGTGTGAGCACTTGCTACACTGACGACTCTGTGCTGTTGATGGTTCCATTTAAGTCCCCACTGAGCAACAAGCGTCTTGAGACCTTGCCTTGTCCATCTTTCTGTGGCTGATATCCAGCACATTCCTTCCTGTGAGGAGGCTCCGTAAATATTGGCATAATAAATTAAGGAATGAACAGAAATTTGCAGAATTTAAGAGCAAGTACTGTTATAGGCAAGTACTCCATTCATTACTCTGATACATTTTGTAGAGTACAGAGTTAATTTAAGGATGGCTAGCTCTTTTATAAACTGGAATACACAAGGCCATTTGAGGGTAGATGGACCAGCCAGAATTAGGAACAGGAATCATGTGTTTTAGGCCACTTGTTAAGTAACTCCAAGCCCCTGGGTTGCAAAGAGGAGCAATTCAGTTATTCTGATAAACTACAACAAACTTGCAGTGTAGTTTTTATAAGATTTCAAAATTAGAAATGAAGATGTAAAGCTATAGTTGTTGGCTTAAGTAAACCTACTCAGAGGTAGTTAATTATTCTCAGTCCAATGAATTATATCAAAATTTATACAGGTTATATAATAGTTAAGAGTCATGAATTCTACATATTATAAATATGTGCTTTATTCTTTGTACTCTGAATATTTCTGACTGAAAATCTAAAACATCTCTACCTACAAAGATTAAAATAGAAATGTAGGGATAAGAACAAAATTACCTGTGATCTGGGGAAATCAATGATAATAATCCTATTTTTGCTTTCTGTCTTCACTTAGAAAATTTTGTTACACCTGTTTACAGTTACAGGAAAGTAACCGTGTTGGTTAAGATGGAGTCCATGCAAAGCGTCAGCATCAGATTTAAACATGAGTTGCACAGCAGGTGATATTTAATACCCTGGAGTGGTAGTCAGGGAATACAAAAATCCAGGCATTTTAAACTATAGTCATGGAAGGTCAGCTTATGTAAGTATATGGATGAAGTCACTTTCGTGTAATGTTCCACACTGCCAAGAAAAATATCATTGTGATATTCTTGTTTCTGTAAAGAGTTTCCATTGAGCTCATGGGACATAATGAACATGGAGAACACAGGCGGTGAGGGAACACCGCAGTGAGTCAGATGCACTTGGAACAGCGGCTGTTACTTGACCAGGTTTTTCTTTCTGATGTTAGTGTACTTGAATCCAGAGGAGGTGTGAGGAGGCTCCCGAACGGGTGGTAGCAAGGGCCAGAGGAGGGTGGCCAGTCCCTCTCATGGGCAGCGCCACTGCCTGGGCACCCGGCTCCTGAGCCCTCCGTGCCGGGAGACCTTCGCGAGGACCGCTTCTATGCGCTCCGCTTCCTGGGGTGCTTTCTTTAAATTTCAGTGGCAACAATCTATTAAGGTTATGTCTTAGAAATTTAGTATACTTCACATATGAATATAGTTCACATTCACATTAGCTGATGAAAATTATTTTTATGACCTTCTTGCCAACCTAATTTTAATTCTGGCTCTGGTAACTGATGTGACACACAAAGGGCCATGATTTTCCCTGTAAGCAGATGTACTTTTTTTCTTCTACGAATGTTCTGTGCCAAAAGTGAGAAACTTTTTGTTTCCCACATTTTTTAAGGGCTGGGATTATTGAGCTGTACATTAATTTAAAAATTAACACATTACTTTTAATTTAACATTTTTATGGGGCAGTCTCAGCAGTAAATCATAGTAAAATGTGTATAGTCACATTAGACTTTCTTGCATACATGCAGAGCTTCCACTGAATAGATGTCTACTATTTCCATAAAGTATTCAGAATGAGGTATTATTCTGTGATTTTACTTCTTATTCGTCCTGATAAGTTTCAGTCAGTTTAAAAAACTGAATTTAAAATATGGTTTATAATACTATCTAAAAATATTTTTCAGTCTGATGACAAAGTATCCTTTAAACAAGTCTGTTGGGCTTCTGTACTGGTTATCATCAATTACATGAATATGTCTTTCATTTTTTGGTAACTTTTCTCCCCTAAGAACACTTAAGCGTCATAATGTTCCTGAACTGAAATGCCGATAAGCCGGAACTGGTGGTGCGCCTTCACTTCTGCGGCAGAAGTTGCAGGAAGACTGAATAGGCCCAAGCATTTGTGTCCCATTTTTGTAGGGGAAATAAACCCATATCTATTATGAACTGCACAGTCATGATGTGACTGCTCTACCTCAGTGGCTCTGCTTTCACTTTTTAGGCAATAAAATTCACAAGAGGTAAATGAAAAATAATTGAGGAGCATTTTTATTTTTACAGGAGTGTTTTTTATTGCTTTACTGTGTAGTGTACACTGAAATGTCTGTTCATGATTCAGAGAAAAAAAGACCACAGCTGGATTTGGGTGTAGTGGGCATCCAAGCGCTGAATTTGATCCTGAGTGCAGCCATTGAATGGGAGCAGTTTGTGTGTCAAACTTATCCATTAGTGAATGGCTTTGATTACAAAGGTTTGAGGATGGGGGAAGACTTTCAAAAATTCCGATCCTGTCCCTTCTGGCAGATGTGTGTGTGGCTGGGAGGGTGACGGTGGCGTCTGTACCTTGTGGGGGTAGGGTGGGGTGAGAAACAGAAGTAATCACAGAAGGGAAAGAAAAAGATGCAACTCACAGAAGGTTTTCTGACCCCACCTTGACGGCAGGAGGTGCAGCAGGTGTCTGAGCTGCCCCCTTGCCCAGTAGGCACCTGGCATGGCACTGCCCTGGTGTTTCCTCCGGGCTACAGTGATTGCACACGTGGTGTGTTCATTTCCTATTGCTGTCATAACAAGCCACCACAAACTTGGCAGCGTGAAATAGCACACGGATTCCTTATCGTACGGTGCTGGAGGTCAGCGCCCCAGAAGGGTTTTCCCCAGGCTGTAATCAAGGTGTGGGCAGGACTCGGTTCCTCCTAGAGGCTGTACGGGGAAATTTTGTATTCTTGTCTTTTCCCCGTTTTTAGAAGTTGTCTGCAGTTCCTTTGTTTATGGTCCCCTCCATCCTCAAAGCCACAAAGACCCGTCGCATCTTTCTGACTCTCTGACAGTGACCCTCCTGCCCATCATCATGGGCCTTTGTGATTCTGGTGCATCCGTGTGAACGGTCCAGGGCAAGCTTCCCAGCTCAGGGCCGGCTGATCGGCGGTGTTAGTTCATCTCAACCATGCAGCGCAACATGCTCAGTTTTTGGGAGTGAGGGTGTGGCAGTCTTTGGGGGTCTGTTATTTAGCCTACCACACAGAGCATACATTATTGATCCCTGTGTAGGTGGTACTCCATCTTCTTTTCCTTTAACTCCCTTTTCCCCCTTCCTTGTCATCCAGGTGCTATGCTGGCAAGTGTGGCCAGATTGGGGCAGAAACCCTGTAGCAATATACAGAATTAATGGGCTGGGCTTATAGTTTTTAAACTGTGTGCTTCTCACATTCCGCCTCAGTGCAGCAGTGTTTCCAAGTGTGTAGTCTTCATTCTTTCAGCAAATACCTTCTGAGCGCCTGTGTGCTAAGCCCCATTACATGCTGGGCCAGAGCCGGAAATAACGGGCGGGCTGCCTGTTCCCCGGGAGCGCACACCTCGGCGGGGTCCGACAGCACTAGCACGCCAGACGGACGAGAAGAGCCCAGCTAGTAATAAATGCTAGGCAGAGAGTTAAAACGGCAATGAGTGACGACTGGGTGGCCACTGGAATAGGGCTGAGGAAGGGTTTCCTGAGATCAGAATGACAAGGAGCAGCCAGTCATGTGGGAAGAGGGGAAAGAACATGTCAGGCAGAAGGTAAAAGGTTCAAAGCCATAAGGTAGGAATAAGGTTCCTGTTGGAGAAACCGAGTGTAGCTCACGTTTAACGGGCAAAGGGAAAGTGGTATGAAATGTGGTCCAGGAGGGAGGCAAGTGCCAGATACCATCTCTGTAAACGTGGTAAGGAACCTGGGCTCTGTGTACGATGGAAAAACCAATATTGGAGAGCTTCTAGATGATTTTTGTAATCTTGCAAGATCATTTGGCTGTTGTGTGGAGGATGAGTCACAAGACAGCAAGAGTAGAAGAGAGACTCTAGTCTGTCAGCTGCTGCAGTGGCCCATCCAGCAGATAATGTGATTGCACCAGGTTGATATGGAGATGGAAGTAATATTCACAGACTTGGAATATATTTAAAGGGAGATTGAATTGATGAGATAACAGTAGGATGGATATAGGGAGTGACAGCAAGATGCAAATAGGATAAATGCCAGATTTAGGAACTGAGTGCCTGAAATGGGGTTACAGAGAACCAGCAGTTCAGGGTGGGCCTCAGCAGCTCTGTTTTGACCACGTTAAGGGAAAGACGCCGGTTAGACGTCCAGGGCGAGACGTCAGGTCAGGCACCTGGGGGTGTGAGGTCATAGGTCAGAGAGTCATTGGCGTGTCGGCGGCAGTCAAGCCATGAACTTTAAGAGGTTATCTGAAAGGAGTGTGTAAATAGGGAAGTAGACGCACGACACACTTAGAAGCTGACCAGAGGAGGAGGGGTTGGCTGAGGAGACCGAGAAGTGGCTGGTGACACTGCTGAGGCCAGGAGGGGGAGGGGGAGGGGAGGGGAGGGAAGGGGATGTATGAGAAATCTCACCTGTGTTAATTGATGAGAGAAGGTGAGACACAAAGATGGCCCTTAGGGTCGTTGATCACTTTGACTAGAGCAGCCCTTGCAAGGTGCTCCTGAAGTTGGATCAGAAACTGGGGGCAGGAGCATGAGGGGAGGCCGGGGCCAGTGACTCGGGTCAGCTGAGTACTAGGTGCTCTGACCGGCAGGGATCCTAGATGAGGCGTCATCCCATTATCCCCCCTTTTCCCCCAAGAGCCTACTTTTCCTACCGTTAGAAGAAAAGTTTGTTTTTATGTGAGGTACAGGCATTCTGTTATTATGCTTACCACATACAATTCATTTTAGGGGAATCTAAAGTGGTAAGATTCAAGTAAGAAATAATTTCATGAGCAGTAAGTAGAAGAAATCTTGAATGTGTGCAAGACAAGTCACTGGCATCAAGAGCCCACAGATGGGCGGCCTGTGGCAAAGAGGGCCACTCTCCTGGTGACTTTGGGATTAGGACTAGATTCTTGTTTTTATGAAAATCCTGAGTGACACCAAAACTACTGTGTCCCCTTGGAGGCCAAATCCCCTCCCCAGGTGGCAGCTGTCCTTAATGTGTTGTGGCTGCTGTCAGGTTTCCATAGCAATGACTACACATCCATTGCACATAAAAATTGCCATTATGATCTAAATTCGCCAATTTACTGTGCAAGTGTAAATTAGCAATAATAATAAAGAGCAAGTGGTAAGGTTTTGAAGTGCTTGAATAATGTTACCCTTGAAGAAAAACTATATTTTTGCAAATTTCTGGTGGAATCTATTTTTACAAGGGGGTGTTTTAAATTTTTAATGCTTTCTCTTGGCCTTTTTCCAATGAATGCCTTTATTTGCTTTTTACTATTGCACTAACAGAGGGGACTTCTTTTGCTGTTGCTCAAATTCTTTTCCATTGTAGCTCAGGCTTGTGGACAATTCTTTGGCGTTAAGTACTTCTAATTTTCTGGTTTTAAGGCCTGCTTTGAACTGTCACATTAATATTCACACACTTCGAACATTCACATTGGCTTTGATTGGAGTAAATCCACATACAAATTCCGTCACAGACATTTGGTGTTTGTATAATGCTTTGTATATTCATTTCCACAGACGTCGCAGGAGCCGCGGCGAGGCTGACAAGGCGCGCGTGCGCGGTCGGGGCCTGGCGGGCTCTGCGCCCCGCCGGCATGGGGCGGGGCTGGGGCCGGAAGTCGCTTCTAGGGGCCCGGGCGCGAGCGCGGTGCGTGCGCTGTGGAGGCGGCGAGCAGGGAGGTGCGCTCGGAGGTGATGTTTATATCCTGAATGGGGTTTGAACCGCGCATGGGTCTCCCGCAGGCAGCCACACGGGGGCGGTGGCGAGAGCCGCGGGCGGGCGTGGGGGCGTCGGCCTGAGACCCGGGCCGGCCCAGCGGGGCGGCTGCGCGCCCTCTGGTCACGGCCGCGCACGGGCCGCCACGGAAGCGCTCCACGAAGCGAGAAGGAAGCGTGGCAGGGCGGGGTGAGGACTGTGCCTGGAGTTTGAAAGACCAGCGCGTTGAGGCCGGGGTGTGGGATGGCTCCTCCCTGGGGTGCTCACTCTGTGCAGAGGGCAGGACCTGGGACGGGGAGGAACGGACGGGGCGGCAGGGGGCGCGTCCCGTGAAGCGGCTCGGGGTTCCCGCGAGTCAACTGTGGGGAAGCCAGGATGTCAGCGGCTCGGGGGAAGTTTGGGGGAAGAATGCAATACCGGCGGAGTTTGAGAAAGTAGGTTTGCAGGGGGCGTACAGCAGCAAGAGTCCCAACACGTGAGAAGAGTTCATTCAGCCAGGAACGTTGTGTCCTGCATTTCGGTCAGCTCGCTACCTGCCGTGTGCGGTGCCCCACGCTTCCTCTTGAGGAAGCAGACACGGTCTGCACGTGGGAAGAGAAAGAGCCCGTGTCTCCGTGCTCTTCCCGCAAGACTGTGCCTCTGAAGAGCAACCATTTCACTGACTTTTATACAGTAGGTCTTGATGCGCATTACCGATCGGTCAAATAATGCAACCTTACCTATTTACTTGAAAACTCGTTTAGCATTATTCAGTGTTGTCCATTAATTACGTTAATATGGTACCACCATACGTGGCAACTTATGTGTTCAGATAACATTTAATGATATGGGAAATGTTCATGATATGATTTTAAAGTAAAAAGGTGTTTTTAAATTATATGTACAATAAGGTCCCACTTTTATGAATGGGGTCACGATTTACCAGAAAACTCTAGTGGATGAAAAAATTGCTCTGGATTGCCGAAGCACACACGAGCTGAGGGAAGGAAAGAGTCATTGGGTGAAAAGGCTTTGAATGGTAGCGAAAACCAGTCTGGGATCAAATGATTGCTGTAGATTATCCTCAAAATGAATTAATCCATGTGGATTAATCTAGCATGTATAATCAGCTTTGAGGATAGCTCTGTTGTCCCTGCTTTTTAAAAACGAGAGTAGAGAAGCCAATATCCAGTCAAGTTACAGAAAGATAATTAAACGGGAGAATGGTTTCTCGGGGGAAACAGGAAGGGTTTGAGCTTGGGCATGTCTCCTGCCTCGTCCCTCCCGCCCGTGTCACCTGGCTGTACTCCTGAGCTTCCACAACACCCCAGCCTCACCACAGAGCCCCCCTCAGGGCCCTCCCTGGGGTGTGTGTGTGTGTCTACTCTTGGTCTGTGCACAGCTTGGAGGAACAGTCTGCCTCTCGTTCATGCTTACCAGAGGGCCACACAGGCTCACACTGTGTCTTACATGTAATTGGTCCTCAGTGAACGTAAAAATGTATTTTACATTTAATTAAGAATGACTTCATACCTTTAACAATATGGAGTATTATTATGTGTTAAATAACTCTGCTTTGGAAAACAAGTTTCCATTAGAGAAATAGAGGGGGTTTTAAGACAAAACATAAAAACATTATTTTCTAGACTGCAGGAGTAATCAAATAGTGTAATAGATTTCCAGAGGAGGAGGTGAAATCTCCATCCCTAGAGACCCTGAAAAATTGCAGAGGAAGCATCTGTGAGAATGACTGAAGCACTAAGCCTGTCTTGGGGTGAGTGGGTAGAATGACAAATGGTTCTGTGCTTCCTCGATTACTTGGCCCCGAGAAGACAGAGGGGAGCATGAAACAACTTCAAATATGGAAAACAGCTATTAGTGCTTTCTATAGGACAGCTAGTCCAAGGAGCTTAACTAAAAGTCTTAGAGATTTAGGGTACATTTTATAGTTAAGGGTTTTAAGAGACGGGTTGTACAGTCCTCTGGAAATCTGCAGAATAAAAGGTTGATTTGTGTGAGAAGTGGGGTCAGTTCTATGAATCTGTTGCAGTGAAAATGTTTTTTATATTACTCTGAATAGAGAGGAGATTATTCTAATACATTATACTCGTGTATAGCATTCTCTTGGGAAAGGAAGACTTCTGAAAGTAGTATATTAGAGCGCCGGGCATCATCCCATTTCATGGGTTGTTGGGGAGAACAGAAGCAGGGTATGAAACCCTCCCCATCTAATTACCTGTGCAGGGCTGTGTTACTGAGTCGGTAGCCAAGGGTGAGGAAGTCTGGGCTCAGCTTTGCTCTGCTGGGTCTGCCTGGTTCTGGTCACTGAACTTTTCTCCAGAGAAAATGGAAAGAACTGTGGGGCAGGGACTACGAATATCCTATCAATACAAAGGGTACCAGAATACCTACAGAACAGTAATTGTTAGGTCTTTGATTGTAATTTCAATATTCAGCCACACGATGTCACAATTGGATTTTGATTTTCATAGTGTATTTGTCTCAAATACTAGATGAAGGCATTTTCAAAGCCGGAACAGAGAGATCTGAAACGCGGGGGGCAGCAGAAGTCCAAGAAGATGAGGATACTCAAGTTGAGGTTCCAGTCGATCAGGTAATCTCCTTGCCTCTAAAACTACTAATACTATTTTCTTGCGGGTTTTGTGTTATCTGCTCCTGTGCACATGTTTGGTTAAACACTCTCATGTGCCGTGTGGCTCAGTGACCTTCAAAACAAACCCCTTAACTTCTTCCTAGTATTCATGCAATGAATTGCCTTTGGATTTAATTATGGAAATGGTATATTGTTAATGGCAGCATTGAGGAATAAGGTGTATTGTGGTAAGGTGTGAAATGCAAAGAAGGAGAAAGTTTGTGCGAAAAAGAGCATTAAGTTGCATTTTTATAGAAAAAAGCCCTCCCATTTTGAAAAGCAGGTTTTTTTTTTTAATGTCATGATACTTTCTCCTTTAGGGCCCTTGATTGTTGTGGTTGATATTTGATTTTCATAAAAGAATTGCTTATATAAATGCGACTCAAATATATGCTGTGTGTGAGTTGATTTTCTTTTTAGGCCAATGGAACACTGTACTTCTAGGGTGTGTTTGTGTGCACGCACACACTGTGCTTATAGAGGGAACCGAGGAGTGTTACTTCTTGCTGGCGAGGCAAGGAATAAAAGTTAGTTTGGTTCTTTCAATACAATTCAACCAGATCTCTTACAATTCTAAGTAGATGATTGGAGTTTAGGTGAGGGCAGGGAAGGCATATCCCAGGCCCGAGGGAGTGAGGGGGTCACTAGGAATCACCACCGTCCTCTGACTGTGCCGTGATATTTCCATTTCAGAAAGAAAATTTCACAATCCCGCAAATTTGTAGATGACCCTTCTCAGTTGCATTTGACCTAAGTGTGCCCATGAGGTTGCTGCTTGACTATTCCACTGGCATTTTCTGTAAGAATCGCCTTCCTGATGAAAAGCCTAATGTGTTAAAAATCACAGTTCAGAAATCCAACTTACTATGCAGGTTTAGCTACAACTAATAATTTTTCATAAACTCCTATTAGTTTTCATAAACTATTTTTTTTCCTGAGGTTAGGGGGAATTTTAAGTCTTCTGTGAAGCCATAATTAAATATTCTATTTTAAGACAAAAAAGAGTAATCATTATATACAACCAAGACTAATTTATATTCCCAAGCCAAAATCCCAGATCAAGAGAAAAACCATAGCATTATTATCAAAAGAGAAATCTCTTTGATAATCACTTAACAAATTTTGAGATCTGTGATAAGTATTTCTTTATGTGTAAGTTTGATGATCCCAAGGAGAGGGCGCTGGCAGAGGGAACTGGGCTCTGGTAGCAGGTGAACAGTCTTGGATAAATGTCTGTAGAGCATGATTTCTTATTTGACCGGAGAGTGAGGGCTAGCTTATACTTAGGAGACACTATACTTAAACAGACTGGTAAGCTGGGCAGTATCAATGAATTGATGTCAGTTTGAAGGAAATAAAGCCAGGCAACAAAAGGTCAGCATTCCTTTCTTCTTTGACTCTGTTGGTAACACAGTTAGGATTGACTAGCCCCTGTGGGAGGCGTGAGATGCTGGCGAGGTCAGGTGTCAGAGTCATTTTCTCTATGGCTTGGTGACCTTTTGCTCCATTACCTAGGCAGCCATGTTATAAATATTGTGAAAAACCAAGCAGGAGTGTGGGGAGACTAGTGTGAGCTCCATCGGAGGGGGCACGGCTCTAAGGGTGTGGCCTGATGGCAATCTTCACGAAGCAGCAGACACTGTTTGCTGACTTCCTGCTGAGGGCCAGGTGCTGCACGAGGCACTCTTATCTCATACAATTGTGACAAGCTTGTAAGTAGGTCTTACTGCCCCACTTCACATATAGAGAGAAGGTGGGCTCATATAGGTGGAATTATTTGCCCAGGGCTGTACCATTAAGTGGAGTCGTTGGGACTTGAAGCCACGTCTGTCTTACTTCAAAGCACAGGAGTGATCTGGGGGAAGAGCAGTAAATCCCCCCGCCAAAAAAGCCCAGCCAGTTATTAACCCAAGGAAGGAAAAAAATCCTGCATAAGAACAGAAGCATGGTCACCATGTACTGTTCGGCTCGGCTGTAACTGATACTTAAGTACACTCCCTTCAGGTCATCCCTAGTTAACTTCTTTGGACTGGTTTCCCAAACATCTAACAGTCATGTAACTTCAGTCAAAGGGCCACGAAGAAGGGTGTGTGTGTGTGTGTGTGTGTGTGTGTAAATATCATGTGCAGATTGGCCAAGTGATTTGTCTGTACCTGAAAAGCAGATCAAGTTTTAAGGGTAAATATGGAGGCCTCTTTGGGAGACGAGGCGCCGAGGGCCTTTGTTCTGGACCATCTTTTCAAGGATGTCTGTACAGTGAACAGCTTTGAAAGACCAATAGTGACTTCCTCTGGGATAGTCATTCTCAACTGTGACATTGTTTTTGGATTTTGCCTCTAAGGGATATTTGTCAATTTCTGGGGCATTTTTGATTGTTGAAACTGAGGGGTTGCTACTGGCATCTAGTGGGTGGGTAGTGGCCAGGGTTGCCGCTGAGCGCCTTGTAATGCACATGACAAAAAGTCATCCATTTCAGAATGTCAGTAGTGCTGAGGCTGAGGAACCCTGGCGTGGAGCAAAGGCCAAGATATGTTTATTGTCCACTATACTACAAAGAATGTCTTCCTATGGTACGAAGGCCAGGCAGGTTTAGTATTTGTTACAAAAGATGTAGTGCCATTGAGTTGTGTATGTACTTAAAACTAGTTAAAATGGTGAGTTTTATGTTAGGTGTGTTTTGCTACAATAAACATATTTGGGGCAAGAAGATTCGGCTTCTCTAAGCTCAGTGTTCCTCTCCTTCAGTGGAAGCCACTGCGTGTTTCACCCGGCTCTGTGTGAAAGGGGCCTCGGGGAGTGGGTGCAAATGCTGGTATTCCGTCTGCTGTACTGCTGGGAGCAGTGTAGTCCTTTGCTTCTGACCCAGTTGTCTTATGTCTTCTGCCAGCGTCCATGGACCTGTGGCAGGCTAATGGGTCAGCTTGTAAGTAGGGTAAATTTTCAGCCCTTCTGTAGCCTTGATAGCGTCTATTTGTTCCATCTAGCACTCTGTTTGCATGTTCCAGTGTGTATACTGGGGGCATTGTATACTAATCCCAGCTGAGACATGTCTGAGCCCTGGGCCAATGTCCAGGCTCCTCTCCTCATTTTTCAGAATCAAGTTAATGATCCTGGACGTAGTACTGTTTCCAAACACATGTGAAACTGAAGGGTGTCGCATTCCTTTACAGGGGAGGGTGGGAAGCAAATCTCCTTTCTCAGAGGAATGTTTAGATCTAAATTAAGTGCTCTTTTAAAATTAATTTTTTTACATTCACATTCCAGATACTCTAGTTTCCCATAAATAGTAGAGCAAGTGACTGATCAGCCAGTATGTGGTTACAGCCTGGCACTGGTGACTCAGGTGTCAGTATACCCTGTTCATACAGTGATGCTTTTCCCAGCCAGGGAGGCAGAAGGAGGTGAGCCTCATGCATGGCTGTTGAGTGAACGGCCTCCAGTAAGTGACGGTCAGGCAGGAGAACCCACCACCTTAGATACACAGGCAGATAAATGACTGTATAAAAGAGGCAAATGAGCAATTATACATTTTGATTTTGTTCCATTTGAGGGAAGAAAGAAGATGGGGATGGTAACTTTAAAGTGGTTTTGAATTGTTTTATAGCTTTTACCACCCATCTGAAATAGATTTTGAGTATTAAAATGGTGAGAATTGCAAGGTGGTTTTATGATAAGTCATTTTATTAAATAGCATTAAAGCTAGAATCATGAGCAATGGAGTAGTGAAAGCTTTTTTTTTATTTGGAAGTTGTGATATAGATACACTTTTTAAGAGAATAAGCCTCCTATATTTGCCAAGAACAGAGCAGAGATCTTGGGAGTCTGCTTCTTTTAAAGACTCTAAGCCAGTCCACCCATCATTAGTCACACCTGTGCCCCTTCTTCCAGAGACAGACGGTGCCTCCAACCCTCCAACCCTTCACAGGTTTTCAGCAGCCAGAGGTTTGCTTCTCAGCCTCACCTCCCTGTGGGTGCAAATTTTAGTTTCCTCAGTTCTGCTATTACAGGCCCCACTGGCTTTGCTGTTTGCCAAATTTTGTGACTGTCATTTCCTTTGCAGGCTTCTGTCCCTTACAGGTCATCAATTTTCACATTGCCTTTACTGACAATTTAGAATGATATCAGAAGAGGGCTAAGGAAAAAACACATTTATCCAATCTGCTATGTTTAAGCAGAAGTCACTTTCACCATAATTCACTACAGGGAAAATAAACTCTTTGTAGAATCTGTACTCAGGATGACAGACTGGAAGCCTGTGACCAGATCTCCTGTGAGAGAATCTTCCTTGGCTGACACGGAGCTTACAGCATCGAGACCTTTCCAGTACACTAGGTACTCTTCAGTTCACCACAGGCCACACCACTCCCTATTCTCCAGCACCTGTCCTGAATTGCACTGCACATTGTGCCATTTGCCCAGCCCCTGGGGATTTGAGCTTGTGATTATTGGTCTACACATACAGAACATAATACCATTAAAAAGAAATCTGCAGCCTAGAGGCTATGACCAGGGGCTATGACAGAAATCCAAATATGCCCATTGACATGCTTCAGTCCCCCACCCCTGACTGGACATTGTTCACTCCACCTGCTTCTTGGGGAGAATCGGCGGACACTTATACTCCTCTTGGGAAGGCAGGCTACATGGAAGGCTGTATAATTGCTTTTTCATGAGTGATAAAATACACAGAAAGATAAAGGAGGCTGCTTCCACTGACCAGATCCCTTGATCTACTTCAGTGAAATGTATTTATTAAAATAATAATTACAGAATGTTTAGAATGAGAAAGGAAGCTGGACACCTCAAGGAAGGGAGGTGGGGAGACGAGGAGTTTTGACTGTCCTGCAAACAGCATCGTGTTGTATCTGTGCAGAGGGCCACACTCGGCCTTTGCTGCCTTTCTTGTAGAATTATGTACAGATAGTATTTCCGCCATTCTTTATTTTCAAGTCATGTTCTCTTAGTGAATCATATTCACGTTTGGTACTATAAGCATCGCACGCAGCCAGAAGAGTCAGGATGAGGATGAGCTGGATCTTAATTTCCCTGTGGGTTGTCAACAAAGCTTTGTTTGACATCATGTTTATAGATTTGTGTGTAATTGGTAGAAATGGTGTTAAACGTTAGAATGTAACCCTCAGGGATTTCTGATGTAAGTGAAAGACAATCAGCCTTATTTCTAAAGTGTGAAAACTGAACGGGGACTGTTTTCCTAGTGGCTCCTGATGCTCATGCTGTCTGTGCTTCAGGGGAGCATATATTCTCCTGGGCATTGCAGGCCCTTGTGGTGCCTACGGGCCTGGAGCCGGCCTGCAGGAGGGGCTCGGCCAGCGCTTCACTCTGCGCATGTCCTTCCGAGGCCACTTCTGTGAATAAACCACCCTTTTTTTGTGGATCATTGTACTTCAAGCCACGTCTAAACCTTTTTTTCCTCCCTTCTTTGAAAGTGAACCTCTGAAAGCTGAAAATAGGAAGCAGTGCTTTGCTATCATGAAAAATTGAAACAGATTATTTCAAGACACCTCATTCAACTTGGGTAGGGGGTGATTTTAGTTTCCATGGGAACAAAAACAAAAACATGTGGTAACTTCCATATTTTCAACGTCTATGCCTGAAATCTGCCATAAAATCCACAGAACGCCTTTGCTCAAAGCCTGTAACAAACCCTCTTTCCCAGATCTCAGACATAGCCATGTTACCTGGAGGAGCGGCCTTTGCCCCCGTTCTGGGTCTCGGCCTGTTTGAGTCTGCGCACTCAGCACAGGTGAGAGCTCGGGGGAGAGTGGGGTGCTAGGGTGTCTGGACAGAGAATTCCCACACGCTGCTATCTAGGAGAGCGAGAGTCTCAGACACTACACGCCATCTCTGAGGAGCCTGCCGTGAGCAGGGGCCGGGGTCCTGCCATGGTGGCTCTGCCCCAGGCAGGGGTCATGCTTGTCCTGCCCAGGTGTGCTCCCATTTCTAATTTTTGGTGCCACTTTACTGTCAAACGTATGATGTGAGTTTAAAGTGTAAGTCATTTGAGCGACCCCACCTTGTCTATGAGAATACCTTCTGAGTAATTGATGCTTTTGGTATTTTGTGGATTTTTTTCCATAGGATTTCAGATTTAAACCTTCTTTTCTCCCAGCACTCAAGAAGCCCGAGTTAACCTTGTAACTGCATGCAGATTCTCTAGAAAACCTGACTGGTTGTGATTTCCCCTGAGCTGGCCCCACTAGGACTGAGCCGGCAATAATAACTACCAGACTTTTTCTGTCTTGCCTTACAATTTGACCATTTTTTCAGAATGTCTGTTAAATAGTAAGATACACATACAGGCAAATGCAGGCTAAGGTTGAAATACCAACACTGGTGTCATGTTAAGGAGAAAATGTGGTGTGACTTTTCTGATAGCAGCAAATATTAAGAGCAATTCCTTATGACAATGTACTTTTTAAAAAGTAAAAGTCTTGACTTTCTTATAAAATCATATATATTTAAGGGCACATAGTATCTGCAGTTGTACACGTATGTGTAATATGTCTGTTAACCTAGCTGTGAGCTGGCTGTTCCTGATGTCAGAGAGGCTGTGAGGCTGGGCTCCTGTGGATGACATAACAGTAATCATCACTATCCTATTATGTATGTCCGTTTAGTGAGCACACAGGGTCGGGTATGATGAGTACCCTTTTGGACTGCACTGAAACATAAGACGTGCTTTTTACAGAATATAGTAACACACAGTTACTCATAGGCATGAGCTGGTTCTGAAATTTCAAGATGGATGTACTCTTTGGGGGAACACTTTCTGTCTGAAAACTGATTCTCTTAAAATTTTAGTCACAAATCAACTAAAATTTGATGTAATAAATGTCAGAGAAGACTTTAAATAGGTAAAAACAGCTTCCTGATTTATTGCTTTTACAATGATGTGTTCCTTTTTCATAACATGACTCTTAATGAAGAGTGACAGGGTCATGTAATGACAATAAACCATGTAGGACTGTCTTTATGGATAAATATCATTCTCTCAATGATGAATCCAACTTTCTCCCAGCTTTCAATAAAATTGATATTTTTAAGATATACAACCTTCATTTAAATAGGCATTATTTCAAGCTCTTATTTCACTTAGAAATTTTAACGAAACATGCTTTTTTTGAAGTGGTGTGTTTATGGCCATGTCGTGTCTCTGGGGCTCAGAGCCTCCCCATGTCAAGGTCGCCTGGGGCCCAGCAGTGTCAGCACTGGTCCGAGAAGCAGAGGCTTGGAAACGCTGGGTCGGAATCTGCATTTAGCAAGTTCCCGCCAGGATGGAGAAGCACCGGCTTAGGAGACCCTCGACCAGAAGTAACTATTCTACAGCGAGTTGACTTCAGGGTGGTGCTCTATACATTATCTTGGGGAAATAGTTTTTACAACCTGGTGGTCATAAAAGGGCTCACATCCCTCCATCACTATCTGTGGGGTTTGGGACTTTACCTCACTATGCCTGTTTTTTTATCTGAAAATTGGTATAACAGTATTCCCTTGAGGAATGACCGAGCAGTCCGTGTGGCTGTCATGCGTGTGGTGCAGGGAACGCCATGCAGCCTCCTGGAGAGACCCAGCCAGCAGGGATGTGTCCTCGCCGTCCGTGCCTCCTTGAAGGGACATGGTACACTGGCTTTTACCTGCAGGAGGCACATCTGGTTCGGTTCAAGACAACAATGTGCTGTGCCATGGTCGGCGCAGGAATGAACACAAAGGTGACTAAGATAAGACAGAGCCCTTCTGGAGCTGCAGAGGGCCTGCAGGGGGCCGAGGCTGGCACGTCCCCGTCACTCCGTGCTCATCCACGCCACTCCAGAGCATGTACCTGATGGTGACTCGGGTTGCCGGCCCACAGAAGTAGGGATGGCCGCACACTGGTCGGACGGGCACTGTGAGGGCGCAGATGAGTGGGGACAGCTGCCGAGCGAGCCAGAAAGGCCTCCGGAGGAGGTGGGCCTGCCGCAGGCAGCAGGAGCCTCTGGGCAGTGGTGGAAGGAGCAGACGGAGTCCAGGGGGCGGCGGGGGCAGGCGGGCTGTTCCCAGCGCTTCAGCACAGCATCACCTGCCCTGGCCCCCAGCGCCGGTGTTTGGCCAGCCTCTGCCCCTTATGAGGAGCCGGACTCCCTGATGTGTGCTGAAGGGCTTTTTCAGGAAATAGGTGGAGGGGAGGCGGGGGAGAGGAGTGCGTATGAATATGAATGTGTGGCTGGAGAAGGGGTGAGGTGTAGGACTTGGTGAGGTCGCCCCTCCACTCAGCTGTGAAAGCGAACTACCACGGCCTCGGGGGCCTACACAGCAGCTCGGGAGGCTGGAAGTGAGATCGAGGTGTCCTGTGTTGGTTTCTGCTGAGACTTTCTTGAGCTTGTAGATGACTGACTCCTTCCCATGTCATCACACAGTTTTGCTCCATGCATGTCTGTGTCCTCACCTCTTCTGGTAAGGATATCAGTCACGGTGGAGTAGGGCCAGCCCAAGGTCCTCATTTTAACTCAGTTACCTTTTCGAAAGGCCCTGTCTCCAAACATAGTCACTTTGTGAGGTGCTGGGAATTCGGACTTCAACATAGACATTTTGAAGGGACACAGTTCAGAGCAAGACAGTGCTGAGATGGAGTTCATCTCTCATTTGATGCTGCCAAATAGATCAAAAGGACAATGCTAGTATAACAGTCAGCTTTAAAGTCTCCTTAAAGTCTGTTAGACAGGTGATCAGTCCTGAGCAGAGAGGGGAGGAGCAGAGACAGGGACCCCAGCTCAGCCCCGCTGGCCCCTCTGCCCCAGTCCATCAGTCTCGTGTAATAGGTGGGGCTTATCTGGTGCCTGGTAATCTTGGTGAACTACCAGGACTGTTGTCCTTCAGTTGCAACCTTTGTTTGTTAGTTTCAAGTGTTTTGCCTGTATAAATAACCTGTGGCAGGTCGGTGGGTGTTCCTCAGGCCCAGGGCCCCACTCTCCACTCTGCACCTTCCGCCTGGGGTAGGAAATGAGGAAACACCCGTGGAAGTGCGTTGAGAGGCCTGATGTGCTGCCTACGTGTTGGTCATTTCCACTGCTGACTGGCCACCGCCGACGTCCCAGGCGAAGGCAGAGATGAGCATTACTGAGCACATGTGCTCAGTCATGGGTGGCATCCGCGTTTGCTGTCTCTGGCTACACATTTGTAATACTTTTAAGAGTGGATAGCACTTCAGAAACAAGGAGAAACTGTTGGGTGGTAAATTTGTTGTGAAAAATTTGTGCCAGGGAGTTGAGAAGCAAGAAATCAATTCGACTAAGAGCAAAGGTAATGAGTTTATGTAAATCACCCCCGACTCTCTCTGCGGACAGGAAGCTGAACAGCAGCCCGCGTTGGAACTGTGCTAACCGATACGGGAGGCCCCTTTAGGTGGCCCCCTAGAATACAATTTCCCTAGTGCGACCTCTCAACTCCATCCACTTTGTACAGACAAACTGGAGCATAGGCGTGTGCAGCTCGTCCCATGTGTGCGCGCGGTCTGACTCGGTCCTCACTCCTGTCCTGCGAGGCCGCCCCTGTCACCTGGTTCTAGGGGGGACTCAGTCCCTGCCCTGAAGCTGCAGGCATCTGTGGCCCCCCAGACCCAGCTGCCTGCCTGCAGACAGGCCGTGTCTGGGACCCCCAGGGGCCCTCCTCAGGTATGCACACAGCCTCTTGGGATCGGGGAGTGCGACCTGTGCAGGGAGCAGAGGTGAGGCCGCGGGGGCTCTGCTTCCCTCCAGCACAGCAGGGACAGTGTGGTGACCTGGGAGGTTTCTCTCTTTTTCCAACTTCCTTGCCCCTTCAAAGTGAATTTTCTGTCTCCCTCTTACCTCTTCCTTTGGTGTCCTGCCCCTTACTCCCTGTGGTGTTTGCTTTTTGCCATGTACATTGTTAGACTTTCTCAGGAACTTGGAAGTTTCTGGGAGGTGGTGGGATGAAGCACAGGCTCTGTGGTGCCCTTCTCACTGTGGCCAAGCCTGGTGTCTGACTGTGATGGTGGCCGCATAGCTGGGCCGACAGCCTGGTCCCCCTAGGAGGGTGGAGGTTGAGAGCTTCTTGGGGATTTTGAGGAGATTAAATAGCTGTAAAGGTTGTGTTTTTTTTTTTTTTTGTGCGTGTGGAAGTGGGAATACATTATTAATATGTGGCTCTCTGATAAGTATTTTTCTAGCACTCTTTTAATCCTGAGTAAGCTGCACATCTTTGAACTATTTGCTAGCTCATTCATTCAGTGCCACCACTGACCTCCTGCAAGAACCAGAAGATGTTCTGTGCAGAGAAACTTTCCATGCCTGAGACAAGGAAGGCGGCTGCCAAGAGCCAAACTGCAGAGTGCAGCAGGCAGGTGGCCAGATGCTGGTCTCTTGGCTCGGTGTGCCTTCTGTGGCCATCTTCGCAGACGGGGAGAGGTGGCCCACAGCTCTGCTCTGTGTTCAGGCTCCTGGCATTGAGCTTCTTTCAAAAATTGAAGTAAGATTCTCCGAGCATAAAACTAACCATTAACCAGTCTTTGAATATACATTCCGTGACGTGCGGTACATGCGGTGTTGCGCCTCTACCAGTCCCAAGACTTTGATCTCTCACAAAGCAAGCCTTCACCTGTTAAGCAGTCCCTTCTCCCTTCTCCCCAGACCTGGCATCCACTAGTCTGCTTTCTGTCTTTACAGACTTAGCTTTTCATCAGAATGAAATTGTGCAATATGTGGCCTCCCGGGTCTGGCTTTGCTCCTGCTCTTTGACTCCTGCTCTGACCCCTGGGGCAGAGCTGTTCTGGCTGTGAGATGATGGACGCTCCTTCATGCGCATCCGCCGCCAGGCTGCGTGTCAGTTCTGAGTCGTGTGAGGGGTAGCGGATTCCACTCCAACAGTTCTGTAGCAAGAGGAGGAGGAGAGGGGATTAAGGGAGTGTGCACCTTGCTTGTTGCTGCTTGTCGTTCTCCTTACCCTGAAAGAGCTCCCGCCCCCTTTTGTGGAAGGAATGCTCCTGTGCACCTTTGCAGGCCCTCCCTGAGGTGTGGATTTTATCTGTGTACCTGTGTGGGTTTAAGACCCCGTGTCCCTTCTGGGGATGGTTTGATTGATGGATACACTGAAAACATCTTTAATAATTTAACGCCTGCTTCAAAGGAGGTTACACCGAAAAGCACATTGCTTTTCATTTATTCATTACAGATCTGTCATAGCAGCGTTTCTTTGGGTCTTTTTTTTTTTTTTTGCCCTGAATTTTAGTGTAGTAATAAAAATTTGTTCTACACTTGGGATATTTTAAAGATGATAAGCCTTTTAACCGATGTTACTGTCTTGCTTAAATTGATGACATTTGTGTTTCAGCACCACAGTCTTGTATCTCTCAGCTAACAGATGTGGCTTCATCTGATGACGGCTGGAATAGGCATGTTGGGAAGTGGAACAGGGGACGGGGAGAAAGCGCAGTGTTAGCAGTATGATAATAAGCAAGGAGAACAGAGCCTGACTTGAGGGCTGAGTGTTTCTTAACTAAAACGAGATTAGGGTATGTCCCAGCCCTTTGCATTAAAAGGAGAAGAAAATGTATGTGTTTGGGAATTGGAAATGAATAAAGGGGTAAGATGAGAAATACAAAAACCTGAAAACACACATGCAATCATTTTGCCACTTTAAGGTGTAAATCTAGATGTCAGGAGAGGAAAACAGACTTTTTCTGAGTTAGAAATAGTCACCCCACAGACTTGAGCAAGCTCATAATATATTCTCAGAGAGGCAAGAACCATGCCCAGATTCCTAAATGATGACAAGAAATGTTGAGGTCCCTGTTTTTATTTTTAAATGATAAGAAATGCTATTTAACTTCTCCTTAAATCCAAGCCAGAGCTGCTCCGAGTAGGGCAAGCTCGGGCCCAGCGGTTTCTAGGAGAGCGACTGGCCCTGCGAGGCGTCCGCCGCCGCCGCGCGCTGCCCCCGTGCCCTGCCCCGGCGGCTGGGCGATGCCCCACCTGGGTCACAGCGCGGCCGAGCCCAGCGGCGTTTGCCCTCCGCGAGACGCTGCTCACTGCAGGCCCCGCGCTCCAGGCCGCCTTGCGCGCTTGCTGTCCTGACGGCGGCTCCTGGGGTCCGAACCCTAGCCGCCTCGTGCTCTCCGGCGTGATGGCGGGCGTGTCGGGTGATTCCCCATTTTCCGTATTTGGACAGTGGCCCTAAAGCGCACACATGGTAGGGCCACTGTGCGGGCCCCGGGAGAAGGCGAGCGTGCCAAGCGCTGCGCGCGACGTCCCCAGGCGTGCGCCCCCGCAGCAGCCTCGGGGTCCGGGGCGGCGCGCGGCCCGCCCGGGGGGGGTTCCCTCCCGGAAGCGCGCCCTCGCCGCCGCCGCCCCCGTACCCCCTGCTGGGCTCCGGCCACGGAGGCTCGCGTTCCCCGGGAGGCCCGGCGCGCAGGCGCTCCAGCCGCACTCGTGTCGTGGGGACCGGGAGCCCCCAGAGGCCTCTCGGGGCCGCTCCCACTGCGGGGACCCCTCCCGAGCCCTGCGCCGCCGGGAAGGGGACTTGCCGGCTCTGCGCCTTGCTCCGCCCTCTGGCGGGGAGTCGGCGCGGCGCCCCCGGAGCCGGCCCCTCGCTGTGGCTCTCCCGCCCGCAGCCCCTTCTCCATCTCGGCGTCCCGCCGCGGAGGCCGCCGGGCCGCTTGGGGCCGGCTCCCTGCCTGCGCCCGCATAAGCCCCGCTCCTCGGCGATGCGCGCGCATCCTCCTGGGCCCGGCGTGCCCTGTGTTCTGTTGTCATAGCGACAGTTTCCTGCCCTCTCACTGGCCAAACCCTCTGCTCTTCACGTCAGCGCGTGGCAGCGGGGCTTCGTCTTGTCTGTCCTCTAGGGTCAGAGGGTGAGACACAGCGTGGAGATGGAAACATGTTCTGTTTTGGAAGTTGGAGATTTTTCACACTTTTGTCCATTTAGAAACCAGAAATCCTTACCAAGCACCCTGAGTTGCATTTTATGGATCTTTTGCCTTTTAGCACCACCTGACGGGTTTACCCTCCAGCCCCCTTTATTTCCTGCCCAGCATTTAGCCTTGGCTCAGGGCCTCGCCAGGACAGCCAAAGCATCGCCAGGGCCCCACGCTGCTTGACATTAGGTGTCTGAATGGAAATTTGGAGACGCAGCCTCACTGTACCGTTATTCAAGCTGCACGATGGCAAACACTCTGGGTATTAGACTATTATAAGACCAACTAGAGTTTTTTCCTTCATTTTTAAAGTGGATCTTTGATATCATGTAATCAAATCTGACACTTTATTTTGGACAGAGTATAAGAATGCCTTGCTCCAACTCTTTCCTCTTTAAAATTATATTGTGTGGAAGTTTATCCTGAACTTTTAGTCTGCTCCATTTCCTTTCCTTCCTACTTTACCTCTGAAACAGAGGATTATGTTAACTCTTCCAAGGAAAGCTTGAACAGCCCCCTGACGATTATTTGGGAGGGTTAATTGG
Source organism: Manis pentadactyla (assembly GCF_030020395.1). Lineage (NCBI taxonomy): Eukaryota > Metazoa > Chordata > Mammalia > Pholidota > Manidae > Manis > Manis pentadactyla. Next base: position 72,456,552 of record NC_080034.1, read on the forward strand.
CTTCTGAAATACTCATTTTACAGATGTCAGAAGATTAAGTTACCTGTGCAGTGTTAGACAACTAGAAAAAGGCAGGTCTGGGGTCCTCAAATAGAACAAATTCGGTATTCCTTCTACCCCACACTTAAAAAAAAGAACCATTATTTTATTGGGGTCAATGGAGAACTATGATAACCCCAGGAAGGAATTTATCATAACAAGTAGGAAGGGATTTTGATATTTCTTCAGGACCCATGATGTGCCAGGTACTGTGCACAGCACTGGCTGTAATTCATCTCATCTAATCCCCATGGGGGTTTTATTATATCCCCACATGGAACAGGGAATCTGAAACACACAGAAGTTAGGTAACAGGCAGTAAGTGCCTTGCCAGGACTTGAAACTGGGTTTTTCTCTCTCCAAAGTGTTGGCTGTAGAACTCAGCCTTCTGCTCTGTTTTATAGAGGATTTACATGTATCCAAATAACAGTAAAAATACCTAGAGTTTATAAAATACTTGAGCATTTACTACTTTTATATAGAGGACTTACCGTTTCTTGGCCTTGGGTCTGCATGACACTCGATCTTTGTGTTTAGACATGTACTGTTAACCCTATTGTGTGCAAAGCTCTTCACATTTGGTGTCAGAAAACCTGTGTTCACCTTTTTGCTATTGCCCCTCTTTGTACTTAGGTGTAAGTACATGTTAGACACTGGCAGCAAGGATAGTAATTTCTGCAGAGACTTCTCCCCACTTCCTCTGAGCCAGACCCCCGGCTAGCTGTGGCCAGGTGGTCTCCTCTCTCCCTGGGGATAAACAGCTCTGGTTTTAGAGCCACGTGCTTTGTTATCATTCTGTCTCTTCCATGAATACATGGTGAATCTTGGCTAGGTGTTTGGTCTCAGTTTCTTCACCTGTAAAATGGGAATGATGCCAGCCTCGCAGGACTGTTGTGAGGATTAAATGAGAAAATACTTGTGAACAGTGTCATTCAGTAGGTTCTCAGTAAAGGTTAGTATGTTATATACTGTGAGGGTCTATGTGAATGTAACAAGCTTTTACTTGATTGTTTTATAGTAATTACTACATTATTATAATATGCAGTGGAAAATGTGTTACTCGTCTTACTTTCATCCTTTACTCACTTTGATCCATCAGAGGCCAGCAGAAATGGTAGATGAGGAAGAAGACGGGCAGAAGGAGAACAAGGATGCAGAACAGAAAGAAGGCTTTTCAGGAACAAGTGGTGGAGTTGAAGAGGAAGGAAGCGGGGAGGTTAAGGATGACTCCAAGCAAGCCCCGGAGACGCCGGGTCCCCAGGCAGCACAGGCCGGTCCCGCCCGGGTCAGCAGAGGCACGGATGAGGAGAACGGCGAGGAGCTGGAGCAGGTCACCAGTGAGCCTCAGGAGGCGGCAGGCGGGGATGCGGAGGCACGAGCAGCCGGCAGCGAGCAAGATGAGGTATTTCTGTGGCTTGTGCTGAGTGCACTCTTGGGGGTGTGTGTGTGTGTGTGTGTGTGTGCGTGTGTGTGTGCGTGTGTGCGCGCGCGCGTGCACACGTATGCACTCACATGCTTAGGGAATTATTAAAGACTAATAATTATTCAATTATTAGGACTTGCGTTGAGCAGGCAAGGGCCCAGTGCATGTCTTTGACTATATTATTTCAATCAGTTAACAAGTACTAATTTACAGGGGCCCCTAAGAACATGTATAACAAAAGAGAGAAATATAAATAACAAATAAAAATCACTGAAGACCAGGGAAGATACAAACCAGACAAGAACATTGAGACCAGTGGGACTTAGACATGGTAGGAGAGCATCACCTCTGTTGTGTGTGTCTTCGTTCTCTAGAGGTTTTAAAGTTCAGTTTGTTTAGTCCACTTTATCAGAAAGAGAAGATGAGGAAGTATGTGATGAGGCCTCTTTCCTACCCTGTTTTCCCACCACGTCCCCAGAGCAGGATATTCTCCAGTCATGGCGTTCTTCCATAGGATAGGTTAAGTCACATGCTGATGAAAACACTCAAGTCAATCTCGAGGGGTAAGAGCAGGATTATTCCACAGCATGCCCTTCCCTCCTGCGTGTCCGTCAGATCCGTGCCCCACTAACCTCTGAACTGGTCCTTGGTCTTGTGATCCCTGACGCCCAGTATGATGAATGCAATGTTCTGTATGACAGTCTGTTGATATGGTTTGACTCAGCTTGTTTTTCTGCTCAGGGAGACCAAGCTTAGTATTGGTAAAGTATGAAATGTTCTTATAAGGCCAGGTTTCAATCGCCAGTACACAGTTACTGGTGATCCACTATGTGGCTCACACAGAACATTCTTAACATCTAAATTAAAACACTCAGTGTGTGTCTCTCAATTTTCTCAAGATGAGGTAATCCCAGTACTATTCTACAAGAAAGCCCCCATATGTAGTTCTATATAGTTATTAAAACCTAGTGAACGTTTGTATCCTGAAGTTGTTTGTAGCTAAAATTAAAAAAGGATTCAGTTACGTGATTGCCTTTTCCTCAATAAGGAAACAAGATGAGCTTCTCAAGGAATGCAAAAAAAAAAAAAAAGTTTCTCAAGGGAAGCAGAGTCTCCTGTCTGGGGAAGCAGAAAGCACAGTAGTGCAGGGAACAGTGTCCTCGGCGTCGCCCACCCGGCAGCCTCACAGGAGGTGCCACGTAGCTTTGTGGTAATGGCCACTGATGAGCGTTCCATAGCATCAGATCAAGGTGCACCTTCTGTGTGGGACATAAGACAGTAAGACCTCAGTTGGCATTTTTCTGTTAGTTTAGCTTAATTCTGTGCTGTATCCTAAGTGGATTTTTCAGAAGTGAATGGGTTGCCTATCCTTCCATTCCATAAATTCAACTTTAAAAAATAGGCCTTTCGTAAGAATTTGGCATCAGTCACGATCAAGGTTACATAACATAACTTGAAGCGCAGGTTTTCATGGTAGGTATTTAAGATGAATCTCAGTTCTTGGGGATGCAAAGGAACAGGTGCCTGACATGTGCCTAGTCAGGGATTTTAAGGACTTGACAAATGCAGAGCAGTGCAGTAATCCACGGAGAGATTTGATTTCGTTTGATTCATCTTTCTTACAATGGTGATACATTTTGTTTCATTCTCCCTAAAGTATTAGGACAGGTGTACTTAAGCATACCCAATATATGAAAACCAGATTTATATGAATTATAAATTATACATCACTAGGTAACTCCTTCAAAAGAATACTTACAAAATTACTAAAAATTCCTTTTATCATGTAACACTTTGTTCTGTGTAACAGTTCTCAGCTGAAGTGGAAAACATCAGGGAACACTTGGCATATACACTGCAGTCAGTTGACATTTATTCAAAACACTATTTGAGACACTTCATGGGTAACAATGTGAAATAAGAGTAAGTGCCAGTCAGCTTTTCTTCTTCTTTAGAGTATAGATGTGGCGCGTAGAGAAGAGGGAGCTGGAGTCAGTCCTGTCGTCCCCACACATGGCGGTGGCCCTTGTCAGGGTGGAGCCTCCAGGATTCCCTGGAGCAGAATTTGAAAACCAGCTAATTCTCATCTCACCCCCTTTATTGTCAGTCTAGTGGGGGAAAGACAAATTGCAAATGAAACAATGCTGTTAATAAGACATGTGAAGTCCAGGCGGCAGAGAGAATGCCTGCTGATGGAGAAATCCTGCCCCTGCCTCTGTGTTTTGATTTTAAGTCCTGCTTCTCATCTGCTTAACACATGACTGTACTTGGTATATTCACAAAGACTTGGTGAATTCTGATAGGAAACTAACAGAACAACTGGTATGGGGCTGGATTACTATGACATGAAGGTAGAATCGGTGCATTTTTCTCTTCCCTTTTCCCTAAAAATGCTAAGATGAAAAGTATAAATATGCTGTTGAAAAGAAAAGCTCAAATCAAAGTAAAGAAAAATTTAGAGAAAAATAAAGCCTGCAGCATAAGAAATGAGTCTATGCCCTTAAAGCACGTCGTGGATTATGGCCTCGGGAAGGCTTCTGTACAGGTAGCAGGCTGAGCACCGAGTTGCCCTTGAGTAATGACATACTAAGAACAGAGGGAGCACAGCTGAGTATTTATATGATTAAATGGAATCTTCAGTCATTTTTCTCCTTGTATGTTTTATTACCCATGTAACTAAGGAGCTCAATATCTTTTGATCTGTTTTCCTCTAGGCTGACTTAGATCCTCAAAGACCACCAAGACCAGAAGTAAAAATCACTAGTCCACAAGAAAATGAAAACAACGAACCAAACAAGGACTATGCTGCTGTAGCATAGATGATTTTTAAGAAGAATGTAAGAAAAATGAAGGTTTACAATATTTGAATAATAAGTATATAGTTGTTGCTAAACATAATATGGCAATATGGTTGAATACTACCTACTGAATTTTAAAGTAAGAGGGAATAGCTACTAAACGAGAGTGACTCCTTTTTAGGGGATGTGTTTTTTAAAGACATTTAGAAAAACAAGAGGGATGGAAGGAGATTTGCATTGGAAGTCAGCCAGCCACTTGTCTTTGTGATTCCATCACACTCCATTGTATACTTTCTTTTAAATGCCAGCTTATTTTAAAGCACTTAGCTAAGAAGGCAAAGAAAATTAAAGTAACAACAGTAGGAAAGCTTGTACTATTTTTTAAAACAATAAACTCTTGAATAAACAAATTGCAGTTTAGTTTCAGAGGTAATTTGGAGATGGCAGGAGATTGGAATGTCACCGTGACTTGCTGAGATATCTTTTCTCTCTTCCTCTTTAGCCAGCATCCACCGTAATGAATTAAAAAATCAGTGCAAGGTATTCATTTTGGAAGGAAGTGGATTGGTGATTGGTATTGTCCTGCCACCCCTCAGGCACCTCCAGCTTTAAGCCTGTCGTGGCTTCCTGGATACTCAGAAGGGACTCCAGGAGGGGGGCACCTGTCATGCACGGGGCCTGGCCGGCTGGAACGTAGGTTCCAGTGACCCATAGTCCTCCCTGAGCTAGTCACCCTTTAACAACAGAGTCCTCCTCTTCTCCTTCAGGTCACTATATTAGCTCATAAACTCGATGTTGGCTATTCCAAAGACTGAATTCTTATCAGTTTTTTACAAAAAAGCAAGACACTGCAAGAGCAAATGGCCATATGAGGCTTTGCCACTGCTCAGTGCACTTGGGCTTTACCTCGTTTCTGTTGGGGTTGCCTGGTCATATTTTTCCCTGTAGGGATAACAGCAAATATTTATTTTCATGGCCAGTTTTATTTAGACTCAAGCAGATTCATAATTAGAAGCTATGTGATAGAAATTACTGAAAAAGTTTTAAAATTGTCATAATAAAATCAGTTCCTGATTACAATTTTGTGGGCTAATTAACTCACAATTATCTTGTTAGATATGTATGAGGATAATTGTATTTTTTGAATTCTTAAGGAATGATGCAGTTCTTCCTTAAACTTAGAAATAATTCATTTTTCTCATTAAAGAATATTTTTGTGAATTAAGTACAAGTTATAAATTGGAAATTTTAACTTTTAGTGCTTTTATAGAATTCATTATTAATCATGAGTTTAAAAGACGTTTCTTCCCCTTCAGATTTCATAAACAACCATTTGGAATCAAAGTAGTTGTATAAAGCACTTAATAATAATAGAGAAAACAACTGTATTTCTCCTAGTAGCTATTTGAATGTTTCCCACAAATAGGAAGTATAAGCAGAGACTTATGTGACAGTATTGGAAGAGATAATGACACAAGGGCATGTTAGCCTGGGAGGATAAATTCCAGCATAAAGTCTAGACTGTCCTTCCTGTTAGTAGGACTACAGGCAACAGTCTTGTGTTGCTAGGGAAACAGACTGCCTGGTTTTTTAATGTTAAATTTCCACACTCTTACTGGGCCCCAGGCTAATGATTTTAAATAGTTCATAAAAATAAGGGATTAATTAGGCATGAGGTGGCTCTTTGTGTTTTCTTTCTTTGATGAGGAGTTTCTCTCTTATTTCTTTAAAAAGATAATTCTCTTTTTTCTCCTGTTCTGTTCTTCATTATAGTATAAAGTTTGTGTTGGGAACTTTTTAAGAGGCATCTTAATGAAGCACAATGTTATTTTACATGAAAAACAAAGTTTGGTACTTTAGAAAAATGGGAATATAATAATTTTCGTGTGTGTATATTTTGCCACATGTTGATAAGATATACTTGTGACCTAACCTAAGGGAATGAACAACTGATCCCTTTAAGACACTTCATAAACCTATTATTAAAAAAAATAAATGAAATATGTTGTTTAACCGAGGAAGAAGTCATTCACAGAGAATGAAAATTGTGGATATCATTTTGGAGATAACTTTAACATAAATGGTGAAAGTTAATCACCTCCTGAATGTGGACATCTTCACCATGGGAATGGTCGTCTCTATGCTTTCATGTTTTGCTCAATAACCACAGAAGCAAAATTTTTAAAAGATTAATTGCTAAGCTGAAAACATGATGTCTGAGCTATTGCCAATCTAAACAACTAGAATGTGTAGATATACATATATACATGTCAGAGACTTACACAGCTGTACTCACACACTTTAAAATACTGAAAAGTCCTCTTAAGGAGCAGCGTTATTAATAGAATAAGGCTCTTTCAATAGAAGCTATGCACAAAAACATGGGGCGGAAATGCTAAATACTGGCATACATCCTGGTGCTTTAAAACTTGGTTCCTGAAGACCTTGAGATGTAAAATTCTACTCAAAATAAGAAAGCTACCAGCATTTTAATGAAAAATGTATTCTAGGGAGAGATGATTATATATATGCTAAATACATAATCATATATATATATTGTGTTCCTGAAGAAATTCCAGAGTATAGGTTAGTTCTTTATCGTCAGCCTTTAAGTACCATATATATTTGGTGCAGAATATTTAATCGCAATGCAGGCTCTGTTAGAAGGTTATTACTCTTTGGGAATGTGTGTATGTGATTTACATCAATGCATAGAAGACCCTTCGGTACCAAGCAGCCAGGTTCACTACAAATAGAATAGAATAAAAGACTCACTTCTTAGTGCGCTAGTTTATCTAACATTTAAGTTTAGTGCAGAAGCTTTTTGCCTTTCTGGTGTGAATGTAATGTCTTGCAATGGAACCACTTTATTTTTTTAAAGGTGAGTCTGTTTTTCTAAAGTGATGAGCACATACAGCTCTTTATTATTATTATTTTTGTAAATGCTATAAACATTTTGCTTTGCAGAAAACATCCACTACATAGATGGATCTGATTTTTGTTCTTACCACATGAAATTTGTGTATTTCCTACCATAAAGTCTAAGTGACTCAGGTGGAGAATGGAAGTGTGTCCTCACATATTGATGAGGAAGAAAAATACTTTTTTTAAAGAGGCATAACATCCTGTACAATATGGAGAATTAGAAAAGGATTTTAAAATGTCCGGATAACCATAAAGCATTTATAATGTCAAGAGATAACTAATGGAGCACCATTGATTTAAGCCAACTACAGATGTAGCTTTAATCTATAAATGGGACCAAATGAATTATCTGTAGTTTCCATCAGCTTAAACCACATAGTTTCACTGAGTGTTTGAGTTGTTGTCATGGGTTCAGTGGCATATGGGAAGAGCAGTGACTAGTCAATTTCAGACGTTTGGAGAAAACCTATGTTTTTTTTGCTCCAATGTTTTCCTTGTGCCTTAAATCTTTAATGTATACAGTGAGAGTGGGTGGTTATTCATGCTGTAGTGATATGATTTATGCTTAGAATTTATTTTTGTAAGGAAAATGATTTGTGCTTTGATGAAATCATAAGCATTAAGGTTTTTACTTCCAAATCAGTGCTTGCTCTAAAATACAAAACTTTACTGTATCTTTTGGGTAAATAAATCTGTTTTATATAATTAAAATGTGTCTGAACACTGTTTGTGATGTGTTGCCAATATTTCATGTATTAATTCTTTGTATGACTTTTCACAAATGCAGTAAACCTTTGATTTAAACCAAGTGGAAATTCAGCACATTAAAGGATACCTGTGTTTCTGTTTAGCATGGATATAAAACTTTATTATGTAAAGAAAAATAATTTTTACATGGCCATATACATGTTTAGTTGATAAAAAATCTCAACTATATTTAAAAAATCATTTTTTAAAAATGAAATGGTGTTAGGAACACAGGTCCAGAATTTTTGTTATGATAGGAACACAGGTCCAGAATTTTTGTTATGATAAAGATATCTTTAAAAGCAGAAAGTAAATTGCATATTACACATTTTGCATACATTTACAATTCATAGAGATTGGCTAAAGTTCTGCTTCGGTTTATGGGATATTTACTGCTTTCATTCTATTGATTTCAAGTAATTTTGATTTTCCTTCACAAACGTGAAGACACAGAAGCAGTTACGCACAAGCATTTCGCGTTCGTGGTAATAACAAAATGTGATAGGGGTGCACTTGTCGAGGAGAGCCTGTCGGGCACCTCCATGCAGGTGCCCATGTGTCTGTTACTCCGGAGAGAAAGCAGACTTCATCCAGGTTGCCAGTCAGGCCCGTGGGCTGCGTGGCCCAGTGACGTCAGAGGCTTTCCACAACCAGTGACTGGTCTCGACAGACAGGGTGTTGTAGCAGGGCTAGCATGTGTTGGTTACAAAGTTCTCGTTCATGAGAATAAAGAGGCAGCTTCTCTGCAGGTTTCCAGCAGTTCCCCCTGCCCAGTGGGAGCTGACTCAGTCGTGCAGCTGTGTCCTGGGTGCGTCACCCACTGAGGACAGTGCCACAGCATGCGCAGCCCTGCTCTTACACGTGTTACTGGTTTAGTAACAAAAGGATTTAAAATTGCCCCCAAATGCCCTATTGGTTTGAGACTCGGTGAGGTGGCTCCTCGTTTGCCCTTTTGGGGCAGAAGACTGCAGCCCGGCCTGCTGTGGCTCCCCGGCTCCGGCTGCTCTTCCTCCTCCGGATCCCCCAGAGCAATTGGTCACCTTCTTCACCACCTGAGCTGTGACTCCCCATTGGGACCCCCAGGCCAGGTTCCTTCCGCCCAGGAGCTCCAGATCCTCTCAGTCTCAAACGAACCATCTTCTTGAAAACATTTTTCTATTCCTCTGTTGCCCATCCTGGTTAATACCAGTCACCACTCTACTAGAAACTGAGAAGACATCATAAAATATTGCCATTCTTTCCATGTCACATCTCGAGTTCCTTTCTGCTTTGTTTATCGGATGCTTAGAAATGTTAGTTCCCTGCGTATTAATGGGCATTTTCTGTTCCTGTTCACCGGCGATGAGGGTTCCTATTCACTGATTGAGTTGCTTAGCTCATTTTCTCTATAAAGTTTTGGACTTCTTATTACTACTTTTTATTTTTATTTGCAGGTTAACAAATTCTTTATAACCTTAGCTGGCTATATGCTTTACAAATACCTCTGCCAGATTATGGTTTGTCTTTTTTGCTTTTCTGAAAATGATACCAACCTAGAGAACTTCTTGATATTAATGTAGTTAAGAATACAATTGTTTTCTTTATAGCTTATGTTTTTTGTGCTTTATTTAATAAATCTGAACACTGATGTCAATGATATTCTATAATAGTATTTTTTTTTTAAAGCTTTCTACCTTTAGGACTTTATCTACTGGGAATGTATTTTTGTATGCATTGGAGCTAGCTATTTAATTTTCTTTGCTTTTTTCATATGGATGACAAACCATCTTAGCATCATTTATTGACCATACTGTCTTTCCCTCATTGATTCATAATAAGAACTATACCATGTTCCCATATATTTTAGGGAAATTCTTGGCCCAAGATTGAAGGAAAATCCTATTATAGACTAAATTATGTCCCTCCAAATTCCAGTTAAATCCCCCAACCCCCACCCATGTGACTATATTTAGAGATTGGGCCTCAGTGGAGGCAATAAGGTTAAATGAGGTCATAAGGATGGAACTCTGACCCCAGAGAAGAGCTTGCAGGCTCCGCGTGCACCCAGAGGAAATGCCAGGTGAGGAGACCAAGAAGGAAGCGGTCCCCAGCCAGAGTGGCCACTCCAGAAACCCAGCCACCCAGCACGGCGATCATGGACTTCTGCCTCCAGACCCGTGAGAAAATGGATGTCAGTTGTCGAAGCCTCCGAGCAGACTAAAATAAACCCCTTCTTGCTGTGTAGGTAACAGGATTTTTTTGGTTTGTTTATTAACAAATTCTTTTTGTCTTATACTCAAAATAAGTTCCTTATCATCTGCTATCCACATTTGTTTCTTAAGCGTTCTGCTAATGAGCTCCTTTCCTCCGAAGAGTATCAGGGCCACCTCAGTGATGTGGGGTCAGGCTTCCGAGACACCATCTGGACAGCTTCTCTGCCTGTGTGGTGACCATTGACTTATACCCAGGATGGTGACAACAGTGAGATGCAATGGGAAACATGCCACATTTAAAGTATTGAAAGGCAGGTTCCTCTCTAACAAAAAAATTAGAAAATAGAGCATGTGAAAAATGCTTGTGACAATGTGCAAAAAGAAAGGGCGTGCCACAGTCCACGCTCTGTCCCTCCCTGTCTTGTGTGTCTCTCCAGCACGATCTAGGGACAGGAAGGACCCATGCCTGGAGGTGTCCCACCCTCCCTGTGGTTGCGTATGAGGTCCTTGTGTTCATAGATGAAGGAAGTGGTGTCCATGACAACACCTCAGGGTGGGGGGCGTGAGCTTAGGTTCTCAGCCTCATGTTCTGCTTCCACTCCGGGCCCTCTATGCCAAAATGTCACTTTTAAATTACTGTGGCTTTTTAAGAAGTGATGTCTAATTGAATCTTCTTAATTAAAAAATATCTTGGCTGTTTCCTAATAATTTATAGCATCAACTTGTCAGGTTTTCTGAAAAGCCCTGTGGAGACTTTGATTAGAACTGCCTCGGTCTTTTTGACATTGAGATATCCTGTCTATAAATTTGAAACATCCATGTATCCAGGTCTTTTAAAAAATTCTTCCAAAAATTTGTATAATTTTTATTGTAATGGCCTTGAACATCTTTTAATATATTTACTTCTAGATATCATACAGTTCTGTGGCTATTGTGAATGGAATTTAAAAAAATTTTGTTTTCCAATGATTTAGTAATGATAACTAAGAATGTCGCTGATTTCTGTAAATTGATTTTGCATTCATCCCCTTGCTGAATTCCCTTATTAGAGGTGGTTTATAAGTTTTCTGTAGGATTTTGATGCAGATTATAATATTATCTGCAAAAGTAGCATTTGTTCCTGTTCTAATCCTTAAAATAATTTTTCCCGTCATTCTTATTAGTTAGAACCTCCAGCACATATTGCACGGAAGCAGGATAATTTTCTTTTCATGACAGTAAGGGAATGCTTCTAGTATTGAACTTTAAATGTGATGTTGCTTATATTTTTGGTAGATATCTTATATTAAGTTAAATTTCTCTTTTACTCCTGTTTCTAAGAGGTGCTTTATTTGCAAACCCTGGGAGAAAAGGGAACCTTTGTGCACAGTTGGTGGGAATGGAAGCTGGTGCAACCACTATGGAAACAGTGCGGAGGCTCCTCAAAAAATTAAAAATTTAAATCTATGATATGATCCAACAATACCACTTCAGGGCATATATCCAAAGGAAATAAGTCAGTATTTCAAAGAGATATCTGTGCCCCCATGTTCACTGTAGCATTATTCACAACGGCCAAGATGGAAAAAACCTAAGTGTCCACTGATGGATAATTGTATAAAGGAGAAAATATGTATATAATAAAATGTGATATATATGTATATATATATATATACAATATGTATAATAAAATACACACGCTCAATGGAATGTCATTCAGTCATGAGAAAGGACATCCTGCCATCTGTGACGATGTAGGTGAACCTGGAGGACCTTCGGTGAAATAAGCCAGATAGCGACAGACACTGTGACCTCGTTTGTGCCTGGAATCTGAGAAACACCGACTCACAGAGGCAGAGAGCAGGATGAGGGGTACAAGGGGCTGGGGTCGGGGAAGTGAAATGTTGGTCGAAGGCTTCAAACTTTTAGTTGTAAGATGAGTAAGTTCTGGGGGTCCAACACAGTGTGGTGGCCATAGTCAGCAGCGCCGTTGCTGGGAGAGTAGACCTCAGTGTTCTTACCACACAAAACAAAGGCAACTGGGAGGGGATGGCTGGTAATTAGCGCGGTTGTGGCGGTCACCTCCCCACGTGTACGTGGCCCTGATCACCCCATCACACCCCTTACCTACATACAGCCGCCATTGGATCCTCGCCCTAGGCTAGAAAAATGACTGGTGTTCATTCCTAGAAGTTCTACTATTTCTTCGAAATTTTTATTTTGTCTGTCTGGAGGTCTGGTTTCTTTTATTATGTTTCCTCTTTTATAATTGTAATGATCTGGACATACTTAAACTTAAATATTTAACTGCAGACCCACGTGACCTTGGGAATTACTGGTTCTGCTTCCTGCGTCTGTCTCCCATTGTTGTGTCCGCCGTCTTCACCTCCGGAGGACGCTCCCCCAGCACGGCTCGCACGTTGTTACTTAGAACGCACCTTCGGAATCTTTATTTTGCACAAGGCAATTATACCCCGGGTTGTGGGAATATCTCCGGAGGGGTTTCGCCCTTCTTTTGCTGCTGCCCCAGAGATGTCACTGTTCTGTGCACACTGTTTAATCTAGGAGTCCCATCATACTGGGGTGGTGTGATTTTAAGCCTTCGTAAATTGGCAAGACTGGATTTTTACTTTTTACATCTATGTTTTTTTGTGTATATATATATATATATATATATATATATATATATATATATATATATATTTTACATATACCTATTTTTTCCTGCCAAGAAGCTGGGTGGATGCCAACAGGCCCATCCCATTTCCAGGCATGTGTGAGCAGGATGTTTCTGATTCTGCATTCATAAATGGGCTGTTGTTCGAGGGATCCTGTCGTGGTCTGTGCAGGCTGCGGGAATGAAACACCACAGACTGGGTGACTTACAAATAACAGAAGTTTGTTTCTCACTGTTCTGGAGGCTGGAAGTCCAAGACCACGGTGCAAGCATGGCTGGGTTCTGGCAAAGGCCCTTTTCTGGGCAGCCGACTGCTGGTGTGCCAGTGTGTCCCCATATGGTGGGAAAGGGCCAGGGGGCTCCGCGGGGCCTCTTCTATACAGGGACTAAACCTTTTATAAGAGGAGCACGTCCCAAAGGCCCAGTTCCTGATTCTGTCACTTTGGGCACGAGGCCTCCAACACGGGGGGCCGGGGCCAGGAGCACCGGCGTTCAGTCACAGCAGACCCCCGGCTGCGGACTCAGTTCCTCCTCTGCCCCTGGCTCCGGGGCTTGCCGCCGTGGCCCCGCTGCCCCCGTGGTCGACAGCCCTCAGGGCCCCGGACCTCAGGCTTTCTACGCAGACCTGGGATCTTCTGAATGTACCAGGTAATGAATGAATCTTCCTCTTAGGGTTTATTTCAACAGATAACTATAAAATCTCAAAGTTTAAGAAACTAGGTGCTTATTTCTTGTTCACATAAAATCAAGAAGCCAGGGGAGGAGTGTGGAACCGTGAGTCTCCCAGTCATTCAGGGACCGGGCTGACAGAGGCAGTGATACTCATGCTTCCTTGGATTGCCCAGCATGTTGACATCTGGGCAGCAAAGGGCAAAAGAGGGCGGAGAGAGGTACAGGGGCACCTCTCAAAGGTCAGGTCTGGGTGAGGCGTATCATTATTTTCGTTCACATGTTATTGGCTAGACAGTCCCATGGCTTGAGCTAGATGAAAAGGGACTGGGAAAGGCCAACCTTAGCTTGGCAGATTCCTCCCAAATCCACTTGATGAAAGAGGAGCTCACATCTTTAGATAGTGAGGCTTCCATCTCTACAAGGTCATATCAGTTGGATAACAAGTCCAACATCTTCATACCTAGTGGTAGGTGACTGATATTTTAATGAGTGACATGTATTTAAATAACTATCTGTAAGATAGAAAGTGTTAAGGGGCTTAAGAGGAATAAAAATGAAGAACTTCAGAAGAAGGAGGGACCATTTGCATTTGAGAAATCAGGACGGACTTCATGGAGGAGAGCATTTGCCCCGAGCCTGGATGTATGCGTGGGATCTGGACCTGCCAGCTCTGGTTAGGTGTGAGCCCCTCTCTGAGCCCGCTGAAGCAGCACGGACCCGTGAGCAGGCAAGTGTGAGCTTGGCCTTTCAAAAGCTGTGCTGAGCCAGAATCCCTCGTCTGTAGGGGTGCTGGTCCCCCCAGGGCGCGTCCAGCTCCCCCCTCGCCTGCGATGCTCCTCTGCCATCTGCGGTCACTTGCAGTGTCTCTAGTGCTCACGTGCCAGGCTTCAGCCCCCAGCAGAACCGGTTTGAGTCTGGGCGTCCGATACAAGGTTCACAACCTCTCTGAGCCTCCGTTTTCTCACTGCGGCGAGGGGAAAAGACAACAGCAGCCGCTCTGCAAGCCCGCGAGGCCTGACAGGGAGCGCGGGCCCGGCTCTCGGCACAGAGGGCTCGCCGCAGACCCCGCGGCTCTTGGCGTGACCAGGTCAGCTTCTGACCTGGTTTTCAGCATCTCCCTTTGAAATTCTGCCTACTTCCCCCGGCTTCTTCCTGCTCCCTCACAATCTGCCTTCGAGCCAGAACCGATTCCTCGTTGGTGCGTTTCCATCTCCAACACGAACACCCACCGAAGCCCTGTTTCTGGTCTCGCAGCCCCCGTCTCCTCAGACACGCTCCTGGCGCAGCTTTTGTCTCTTCAAGCTGCGGATTGACTTTTCAGGACGTCCTGGAGAAAGAGGGGCGATGCCACCGCTGGAGACGCTGGTGTGAGTGTGCGCGTCTGGGAGCGGCGCGGATCGAGCCCAGGTCGCTTGACTGCATTAGCTTGGTGAGCTTTGCCCCACTGAACTCACAACCTGTTTCCATGTGAAATTCAGAGGTTTCGTCTTTGTATGTGTCTATGAGCCTTAATTACTACTGATCCCAAGCCACATAGCCCAAGCAGGCCCAGCCACAGATGATATGAGCTGGCGCATCGGAAAGTTTCTGGTGGGCTTGGAGGGCGGTCAGTGCTGGGCTTCCCTTGAAATACTCGTGCTTAACCAGCTACGTGTCTGGATGCTGCACTCATATGAGGCCTTAAAAATTGCCATCTTCCCCATTAGTGAGATGTTGGTGGGGGTCCCTGTGCGCACAGCGCTGGGTCTCCCCGCTCTGCGCCCTGGTCGCTCTGCCCCTGTGCACGTGAGTGACCCCAGCACAGTGAGGGGGTCACAGATGGCCCCCCTGCCTTCCGCCCGCCCTGCCAAGCCTTCTTGGCATTGCTGAAAAGCTGTCTCTAGTCAGAGAATAAAACAAAACCACGATATTGACTTGGGCTATTAAGACGAGGAGCTCAACTCTGCCCTTAATTTCTAGGAGTAAAACTTTTAAGTCCTCTGGATTATCTCAATGTCCATGTTCATTATATCCATTTTCTTAAGAAAATTTCCCAGGAAGAGTGTCTGGCTACGTGACACAGAAACTGCTTCCCTCTCTTCGGCTGGGGACGGTCACCCTCAAACTAATTTCCTGTTTAATGTTCAGTATTTGAAAGCAGGAAATTATAATAAATAGGAAGCTTGAGAGGTGGTGGAATCATGTTCAGAAATGTGGTTGCTAAGGAAGTCACTTCTGCCTGCTTTAATGTACTAAAAGCCTAGACCTTACTTGGCATTTCATCCCTTCATTCTTATTCTCATCAATAGCCATTATCAAAAGATCCTTATTAAATATCGATCTCTGCTTGCCACCGAGCAGGCCCTGCCCACTGGCAGCCATAACAGCCGCCCAGCCTCTGCTCAGAACCGTGAGAACAATGGCAACATTAGCTTGGTCCTTGACTGTTGAGAGACGCTTGGCAGCACCCTTGTTGGCTGTTTGAACACTGTTACTTCTATTTTATTGATGAAGTGTGTGGCAAAGTTAACAACTGGCTCAAAAATCACACAGCTAGTAAGTGCAAGAGTCTGGATTCACCCCTTTTCAGTTCACATTACTAATCGTGATGTTCTGCTTTTAATCTAACCAGAAAAAAGCAGAAAGAATAGAGGGTTTGCACATAAAGACAAAATGTAAGTGTGGATTTATTATTGCACACAGAGTTAAGCACATTTTGCAGGACAGGAGCAAGAAGGGAATTTTGGGAATTGTGTGCCGAGAATTCCCGCTCTCTTCAGAACCGTGGGCTTCAGCTGAGGGAAGCTTTGCAACCTGACGGAAAGACCAGGGTGAGGCGGACGGGGAAGTGGCCCCAGCTGTGCTGTAGGAGTGGCAACAGTTTGGTGGCCAATGGAGACGGGGGAAGATGCACTTGAGGTCGGTGGGCTCAAGCGCTCAGTTTGTGGAAGCAAGATCAGCACATTACAGAGGCCAGCTCCTCAGAACCAGACTGGTCAGCCCCCCAGGCCAGCTGCACCCTCAGCAGGGGCGAAGCAGGGTTATGCCCGCCTGACGCGCCCTCATCAGGACACACCCATGGCCTTGGGGTCTCACCAGAGGCAGGTGAGTTTTAATAAGTCACCACACTTGTTTAGGCTTTTATTAAATGTTGGAGCAATATGATCTAGTGACGCAAATGCCTGTCTAGGAGGTCAGTAAAGTCAGATTCTCTTCTTGGTCTTTTCTGGGATGAATAGCTAGCTGGCTGGAAGTAGCAGTCATTCTGAGTAGCTGAAAATCACTAATAAGGCATTTGAATGAGTTAATAAACCTTTCTTGCTGAACTGCATGAGAAGACATGGAACATTACACTTGAGCTGCTCAATGGCCTTAATTAAACTTGATGTTGAAGGGTCAGTGCCCTGCCTGGCAGGTTCCCAGTCACTTCAGACGGGACAGCGGGGAGGCCTGCAGGGAAGCAAGCGCACATGCACATAGGCAAATGGAGCCTCTGGCTTCCAGGGGAGCCACGGATGGGTGCACCCCTGCGAGCCACTCCCAGCTAGTGACAGCACTGAGGAGGCGCCAGGTGTGCGCAAGCCCCACTCCAAATGCTTAGATGCATGAACAAATCTAATCCTCAGCGACGACCCTAGCAGGCACACGTGGTTAATGATTCTTGATAGATGAGGAAGCTGAGCACAGAGTTGCCCTGATTTGGCTGAGGTCCTGCATCCTACAAAGAGCCGGTTTTGCATGTGCGTATTCTGACTGGAGAGCCGGGGCGCCTGACTGCAAGGCTTGGCCACCTCCCTCCAGCAAGGGTCACGCTTTGTTCACATAGTTAAAAATGCACACGCCTCCCACAGGTTTCAAGGCACTAATGCCTCCCAGGAATTCCAGCAAATGCTTTCAGACTACTTCAAAGTGTGCAGGGCTTTCAAGGGCTACATGGGAATCACGCTTCCACCAGCGTATTGATTGGCAGAGGTCACCAGGAGGTTAGATTGTTAAGATCGATCATTGCAGGTTTTTTAACTAAACCCTTTGATTCAGTAAATATTTATTGAGCTCCTACTGTTAACTAGATACTGTGTTCGGTGTTGGGAAGAAATATGAGTAAAACTTGGCATCAACCCTCAAGGAGCTCGCAGTTTAGCAGACTTGCCCCGTGTACAATTGCTGTGGAAACAGAAGTCTGGAGTGATGTTTCATCAGCTCAGCACTGGAGTTCAGAGGGGTCTGGCTTCTATTGGTTTAGACTGAATCCCCATGAAGTGGTAGCACACGGACATAATGTTTCCTGACCAGTTTTATGCTCCATTACAGTGCAGAGCTGTGTGAGGAAGGACATGTTCAGTCTGGGTGTTTTTGAACAGAGATGAGCTGAAGCTGCTCCTCATCCCGCCCAGCAGGGCCTGTGCCGGGAGGCAAGGCTTGGAGTCAGGCTGCCCGGGTGCAAGTACTAGTCTGATTGTTTTCTGGCTACGTGTTCTTGGGAGAATTATTTCATCTCTCTGAACCTAGACTTCCTTACCTGTGAAATGGAGGAAGCAGTCACCCTTACAATTCTTTCAAGGACAAGTTAAATTACATGCAGAACTGTGTAACAGTGTCTATCACATTGCAACCAACAGAGAAAGTTCTCAATAAGGGTGTGGAAGTTGGGGTTCCTGTGGCCAGGATCCTCCCTGAACTTAAACCACCTGATGATGCAGCTGGCCCGTTGCTAGGCTACCGCTTCCACACCTTTAGGCAATGAGCTATTATTGTGCTACATAGAGAGATGGGCCCAGTGCTCCGGGTGGGGGCAGAGATGCTAGTGCTCGACCCACCGCCGGGAGAGCAAGCCGGGTAATAAACCCATTCACCCCAAGAACGTTTTGCTGTCAATTTCTTTGGTCACATTTAATCCATAGTGAACTTACCTGGGGCTGAAACCCATTAGCAAGACAATAAGTATAAGCTATTTTGATTATTTTTTGGCGTTTCTGCAGTACTGTGGAAGACTTTGTAGTTAAAAAAAAAAAAGATTATAGACCCTTTCCTCCTGTTTCTCCCCCAGGCAGACAGCACACAGACTCTGGGGTGAGAGATGGGGCGACCAGCCCAGCAATTCTTGCTCACATTTCCTTTTTCTTGGAAGGCAAAGTAACAAGGGATCAGTTTCTCTGGATTTGACTCAAGTTGGTGATGCCCTTGGGGGGACCTGGAGAGAAAGCCAGTGAGCACCCCCATAAGCGTTGGGGCCCAGAGCACCCACTCCCCTCCTACAGCCCTTTGGGCCACTCTGGCTGCCCCGTCCTCTCCTCCAGCGTGATCTTGGCCTTCTTATCTTCCGCCACTGACTCTGACATTGGAGTGTGCAGCTCGGCGGCCTGGTCATCCCAGACGCCCTCTGCAGGGCAGGGTTTGCTTCTTTTTCTGTGGGTTCACATTCCAGGGCTTTTTCTACTAGAAATGGGATGTACCTAGTGGGCAGGTCGGATTTCCAATGGCTTCTCTTTCCTCAAACCCTATCAGCTCTTTCCCATGATCCCACAGTCATGCTGGGTATTTGGACCATGATTTCCTTGTGCACTTTACTTTTAAAACTTCTTGGAGTTTCGATTGCTTCCCTTTTTTCTTCTTGATAAGAGTAAATGTATTTTCTGTACACTGATGGTGACCTTACATTCCCACATGAACCTGCAGCCCTCCCTGCTCCCGTCTGATGCTCACCTCTCTACAGCTTTGGTCGCTCCCTGGAAGTTTCTTGGATTCTTTCAATCTTGCGTCAGAAATTTCACAAAAATGTGTGACTTTATTCTAGCTATTCACATTGCTTGATATTCAGGCACTTCTGATCTGGATATTTTTTCTATAGTCTTGAGAAAGTTCCTTCTATTTTATTGACCACTTTTTCTCCTTATTTTTCTTTATTATCTTCTCCTTGAGTCTCTGTGTCTTACTTTTTGTCTCACATTTTATTTGTGTGCGGGAGGGTTTTACTTTGTGGGAAATGCCTTCAAATTTTACTTTTAGTAATTTGTTATTTTTAAGCTATTGGATGTTCCTCTCCGTGGTACCCTCTTGTTATCTTATTGCTGCAGTTTCTCCCTGATTGGATGTTTTCAGAGTCCCTGTGACTCCTGAAATACTTGTTTCCCAAGGAATCTACTGTCTCCGGCTTACACCGTTTCAGTGATTTTCCCAATGTCTTGACGATTCTGGCTGTGTGCTCATGTATGAAGGGCCAGGCTGTTCATTTAGGGCTGTTGGTGTTGGGGACCCACCTGTTCTAGACCAGGAGATCTGGCTCTTCCATCAGCCCTGCAAGAATGAGCAGAATGACTGGGAGCTTCATGTCAGTGAGCGGGTTTCTTGGCTGGAGGATTTTGCTCGTGGATGTAGAAATGGCAAGCTAGCCACTAATCTGGGCTCCTTCCCAACCCAAATGTTAGACTTAGGGGAACTTTGCTGGGGGCAACCATTCCCATACTCTCAGCCTTAGTCCTCCCCAGAAAACCCATGTATTCCCTGTGCATACACACACATATTAGGTATGCAAAAACTTTAGTCCCCCTGTAAATCATCTATTTTCTGGAGTGCCAGTACAATGCCTGGCTCTAAGTAAAAATGCAAAATTGTTTCAACTGACCATATAATTGTAGCACTAGCTTTTATGGATTCACTTCTGAGAAGTAACCACTCATTAAGATATGCTCACTGTACCCGAGCAGCTAACAGGCTATGGAAGCTTCTAATGGAAGAAACAGATGTGTAAACAAAACCCTGTAATAAAGAGATAAGTGCGACAGGATGTGTTTGCACAAAATGCTGGGCGAGCTGAGGAAGAGATATGAAGAAGGAACCCAGAAGGGGAGGACGGGAGGGAAGGACAGCGAGGGAGACGAGCAGAAAGGCAGGGGAGAGCAGGTGGCACCTCTGGGTCCATGCGCAACCTCGCCCTCTGCGGCCAGGCTGCCTAGGTTCTGTTCCTTCTTCTGTCACTTCCCAGGAAAAGTTCTCTTCCTTTGCCCATTTCCTCACTTGTAAAGTGGGCACATGAAAACAGCCCCAACCTCATCCCTTTTGTGAGGATTAAATGAATTACTATATGCAACAGGCTTCAACAGTGCCTCCTCCCATTCGGTACGTGAGCCCTTCTTATTACTGCTGTTAATTCTTGGTGGGGTCCTGAATGGTGAGCCCCGGAGCCAGGGCGCGGGCAGGTCTCTCCAGAAAGCAGGCACCGTGGGTGAAGGGCAGGCATGCATGGAGAGCAGGGGCTGGAGCGGGTGCTGGAGTCACAGCAGAGCAGGGCTGGCCCGGGTCTCAGGAGCCCGTGGGAGCAGCGTCCAGTCCCTGCCCGCGCTCTCCTGCTTGAGGCGCTGTGTGCAGAGTAAGCCATGCAATTAATGGGGTCAGGGGCTCGCCAGCCTGTTTACATTTCAGCTTCTGCCGACCCCGTTCAGTGGGGGCGCGGACACATCAGGAGCCCAAAGAATACGGAAATGCCTCCCTGCGGAGGACAGTCCGGGAGGTGACGGGATTGAAATGAATGAGAACGCTCATTACCGGGGGAGGGCGGGGGAGGGTCAGGTGGTCCAGTGCGAGGGGGGTTCGACCTGTAGGTCTTTGAGTTCTAGAATTTGGTCCAACGTGCAGAAGGTACAGAAAGGCAGGTTTGGCAAAACAAGAGGAGCTCTCTGACCACCTAGAGCACGGGAGCAGGCGGGCCCAGGCACCGGGAGGGACAGAGCAAACGGGCCGTCGGGGCTGCCCTCGGGGCGGGGCTCGGCTGCCTGTGTCCCCCATGTCCCCGCAGGCGCTGCGGACCCCCGCCCCCACGCGGGCCCGCCTCCGGGCCGGGCCACCCGCTCTGCCACTCCGCCCGGGCTCTCGGCACCGTCTCCCCGCTTTCCGCCCCAGCGACAGCTGTGCGTCTTCACTTTGCTCTACAAGACGAAACTGTCCTTCCCCTCCGTCGGCTGTCCTACAGTGTCCAGCCGCCCTTCCTCAGGCCTGGGAGGGTCCTGACGAGTGCCCGCCCCCCCGGCCCGGCAGCCGAGAGAGGCAGGGCGCTGGCTGCCACTGCGGACCTGGCTCCCCATCTGCCTCGGTTCGTTTAGGGCTTTGATGGAGGGACAGAGCTGCGTACGTGGCTGCTGTCCTGCCTGGACCCGAGGTTTCCAAGCCCCTACAACCGTTATTTTTCATTCTAGAGGCTTTCAGAAGTCGAGGCTCATCCTCAGATTCATTCGTATTCAACACAGAAGAAGGGACAGTCTCAGATGTTTGCGGCCTTACAGAGGCTTCGGAGAATAAGGTTACAATGGTAAGAACCCCAGGGCTCTGGGACAGCTTCCCCCAAACCCAGCCAGTGGGCCTTGCTGCTGCGCCCTGTGTCTGATGCCGGGCTGTGCAAAATCAACAGTGTGCACAGGGCACTGACGGCTTCGTTCTCCTCCATTCAGCCCTGGGAACGCCAGAGCTCAGCTCAGAATGGAAAATTACATGTTGGAGAGAAAATAGACCCGCTGAAGGAATGACAGCACAATTCAGGTTCTGCTTGCTCACAAATTTTATTTGGTGAAGGAAGGAAAACAAGAGACAGAACTCCACGGCTGCATGGATTCTCAGAGAAGAGAAGGTCCTGTTTCACTTTCCTCAGTCCAGTTTAAACCCACAGATTAAATAAAGTCCAAAAGATGAGATGAACATCTTGCTGGAGAATAAAACATCTTATATGAGAGAAGAAAACCCTTTCCCTGGTTAGTATCTGCTCGGGCTTCTCAGTGAGGGTGGCTGGCTTTGTCTGCATAGAACGTGACAGTCTGTGGGAACTGCTGGGGTTGGTATTCGAGGGGAGCATGAAGGCTGGGCTGCTGGCTTGCGACTCTGCCAGGGCCCAGGCCTCAAAGGGTCTGCCTGGCAGTGGCCGCAGGGACACTGTGAGCGTGCCTGTGAGGGAGACACGATGCCACAGGGCAAGAAGGGCATCTCGGGCGTCACAGTTCAGGACCCCTGTTATAAGATGGGGAAATTGAGAGGTCAGTTAAATGATCGCCCCAAGGTCACACAGATATTTAGTAGCCAGGACTCAAATGTCCTCGCTCCTAATTCAGTGTGTGATTGGACAGTACATAAATAGATACTCCTAGTATTTGTGCCACTCCCAAGATTCCAAAGTGGGAAATTTTAGCCTTTTGAGTGAAGAAACCTGCAGAGAACAAAAAAGATTTGAGGAGAATTCCAATCATTTTGTATCCAATCTCAGGGACCTCATGTTCAAATACAGTTAAAAGATTCTTTGGGTCAATTCAGGGACCTTGATTTTTCTATGAACACACATGACAGTCTCTTCCACGTTGTGGGACAGGAATGGGAGGAGCACCACACAGGGGAGATTAGAAAACACCAGTATTAGAAACTAAATCAGCTCACACTGGCTGCTGGGAGTCTGGTCTAAACTGTTGGGTGCTTTCCAATAACACAGAGAACAGCACAAAGTCACATGAGGGGGCTTCCAGGGGGCTCCTGGTGGGTGCCCAGAGGCACCGCGGGCAGCCCGGCGCATGCATGGTGGACACACAGCGCCAATCCGAGCTGACTGCACGCACCTGCCAGGGTGGCGCATGGCCATGGGGCAAGGCTGCGTCAGGGCCTAGCCGCCTCAGAGGCGGACCTGCTCCATCTGAACGCCATGCCCAGACTGGAGGGGGCGGTCTGGGGGGCACGGCTCAGGTTGCTGATACAGGCTGGACATTCTGCACCCTGGACAAAGTGACTGGAATCTGGGCTTCCCCTGGGCCTGGAGCTTTTGTAACGGGCTGAGCATGAACCTTGATGTCTGCAATTCGCTCTTTAAACTTTTGCTGAAGGAATCTTTCTTCTTTGGAGTAATTCTTTGTGAACACTGACATCAGCAGGCAGCCTGCCATGGACATGCCCCCAACGCAGAAGAAAACAGCTCCTGCCAGCTTGCATGCGTCAAGGGCTCCGTTAAACTGGACAGCGCGCTTATCGACCATGACAAAATCGGCTTCACCAAAGGCTTCGATTTTGGGGGGCACAAGGAAGCCCCCGGCCAGGACAGTCACCCCGAGAATCACGAAGACCGTGCTGAAGATGAGTCCGACCTGGAAATGACACAATGAGGTGACACGGATGAGCAGGTGCCGCTGTGCCCCGGGCCCTGCAGCCAGGACAGCCTTGGTTTTGGGGAGAAGTGAGTATCCCAGTCACCCCAAGTTTGTATGAGAAGCTTTGGAACTTTCTAGTTAAAAAGGAAGATGAAAGGAAGGCTTTCTTACTTTAATGGCCGTGGAAATCACAGCATCCCCTGGGCGCCCCAAGTGCGCTGTCAGTGTGGTGCTCACAGCCGACAAAGCCCTCTCACCTCCGTCGCCTCCTCTGCTCCCGAGGAGGACAGAGTGACCCTGAACTCCAGGGGCTGGCCCGGAGTGCACAGTGAGGCCAGGAGGCCCTCCTGCCCACAGAAAGATGCCAGTCAGCCCCCACCAGTCTGAACGGCCACTGCTCCCGTGCGAACTGCACTCCGTCAATTACATCCCGCAGCACCACGGCCTCCCTGAGCGTGTCACCTGCGAGTGTTCTGATGGCTGCCCTGGCCCTCTGCCTGCCACACACAGCCAGGCCACAGCGCTGCTAGGCCGGGGTCCAGGTCCTCCAACATACGCCCTGGGGGATGGTCCTGCTGACGGCCCTTCACCTGGCAGCAGTGGCCTCCACCCTGGGGACTGTCCCTCCAGCACAGGAACGTGTCCCTCACGTCCATCTTTGAAAAGTCTGTGTTCTCTCTAACTGCTGGACTGGACTCATCCCTGCCCTTGACCCTGCATGATTCTCTGAGCTTCCTCCGGGGCCACTATTGGCCTCCTAATCACCAGCCGCAAGTGGTTTCCTTTTCTATCTCATCTGACGTCCGGTCACCAACGTCAAGCCGTTGCGAGTGCTAAGCCCTCGCTGTCATCCCCACATTGCTCTCCTGGGTCCTTCAGCAGCTCACTCTCACCCTGCTTCGCCACCTGGCCTTGAATGATGGGTGCTCCCAGGCTTCCACTCTTGACCCGCATCTCTCGTTCACACATTCTTTCTAGGGTTTAATTTGTGGCCATGGTCTCACCACGCCCCCACTCCATGCACCAATGATGGTTCCAGATTTCCAACTCCCGCCGCACAGATCTGTGCAGAGGGTAGCGGCTGCAGGCTCTGGGCCAGTCTGTGGGGGCTGGGGCACAGACAGAGCACACACTGTGTGTGTGCACGTGTGTGAGGCACCCTTCCCCAGAAAGCCCACGTCTATTATCTTGCCCCTCACGGTACACAAGCTGGAAGGTTCTGGAGAAATTTCCATCTCCCAGCCTTTCCAATCCTTCTGTGATCCGGCTCTTGTCTATATTCATCCCAACCCCATTCCTCCAACTTCTAACTTCCCCATGGGTGGCACCAGTAGGTGTGCTCTGTCCCCACACTGTGCACTCCTGTAAGTATTGTGCCCACTTTTAGGGGATGGCTTGTCATGCTGCATTGTGACAACTGGCTTCCCCATTGGCCGTGAACTCCTTTGGGTCAAGGCTCTATCTTATTCACAGGTGATAGGTGTTATTATGACTGAATCCAGAGCCTACCTACAGACTTGTGCATGGTGGACATATAAACGTGTAGAAAGAAAGAAAGAACGAACAGCATTGTGAGACAGAGGTTCCAAGACCCACGTGATGGAGCGGAGATTCTGCCTCAGGCCCATCCATTCTGATCTCCCTCCTCCTCGAGCTGCTGCACACCGTGCAGGGGCTGCTCAGCGGCAGAGGCCGTGGAGGCCCTGTGAGCACAGCTTCCAACGAGGCCAGCAGGACCCTGAACACAACAGCGGAAACAGGTAAAGGGGAAACCTGCAGCTTCAACCTCCTACGTCTGCAGTTTGCAATGAAAGGAAAACAGAAAGAGCCTAATAGAAGCACACACACATTCAGGGCCTTCCTCTCTATGGCGCTGGGCCCTTCCTGCCCACGGACTGAACTCACTTCTCTTCCCGAGGAGGAGACCCAGGCGCTGCGGCTCATGTCTGGGTGACAGGACAGAGTTCCTAGGCTCCTCAGGATGGCTCCTGAGCGCCACCGCACAGCGTTTCATGGCGGAGGAATGAGGCTAGGATGTGCGGCTTTCTGGAGTATAATCTCTGTGGGGCCAGGGACGTTTGCACGTGTTCATTCTCTGAAGTAGGCCAGCAAAACAGCGAGCAAAGACTTTTGGACCTTGTTTGTGTGACATAGAAGGGAGAATGCTGATGTCATGTTTCTGGGGCTGGTATTTTACTGTGAGCTCTTTATTTTAAATCCATAGCTCATGTTATTTGATGGATATACAGCTTCACAAATCACATAACCACTAGCACATAGAGCCCCAAGAATGCTGCATGTCAGTGGTGTTTCAGGCTCTTGGCATGATAGATCTGACAGGCAAATATTTATTTGACACACAGGGAAGCAATCACCCACTTATCTGGGTAAATACAGGATGTACCACCCTTAGCTATGTATTTCATTGGTCTAGGCCAGTAAAGATTCCTCAGAAGTGACATTTCTACGGGGAAGGATCCTGGCTTGACCAATTCAATACAGAGTATGTGACACTAGTAAGATTTTGAATTAATACAGGTCTTGGGTTAATGAACTGTGTTACCCAATAATTTATTTATGAACTGGATATCCAGTTTTATTTCTGTTGCAGAACTCAGTGCTCTATATGGTATCTGTCATGGCAGCTGATGCATCAAATGTTTACTGAACGCACACCCGACACTGTTCTAAGCGCTTTGACATATCGCCTTATTTAATTCTCTCAGTTTTACGTGACAGGTACTGTAAGTACCACTGTTAGAGACCCAAAGAAACAGGGCTATTAAATGGAAGGGCTGAGATTCAAACCTATGTAATCTGAGGACAGAGTCCCTGCTTATAATCACAATGCTGCGTTGTCTCTTGTTCAACTACATCACCGTAAGTGGCAAGTCTACGTCAGTAGCAACATCCAACATTCTGCAGTCTTTTGGGAGAAGCTGGGGTGACTGGAATCCCCAAAGGCAGAGAATATCAGAGCTGGAGGGGACCTACGGCGTCGTCCAAGGCTGCAGCTCTGCTTCCCCCCTTCCTAAATCCTTGTCCCTTTCTTGGTTTCTAACCACCGGAACATCCCAGGGCCCCTTCTCTCCGATGCCCTTGCTCTCTTCCTAGGTGACCCTATCCAGTCTGGCTCTATATGTCAACGGCCCTCAATCTACAGGCGGCACATTGGTGTAAACTGCCTCTAGAGACCTCCACTCTCATGTCTAATAGGCATACCAGGTATGACATGGCCACAGTCAAAGTCTTGGTCCCCATCCATCCCACTGTTCTCCCCCCAGGAAATCAGAACACCACACAGCTCAGCTGCAAGCCGTCCAGTCCTGCCGGACTGCTCCTTCTGCCTGACTCAGCGCGGCTTTCCGACTTCATGCTACGTCTGACTTCTCTCCATCCCACTTACCTCCCAAATCTAGCCACCATCACCTCCTGCCTGGGTACTTAACAGACTCCTACATAATTGAGCTTCTTCAGCCTCGGTCCTTCTATAGTCCGTTCTCTGTGCTGCAGCCACAGTGCTCATGATGAGATGTCAGTCGGATCCCTCGCGCCTCTGCATAAGCGCTCAGGCGGCTTCCCGCATCTCTCAAGGGGAAAGCCCGCACCCTCCCTGTCTTCTGCGAGGCGCCCACAAGTCACCTGTGCCCCGTTTCTCTGAACCCATCCCATTCTGCTCTAGCCAGACTGGCCCTCTTGCTGTTTTTGAAACACACCAAACTTACTTCCATTTTAGAGCTTTAGACTTGGTATTTTCTCAGCCCAGTGTGATCTGAAGCCACGTAATTTCACGGCTGCTCCCCCAGCTGACCGCAGTACCGGCTCAAACGCCACGCCCTCTGGAGGCCTCCTCTGACCAGGGTCCCTAGGACCAGCCCTCCATCATGCCCTGTGCCCTCCTGGTTCACTTCTCTTCATGACGCCCGTCGCCACCTGGCACTCTGGCACGTGGTTCACTCGTTTATGGCCTGTTTCCCATGACAGATTAAAGTTCTGTGACGGCAGGGACACTTTCTTCTCACACTCACCTTTAATCTCTGGCACTCTGTGACTTCTCGGCACACACCAGGTGGCCGCTCAATGTTAGCTGAATGAACATGTTGTCTTGGGGCACTTTTAGCCGATGAGGCTGCAGCTCAGAGAGCCCAGTGGTCACATGCCTGGTAGAGGCAGGGCTGGAACAGGTACACTGGCCGCTGTATTATGTCTCTGCATTGACTCTCTAAATACCCAATATTTCTTTTTCATAATTGTAATCTGCCAAATGACACTTACCAGGCTTGCAAGGGAGGCTGAAAGCATGTAATGTTTTGCTTATGGATGGCTTCGCACTTGGCACATTTAGCAACACAGTAGAACTGTAATAAAAATAATAATGATGGCAATTATCCCCGTTTAGGGTTAACCTGCAGATCAGCAACTGTTGGTGTTTCGAGGCTTTCTCTGGACCAAGGCTCATACTCCTGCCTCGGCGAGGAAAGCTGTGTTGAGGGCTGCTGTGACTGATGCACCAGAGCGCCACACCTCAGTCCCCCACAGCTGCCGGACTCACCGCAGCCCAGTTAGCACATGATTCTTACTTACTTTCCAGAATACTGAGCTCCACCTGTTAGGTGACCTCTGGATCTGGAAATCCTCCTCATAGTCCCAGATCGAGGTGGTACAGTCCTCATAAAACTGGTGCAGGTAGGACCGGACTCCGTAGCGCGGGGACCCGCCCTCAGCAGCAGCCGGTGCCTGCTGGGACCTGCGGGTGCTGCCGCGCGAACTCATCCTTCCCCAGCTGGAACGACAACAGCCACAGGCATCAGCCCATGAACTCCGGCCTCAGGATCAAAAGGCACGTCAAAGGTGAGGGTCAGGCTAACGTCAGTCTCTGTAAATAGTGCTCTTAAGAGAAAAGGTACTTTTAAGGACCTGCCTTTCTTAGAAGCTGCTTTTTTCTCCTTAATGCAAAATTGCTGCAATCACTCAACGACTTGAACTGGTTTCCCACGAATGAAACGGACGTAATAGCACAGATCATTTACATCATGTGAGAATTTAAGCATGAAGCACATGAGAAATGGCAACAAGGAAACTGAGATTTTCAACGTCTAGGCGAGAAATCTTTCATCTCTTCAAGCGCAGTGCCCGCACACCTCCATGCTGGGGAAGAGCCGGGCGCCCGCCGGCTGCACGGAGCCTGCCTGGGACTCTCCTCTCGGCTGCTCAGCCTCGCTCCCTGCTGGAGACGACACGGCGTTACTCTTAGCGGTTTGAGATTTTGCCTTCGGATCCCATGTATTCTTCACATTTTAACTAACCGTCAGGTCGCTCAGAAGTGTAACTAAAAAGCTGCTGAGCAACTTACACTTCAAGCTCATTAATCACAAATGGCTTACACCTCCCTGACTCTAACACCAGGTACTCAGTCATCACTTGTGGATAAATCTGCCCACGTAGGATGTGAGGACATAATGCACAGGGGAGACCCAGCCTTTCATTATTGCCCATGAAGTGTCCAGCATACATAAGAATTCAGAGGATGTTTAAAGGAAACTATGCTCTGGGTGAGTTGTTTGGGACTCTGCCTTCTTAAGATGGAAACTTCTACGGGATTTGACCTAAGATAACTCAAGACCTTAAGAGAGAGGCATTTGGTAATGGATTCTTGGTAAAAAAAAAAAAAAAAAAAGGAACTGCTGAGGGCTGCCGGATTTGGTGGGCAAGGAAATCCTCAGTAAATGTTTGCTTTTTGGTTTTCTGATGTCCACACAGGCAGAGAAATGTGGAGCCGGAAATGTGAAATGCCTTTTCAGTTCCTTCAGTCAGCCTCTAGGTCATTTTCCCATCCATGTTCTTGCAAATGGTAGGATTGATGACAGATGACATCAATCTGTGGACAGAAGACAACAGGAGGAGCGACACAGGAGGGGACCTGTTCTCCCACTGAAACAGGTTCTCTCTGGATCTGTGCTACGATCCAGGCTAACAGAAGACATGCTAAATGTTTCCAGTTACTCATCAAGAAACCAAGGAGTACTCCAAAGAAAAAATTCAGATGGCCTACAGGCACATGAAAAGATGCTCCACTTCACTAATTATCAGGGAAATGCAAATTACACCACAATGAGATATCACCTCACACCAGTAAGGATGGCCAGCATCGAAAAGACTAAGAACAACAAATGCTGGTGAGGATGTGGAGAAAGGGGAACCCTCCTACACTGCTGGTGGGAATGTAAGCTAGTTCAACCATTGTGGAAAGCAGTATGGAGGTACCTCAAAAAACTAAAAATAGAAATACCATTTGACTCAGGAATTCCACTCCTAGGAATTTACTCAAAGGAAACAATTTCTCAGATTCAAAAAGACATGTGCACCCCTATTTATTGCAGCACTATTTCAATAGCCAAGATATGGAAGCAACCTAAGTGTCCATCAGTAGATGAACGGATAAAGAAGACGTGGTACATATACACAATGGAATACTACTCAGCCTTTAGAAGAAAACAAATCCTACCATTTGCAATAACATGGATGGAGCTAGAGGGTATTATGCTCAGTGAAATAAGTCAGGCAGAGAAGGACAAATACCAGATGATTTCCCTCATTTTTGGAGTATAACAACAAAGCAAAACTGAAGGAGCAAAACAGCAGCAGACTCACAGACTCCAAGAACGGACTAGTGGTTACCAAAGGGGAGGGGTGGGGAGAGCATGGGGTGAGGGAAGGAGAAGGGGATTGTGGGGTATCATGATTGGTGCACATGGTATGTGTGGGGGGTCACGGGTGAGACAGTGTAGCACAGAGACCAGTAGTGACTCTGTGGCATCTTACTACACTGATGGACAGTGACTGCAATGGGGTGTGTGTGGGGGACTCGATAATAAGGGTGAATGTCGCAACCACATTGTTTTTCTTGTGAAACCTTCATAAGAATGTATATCACTGAGGAGTAATGTTTTTCTACAAGGAAGAGATTTAGTCTAAGTTCTAGCAAGTGTCCTTGTGGGGCCATTTTGTCTGGTTGGATGGGGCTAAAATAAAAGTTGAAGCCCTTGAGTTAACATTTCCCTGTCAAATGGCCACAAAGTGAATCCATAAGAATAGTGTAATATGTACCCTTAGCCACAAATGAGTTTCATTAGAAAATGTAGTCAGATTCAGGAAAATATGGCTCTGACCTTAGGAAATGATTCACACAGGTGCTACTAATGGTGAACGAGGGCCCATCTCCTTAAGTGTCAGCCCTTGATGCTTAGTGCCTCCTGCAGGGAGGCGACCACCTAAAAAAACCATGGGGGAGAGGAGGATTTTTTTTCTTAATTTTATACATTTCAGGATATTAGTTCATAAAACATTAAGATTTTAGAATGTACTTTGTCGATTAGAGCAACAAAGTGTGGTGGATCAGATTCTCGTTAACCTGGCTGTCATACTTTAAATGCCAGAATTACGTGTCTGGTCCCATTTATTTAGTTCTTACAGTGCAGATGACTAATAAGGGCCTAACTAGTGATGTGTGTAAGCAGAACAATGTTAAAGGCACTTCCTCTAAAGATATCCTAACAAGCTTCAGCCAGGGGGAGATGGGATCAGTATTACTAATTCTGCTTCGTCACTGAGGAAACTGAGGCAAAGAAAAGTCATCTGCTGAAGGTTCCACCGTGAGGCAGGGCGGATGCAAAGTGACAGTCCAGTGAGCAGGCGTGCATCGTCAGAACCAACTCATTCAGCTGTATATTCTCAGGTTTTCTACAAAGCACTAGAGACTTTAACACGAAAAGAAGACAGAAGTAGATATGCTAGGAGTAAAAGCATCCCTCACAGCAACAATGAGTTATTTTCTGT
This sequence comes from Manis pentadactyla, assembly GCF_030020395.1. Classification (NCBI taxonomy): domain Eukaryota; kingdom Metazoa; phylum Chordata; class Mammalia; order Pholidota; family Manidae; genus Manis; species Manis pentadactyla. The sequence goes on from NC_080034.1 coordinate 72,487,928, forward strand.
GATGGTGAAGTCACTCCATCTCAGGAGGGCACTTTGATGCAGAGCACATACTGTAGCTGCTCCCTGCCCAGCTTGGCTCTGGCACAGTAGGGCTCCATGTTCCCTGTGTGACAGGTGAAATGCTTCTGCTTTACAGGATGAGACTCATTCTAGCCCAACCTTGTTGAACATAGTATAGGCAAAATCATAAAAGATGTAGTGTCATAATATAGCAAATGTTTTTGAGCTGAGTGATGGGAGGCTCTTCCCTAAGATGGAATTTAGTGACTTTACATTCCAGAAAACGAATCCTGGTGAGCTCTATTTTCTCCCCCAGGTGAGCATGGCTGGCACTTGCTGACTACACAGAGCGAAGAATGGGCTCTAATGCTCATTCCTGATCTACAATGGGTTCCTTTGTTCTTCCTGAGGGATGTTCTAGGTGCTGATAGTGAGGATCCACAGGTGGTTTTCTTCTCCTTATAATCTATCGTATCTATCCTGATTACACAGTTATACAGGAGTGCATACTCCGTTCTTGCCAACCCAGCACACCTACCACGGGAAACCCCAAACCTGCAGGAGGCTTCCTATACCAGCACAGCAAACAGGAGCCCCTATCACTGTTTATGCCTCCCCCCAAATCTGTTCCTCTTAGCACTTCATGCTGCCTGATACTCACTACGTGGTCTATCTATTTGTGGTCTGACAGACTGTACACGAGAGACTGTAAGCCTCACAGGGATGGGACTTTTTCTGTTCTGTTTACCACCCGAACACCAAGCACTCTGAAGCAAGCTGCTTGGCATGGAGTCCTATGTGGGTCACTGTGGATGACGGCAAGTGGCCATCCTTTGTTATCCCTCCCTTCCTTCAGTGTTTTTAAGCACGAATTATGTGCCTGGTTCTGTGACTAATGGCTACAAAGATTAGTGGGGCCCAGTCTGCTTCCGTGGGCTCTTGAATCAGAGGGAGAGACACCCCCGACACAGGCAGCGCAGCACGCCGGGACCGTCGGTCATCATGACCTCTGTGCGCAACAGCGCGCTGTGCTCTAGGCTAGCATGGCACTTACATTTCAGTCTACTACATGCAGTTACTTTTTATGTGAAATGATCATAGCCATGAAAACAGCAATTAGTTCTTATACCTCATGAAACTGTAAGACCATCACAGACTTAATATTATGTGTCTTCATGGTCTCCTTGAGAGGAGAGGCAGAAAACTGAGACACCAAGAGGGTGTTTCCCCATGGCTCCATGCGTGAGTCCTTGTGAGGCAGACACAGGTCCTGTTCTGTTTATTCTCTTTGAAATACCTTTCAATTTTCATATGCTTTTCTCTCCTGTAAAATCATCTGAGATAACGAGAGCGAAGTTCCCACTGGGCCAGGACTGCCAGGTATAGGCACATAACTGATGGAGACCATTTATCCAGCCCCAAACCAGAAAGGTCAATTCGCTTAAAAGACTCAGTTGGACTCAGAGCTGCTCAGAAGGCATGGAAACCTGCTAATAGCTTTTTCATTTTTAAATCAGGCATTTCGTAATTTTATACATGACCCTAGAACTTGAGAATGTGTTTCTATCAGTGGATCATTTCAGAGATATTTTATATCCCTGGAAAAATGGTAGAGATTGTGGCTCTATTTATGAGCTTATATCCTCTAACTCGGTGGATATGTGGCACTTCTATAATTTCTAAAAGAGGTGCAGTGACAGGCAGCACATAAAGTCTAAAGTCAGAAGAAGAAGAGAAAAAGCACACATTGTCTTTAAATCTCCTCTTTACCTACAGACCACGAGGCGGGCACGAACCTGCACGGGACAAGGTCCGAGTCTCACTTTTTAAGTCCTTCTCTTCCTCTTCTTGTTTTTCACTCTCTGACCTTTCTTTTTAACCAAGCATTCTTCACACCTAAGTAAGGAAAAAAATGTCTGCATAATGTGATCTAGATCAAAATCTCAAGTTCATAAGCCATTCTTATAACTTGTACAGAATCATTTTAATGCTGACAAAAACATCTACAAAGGACTTCTTGTTCAAGAGCAGAGAGAGCATTTTTTTTTTTTTTTTTTACAAAAGCCTAACATTTTACCATTTCTAATGGACTCATGAGCGTTTACTGAGTGAGAAAGACAACACAGTGGGAAGGGCTTTGTCAACTGTCCCACACTGTGCAAACGCTCTTATTTTGATGATTTTATTCATGTAGTCTGTAATACCAAGTATTTTAGACATTCTAAATATATTCCGGAATTGATCTATGTGTGGTTGTTCCATTATACTGCAAAATAAATTAATCTTATGGCCACTGTATTTTCTGATTTGTTCACACGCATTTTAGACTGTTAAGGCTCTTTGGGTAATTTGCACATTAAGTTGATTTTTACTCTATATCCACTTTCTCCCTATCAGGGTCGCTTTACTTTCCGTGCGCGTAAGGAAAGCAGGTGCCATGCAAGAGCTGATTAAACAGCCATTGCCCGCTGCTGCCGGGGTCCCCTCCGCTACCCCGTCGCTCCCGCTCGAGCAGTGAAGCAGCGCCAGGCCTGCCTCTCGGGAGGGCACGGGGTCCTCCTGATGGGAGCCTGAGGCTGCAGGCGGCCGGTGCGGCCTGCGGGCGGTCGTCCCGGCTCGGACCCGGGGTCCCCAACCCGGCATTGGGCCTCGCGGTGTTACGGGAGCGGATTTGAGGAGCAAAGCAACCCGCAGTGGGTCCGGGATCCGGGCGCCCCCCTTCTGTCGGTCGCCGCCCAGAACCGGGCGGGCGGTGCCCCGCTCCCAGCCCCTCAGCCCCCGGCCGGCGCCCACGGCAGGGGTGAGTGGTATGACGGGGCCGGAGGACACCCCTCCCGGCAGCGCGGTCCGGGCCCCACGGGTTTTACCTGCGCGCCGCGACCCCCGACCCGGGAGCAGGTGCAGCCAGTGAGCCGCCGGGGCTGCATCGCCGCTGCCGCCGCTGCCGCCTGGCTCCTGCGCGTGATTGACAGCGGGGCGCCCGCGCAGGCGGCTGGTGGGCGGGGCCCAGAGTGGCGGGGGGGGGGCCCGCCCCGCCCGCGCCGAAGCCCCGCCCCAGAGGCCCCGCCCCGCAGGCACTTGGCGGGGCGGGGCGTCCGCGCGGAGCCCGCCTTGGGAACTTTACGGCGGGGCGCGCGGGAGCGTCTGCGGAACAGGGCGCCCTTAGGCCCGGCGTCGCCTCCCCCACTCCTCGTGCGTCCGAGTCGCGCCGCCGCACCTGCCGGCCCGCCCTGGCCCGATGCATCGGGGGCCTTTATCCCGGTGCACAGAGGGGGGCCGGGCCCACGTGACACTGCCCAAAAAGCACTAAGTAGCAAATCCTGTTAGGAACCGGTGGACAGACCAAAGCAAACGCTGCCGCGGGCAAGGGAGCAGGAGGGCTGCGTCCCGGCTGCGGCTCCTGCTCAGACCCTCGTCCGGCCTAAGCGCCGCTCTCCCGCGCCGCCCGAGCCTGCAGGGGCCTCCCGTGTCTGCCCTCCCAGCTTCGCGAAGCGCATCGTTCAGGAGTGTTGATACGTTGCTTGTTCGCTTGCTTTTCTCTTACCCCGGGGAAGATCGGCCAACAGTTACTCCTTCTTAGGCTGTGACGCAGCTGGTGTATTTTCCCATCGTTCAAAGTCCCTGGGCGTCCGCCCGCGCTCAGGACCCCAGAGCCGCCAGCCCTCCGCCGGAGGCTGGGCGGTGGGAAGCCCACGGCTGCCTTCCTGGTGTCTGCGCTGGCCTTTGGCAGGTGTCGTGGCCTCTTCCGACGATGCATGAAGCATGTGCCATCCGTTCAGTCAGGGAGGTTGGAATCAGGCCTGGGCTTCGATCCCGGCTCTACCCGCTCCTGCTGTTTAACCTGGTCTCGCTGCTTCACTGTGCACCTCATTCTCCTCGTCTATTAAATCTACTTTATATGGTAGTTATGAGAATCGAATGAAATTATATTTATCGCAATGCCTGGTACATAGTATGTACTCAATAAATTATAGCTACAATGATGATGATGACTTAGCTGAATGCTTGGGAGCCTAGGAATGTTTTCAGCCTGGCGTCACGGGTCTCCTGTTTCCCACGTACCCTCCTTTGCTTCATCTCCTCTTTTACCGGATCTGTTTCCAGCCTGTGCCCTCCTTGGCCTCTCTGTGGAAGCTCCTGATGAGGTCGCACAGGGCTGGACGTGCCTGTCCCGGAGCCTGCAGGCCACAAGCTCTTCCGCATCCCACAAGCTCGCCTGCCTGCCCCCGGCTGTCTCTCAATCTGAGTAGACTTGAACTAAAGTAAGATGGTTTACATACCCCAAGATGCCCTTGAAATGCGAATCATCACCCATATCTTGTCTCTCACAAGCCATAGTTTTTATTTGTTAGTTTTGTAAACATTAGGAAACAAAAATGATCACTTTGAAACAAATAGGTTTTCACTTAGAACATACTGCAAGATTTCCTGGGTTATTTTACATGGAAACATTTACCAGTGAACTTCTTTTAAGGCAGTATTCAACACATTTATTGGACGTCTGCCACTTAAAACACAAAGCATGAAACACAAACAGATGCTTCACAGAAAGTCACAGAGAAGAGGTCAGGGGAGGCGACGGGCTCCTGAGCTTCTCCAGAAGGGATTTGGGCTCAGCCTGCCTCTGTAAGCTTGCATTTCACGATTCCCCTTCTAAATCCCTTTCTTGTTCCACTGAACGTACTCGGTGTTCTTAAAACATAGCTTGTACTCGCTTCCTCCTTTGTTTACTTCAGTGGTTCTCTGGGCTTCTTCCCCCCGTATCTGTGCCTCCGAATTCTGCCCATTCTTAAAGTCCCAGCATGACCACCACCTTCTCTATGAGGCCTTTGTTATGCCGGAAGCTTTATCTTGAACCTACAAGGACCTCGCTTAGCTGTCTTACGGTCCTGCTTCCTCCTAGTACTCGCATTATTTATGTATGTTTACTCTCCACTGTTAGCTTTGTAAGCATCATGAAGTAAAGACTGACCCGCAGTTCACTTTGTATTCTACACAATGCCTAGCACATCACTTTGTATACATTAAAGACTCATTCCTGGTAAATGAATAAAATGTGAATCTGCAGAGGAGCCTTGGCAGATGGGTAAGATTTGGGTAAGAGGAGGAGAGAAGAGAGCATTACGGCGAGTTAGGGACGGGGAAGCAGAAACTTGTTTGCAGGCTCCAGTCTCAGATGTATTCCTGGACCTCAGAGTGTAAGAGGGGGATGGGACAGTGATGGAGAAGGAGCCCCATACAACCTGTCCACTGACTAGAGGCAAAGCCTTGAGCCACTGGACCCTCTGATGGTGGCATCATTGCTCCTTTAGTAATGGTAGTCTGCCCAAGCCGACGCCGGGGCATTCTGAACCAGGCAGGAGCTCCTTATTAGTATGCCCTCTGTGTTCCCAGACAGAACAGATGTCTGCTTTTTCTGTTTAATGATGATGGCAGGCTCCCAATGATCAAGATCTAGTTTCACATTTTCTGTAATGCTGCAGCTGAGAAATTCTGTTTGGCTAGTTCTGAGGCCCAGCCGCCCCTTTGTGGGGAATCTTTGCCGATTCACAAGGACAGAGGGTACAGGGCGCAGGAATGGGGCAGCGCTAGCCTTGCTCAGGTGGAGTAGGTGATGGTGGGAGTCCTGGGCATGGTCACTACCCAGATGTGCTTTGTTTTTCCTCATCCCTCTCTCTTCCCTAACTAAACCTAACAGTAGGACAGTTGCTGATCTTGTAAATTAAAGGGTACAAGAGAATATTTGGTATTTGAAATAGTTTATTGTTATATTTTTCTGGAAGAGGAAATAGATCAGTTGCTATGTCAGTGACTAGTGAAAAAGTGAATTGGATCCTTTCTTGTAACAGACTGATTTTATAGGTGGAGAAGGAATAACAGGGCTGCACTGGGAATATAGGTTCAGAACCTGAAAAGCTGTCCTGAGACCTTAGAGTAGTTCATCTCAATAGTCATTTTTCTTTTTTCAGTATTACCCCCACCCCACTTTATTGAGATGTAATGGACATGTAACATTGTGTAAGTCCAAGGTGTATAACAATTAGGTTGCTTATGTGAGTTTTTTTTTCTTAATGTAAGCATTTATCACTTTAAACTTACCCCTTAGAACTGCTTTTGCTATATCCCATAGGTTTTGGTATATTATATTTGATACATATTTTATTTGTTTCAAGATATTTTTTGATTTCCCTTTTGACTTCTTTTTTCAGCCATTGGTTGTTAAGATGTTATTTGATTTTCATATATTTGTGTATTTCCCAGCTTTCCTCCTGTACTGATTTCTAGTTTCATACCATTGTGGTCAGTAAAAATTGTTGGTCTGATTTCAATGTTCTTAAGTTTGTAAGACTTATTTTATGGTCTAACAAAAGATCTATCCTGGATAATGTTCCATTTGCATTTGAAAAGAATGTGATTTCTGCTGCTGTTGGGTGCAATATTCTGTATATGTCTGTCAGGTTCATTTTGAAAAACATAATTCAAATCTTCTGTCTCCTTACTGATTTTCTGTGTGGATAATCTACCCACTGTTGAAAGTAGGGAACTGCCCCCTTCTCCTCTCTTCTCCCTGTGGAACTCTGCAGTCTGCACATTTGTTCTTTTGATGGTATCACATAGGTCATCAGGTCTCCTTCACTCTTTTACATTCTTTTCCCTTTATTCTTCTCTGACTGGATGTTCTTGTCTTCTTTCTCACAGACCCTTTCTTTTACTTGACAAAATATACTCTCTATTGCACTTTTCATTTAACTCATTGTGTTCTTCAGTTCTAGAATTTCTCTTTGGCTATTTTTTATGATTTCTACCTTTTTGTTAAATTTTCCATTTTGTTTCTGTATTGTTTTCTTGATTTCATTGAATCACCTTTCTGTGTTTACTTGTAATTCATTGAGTTTCTTTAAAACAGCTATTTCAAGTTCTTTATTGCATAAACCTCAGACACCCTTGTCTTTGGGTTCAGTTACCAGAAGATCATTTTAATCCTTTGATGGTGTCATGTCACTTTGATTTTTTTCTGTTCCTTGGAATTTTTTATGGTCATGTTTGCATTTGAAGTAGCAGTCTCCTTCCAGTCTTTACTGACTGCACACTCCAGTGCATGCAGGCTCACAGTCTTACTTCAGTGTTTTCTGGACCTTCTCTGGAGACCTGGGCTTCCACAAAGGCTCTCCTGTCCGTAGGTGATGGTCTAAGGTAGTGTTTTCCAGGGCTCCTGGACCAGGGCTGGGAGGGGCTGGAGCAGTCCGTGGGCCAATGCAGGGTCCACATCTGCAGCCAACACCCATCTGCTTATTGCGTGATGTGCAGGGGGGAGGGACCTCCCAGGTCTCCTGGCTCACAGTGACAGATCTCACAGCTCACTCAAAGGCAACTTTGTCTGTGGATGTATGCCACCTTTTTGTTGTTGGGGGGTGAAAATGAGGGATGTCTTATGCCATGGTGCCCATGTCCTTCCAGGAGCAGAGGAGGGGCTGGTGGGATTGCTGGTGGTGGTGGCAGCGATGGTGGGGCCCCTTCCTTAGGGTATCTGAGCAGCAAGTTGAGGGAAGGATGCTGAAGGGTTAGACTAAAACTTCTTATTGCTTAATTTTGTTTGGGTCCCCAAAGTAACTGATTTGCCAGGGACAGAAATTATCCCATGTGTGTATGGCATGGTTTACAGCAGTCCCTCCTCCCCGTGCCATCCTGCTCCTCCCCTACACTAACCCTGCACCCCCACCTGACTCCATCAGTCCCTGCATTCTAGACAGTCCAGGTCTGGTCTCATGGGCATGCAGCAGCGCAGCTGTGTAGAGCTCTGCACTTGGGAGCTGGCCCCACGCTTGGGCTTTAATGCTTGTGGCTGCTGTCTTTGAAGTTCTTAATAATTTTATATTTTAATTTGTGTTTTGTGAGTAAAGTCTAAAGAGCAAATGAAGCATGTTCTGGGGGCTGGGAGCCTTGCTCTGCATGTGGGCCCTCTTGCTGCCTTCCCACCTTCCCAGGACAGACTTACAGCCACTTGCTCCCGCATCCCTGCCCTGGCCTTGGTGGGGACACTGGGAGGACAAGGGCTATGAGCATGTGCCCAGTGCACTGAGTGGGGCCCTGGGCTCCCACGAGGGTCTGCACTCACCCTGAGTGTCCTGTGCCAGGTAGAAAATACATGACAGTTTGGTGGGGAGACCATAGAAGAAAAGGAAAAGACTTTTTCCTGCTTTTTGGACAAGAGGCTGTGCATTTTTCTGTTATATGAGGCTCTGTAAATTATGTAACCTACACTGAACATGTCAAAGAAGATCCGCCTCCAAGCCCTTGTGAGATCTCATCCCCATGCTCAGGGTGCCCTCCCATAACTGCTTATTCAATTTCTCCTTATTCTTCAGTGTTGAATCTGTTTCTACTTCTTTTAAACAGTCTGATTACTCATCACTGTGAATTCTTTTCTATAGAACTCAGTTTAACATATGCTAAATTAGCATCAGGATATTGGGAAAAGTGGAAAGACATTTGTTTCTCGTCAGCGTCCTGCACATAACCGTCGTAGCCAGCGGTGGTGTTTGAAACATGAATACCTGGCTCAGAGGATCCTGGAGCCATCAGAACTGTCAGCGGCAGGACTCATGCGCTGTCTGGGGAGCTCGCTGGGTGTCACTTTTAGAACTGCTGGTTGAGGGACCCAGGGGATTGCAGTGGAGGGTCCCGCACAGCTGGTGGCCACTTGGGATCAGCAGCCACTTACTAGCTGGTCCAGATGTGTCTCCCCATTCTGGCATCCTGTAAGGTCATACTGGGGCTTCCCAGGTGAACGTCAGCTCCAGTACTGCAGCTCTGGACAAGGTGCTTAACAGCTTCTCTAGTGCTAGTATTATAACATGTTCACCAACTGTCAAATGAGCATGTTCTAATACATGACCAAATCCTCGAATATTTATTATCAATTACAGTCAATAGTTATTTTGACCATATTTATTGGTCTACAACAAATCTTGTGAATCTTAATGTTGAGATTCCTAAATACACAGACTCTGTCTGCCAGAGATTTCTAATCTAATCTGGCCCTGGAAATAAGGTGTGTACATAAGCAATTATGATACAAAGTTGAAGGTATCCTAGGAGAGAAACAGATGAGCGGCTGTGGGGGTTGGAAGAATTGAGAAATTGCTTCTGATTTGGGGATAAATGAGATAGACCCGGGAAGGCTTTGAGAAAAGTGTGGCCAATGACCTTGATCTTGAAATATAAGTGAAAATTTTAAATTCATGGCTATAGGGCAGAACTTCAGAGGTGGAACTGGAAAAATCCCATTGTGAATCAAGCTCTAGAAATATGAGTTTTTACTTGTGGGATAGTTTTTTTCTTTTTGTTTGCGCCCCACCTCCCTCAGTTAGATGTGAAGCTTCTCGGGTATTCCTAATTCTCGCCCCTATCACCTGCTTAGTCAGTGCTTGTGGATCGTAAGCTGACCTCTAAAGTCTTATGTTCCTCATGGAGATGGATACAGGACATGTTAAGACCTAGTCTTGAATCGTGGCTGATGTTTGGAGGGAGAAGCCTTTATAACCAGCTGGTATCTTGTGAGAATGGTCTGGGATGTGTGTGTGACACACATATTGAATGATAGGATTAAGAGTTTATACATGGGAATTGGCTTCTGGTATGTTCTATGGTTCCTCCAGAGAGGCCATCATATTCGGGCTTCAATGCCAAGGATAAGGTTATTATTTGAGAAAGAAATTAGTACAAATATACATATGTTGGTTAAGCCCTGCATTATGTGGGTATGGATGTGTAACAGATGCTCTGTAAGCAGGACCAGAATATCTCTCAGATATAGTCAAGAATGTTTGGTTGTTTCTCAAAAAGATAAAACCCATTCAGTTGCCTCTGGGTGGGTCATAGCTAAGCCTGTGGCACTGAAGACTTCGTGACAGCAGAAGCAAGAAGTTGAAGGGTGCAGTGGTGAGTGACAAGAAATTGCTCTGATAGTGATAAGGAAGTATGGACCTCCCATTCCTGCCCAATGTAACGGGATATAAATGGCAACATGCCTACAGGTCTGAGCTCCTCTGACTTGGTGAATTGCTCACTTCACACTAGATCCCGAGGCCACCAGACTTTGGGTAGGCCTCTGGAGGAGTGAGGTACCCACTGGATGTTCACACACCCCATGTGGATGTTTAATACCAGGATGTTTACTGCAGGGCACAGTTACTTGTTCGGTGGTTAAGTGGAAGACCAGCAGCTCACCTGATTCTGACATGCCATTCTTTGTCCATCTTTGAGCTTGGACCAGCCTTTGAGAATTGGCCTAACCCACCTCCACCCTTATTCAAATCAAAGCTCCGCAGTCATATTGAGAGTGAGTGGGAGAAATGCAGACATGAAAAGGAGAGTAGTCATGGCAGCTGTGCTCGTGGCAAAGGCCTCCTACTGATCGCAGTGATCACGTCGCTGGGAAGCTGGAAGCCAAGGGCTGATTCCCTTCGGTCGAAACCTTTGCTATGCAGGCAGCCTCCTGACTTACGGAGGATAACCTGGGCCAGGCACACATTCCTCAGGCGCACTCCACAGCCTTAGGCACCTTCTAGAGTTGTTTCAGACCTAGGTGTTCTGTTCTGAACCATAAGAAAAGCTGGTAGGGCTTGAAGTCACTAACATAATTGGCCCATGGTAAAGTTGGCGGTGATAAGATGACACCTGGCTGGCACCCTTGTGTTGGAGGGGAGTCTGTGTTACAAGACACAGATTCGCTGCTGGGTGGAAGTGCTGTCATTTCAGGGGCTCTGTTCCCTCTAGGGGAGGCTGTTGCTCAAAAAGCCCTTGTCCAACTTCTGTCTCATTTCTGGAATACTCCATAGTATGGTCCTTCTAGCGTATAGCTTTATCCATGTCAGATTCTCCACGAGGAGCTGATAATTCTTTGTATCTATTGGTCAATACAGGTCCAGAGAGCCCTGAGAAGAATGACCACGAAGGCAATTTTGGGTTAAAGGTGGACAACCTCCCTCTTCTTTTTGTGACAAATATAAATATTATCAGTGCCAATACTAGCATATTTATTCTACTTTGCAATATTAATGGGGTGGCTCAAAAAGTTTGACAATGTCCCTACCTCTTGGGGAGCAAGTGATAAGGATGTCTTCCGTTCTGAATTCTGCCTTACAGTATAGCCCGATAGTCTTAATAGTCTAATGAATGAATTCTTTGTGTTCTTAGAGGAGAAATGAAATTTAATGTGTGCTGTAGCTGCTTTTTCTCAGCATATCTTGGCTCTGGCTTTGCCAGCTGCATGCACAGCACCCTAAAAAAGTCCATCTAAAAAATGGCAGAACTTGTTTAAAGCGGCTTCTGTAAGGTCTAGAGGAATCAGTGCCCAAAGGCTTCTTCTGTTTTAAATTGCTGTCATGAAGACAAATTTAATGCATAATCTGGATGTTTTTTCAGCATGCCTCCAAATACCTGGGTAGAGTACTTTGTCCTCCAAAATACTCAGACAGTGAAAATATAAAACCTATCTTTTAATAAATAGCAGTTCAGTTAGATTTTGGGAGAATAGTCAAGAATATTGAAGTTTAATGGAGACATACTTGAAAAGGAGGTAACCAATGATTGGAGAGACACTTGCAAGACCTCATCCTAGTGAAGACCCATGACTCCTGATTCACAATCAGATCCAGTCCCACTGCCTCCTTGTGTGATCGGGTTCATTCGTGCCACAGCACAGGAGGAGGGGGTGTCATTAGTCACCTGCCCCAGGCCCATGCAACCTAATGTGATCAAAGCAGTCTGGTAGTCACGTGTCCCTGCTAGAATGCCCCTGTGGCCACGGAGACCATGGTGGGGAGAGGGAGCTCTGGAGGAATGGTTCTATGAGGAAGCAGCGAGTTTGGAGAACAGTTTGATTTGCTGTTAACTTGGCTTTGTCAATAATAATGGAAGGGGATAAATAATGCAATCTCGGCAGGGACCTCTGGTTTCATAGGACATTGTATTTTGGAAATAGAGAAGAAAGAGTATTGTGATTTTTTTTTATGCTTTGAATTCTATCAACCTAACTCACCCAGTACTTAGGATTAGTTCAGCTACTATGACTATCATCCCATCTTCTGCCAGATGACTCAGAACATGGGCCACATCTTTGGGGGTGTGGAAGTAGTCCTACAGGTGCTTAGCTCAATAGGAGTCAAATGACATTGCTGCATGCTGCCCGGGATGCACTGGGCAGAGTGCTGGAGCCCTACCTGTCCTCCTTCTGAATGTAGGTGTCCTGACGCATTGGCCTCTGGAATCCCGTCTGAACCTAAGGCTCATCCCTTGTAGACCCAAGATTCCATGCTCTATAGCATCTAATAACTCATCCATTATCTCGGTCCTAATTTTCCTTTCCTTGCATTGGTATTTTTCTTTCTAGGTCTCTTTCCTTTGTATTGATTCTTCCCTCCTCTTGGCCTTCTTCTGTCTTCTGTCCTTCAAGGTTGGCTTAACTCAGTTTAAAAGTGTTTATTAAACAACAGTGTCTATAAAACATTTATGCATATTTTGTGGGACTATATTAAGGTATTAAAGATGCAATCTCTAGGTTGTTCTATAAGATCAGAGCTAAGACAGACGACAGATAATATCTACATAACCTTTCAGAAGCAGTGGATGACCCACTGCAGGGGTGGGACTGAGGCAAATATGATTACTAACAAGGTGCCTCAAACTCTGTATTTTCTGAATGAAAGACTGTGGAATGTAAAGGAGGGAACAGACCACAGTAATAAAACACCAGGTTATGCTTATTACTGGTAAAGGGTTAATCTGGAAAGATGCTTTGCAACTTTTTGCCAGTTTCCATTAGTCCTGCCCCCACATTATGCTCCAGCCACATCAATTACAGCTTTCCAAAAACCTGCCTACCATCCTGTGCTGATCCATCATTTCTCCTCCCCATTTGGTGAAATTACAGTCATCTTTCAAGGCCCAGCTCCAAGGTCACTTCAGATGGGGGACCTTCTCCACCCTGGTGCTCCCACACCTGACCACACGGGCCTCCTCCTTGTCCCACTCTTGGGCTAGAGAGGCGCAGATCAACCTTCCAACAATATTTTTCAATAGAACACTGACTATCCTGAGCATGTATCAGGTAAGATAAAAACTGGAAAGATAGAAAAATACATAAATCATAGTCCAGAGTGGAAATGCGTCCAGGTACATAAAGCAATGGAGTGACTAGGGCCATGCAGAATCAGAGTTCATACTTGATGACATTGAGTAGCTCCAATCTGAGAATTATTAGTTTGAGGTTAAAACAGATTGCAATTTACTTGTGAAAAATGGTGATCAACGATCATATTTAGAAATCTCTACGTGTGAGAGGGGTGGACAGTCTGAAGCCGCCAGGTGAGTGGCCAAGGCCGTGTGTCTCCAGGGAGATGGGCCGGGGAATGAGGTCCTCTCCATAGGGGTGCTGAGTGTCTGACATCTATATAGGAGTTTTATGGCCTTAGGGATAGAACACAGGGGTGAAGGTCTCTAAGCAGTAGGCGGGTACTCTGTCCCCGGCCGTTCTGACGGGTGAGGGGTCCCCAGTGTGGGTTCCTGCCCTGCTCCTTTGCTCTGAATAAATTTGGTAACATTTTATACGTATTCCGTGCAGTCTGCATTGTCCTCTTAGGTATTTATTGTGCACAGCTTTCCAAGTGCCCCCCTTACTGTGCCACGCACTTTATTCTCTTTGAGAGTCGTGTAATATTTCACTATGTGGCTTAGCATCATATGTTTAATCAGTCGCCTATGCACAGGTATTTATGTTGCCTTTAATTGTCACCACTGCAAGCAACATTTTAATGAAAATCCCTATACACACATCAGGGATTCGTGTCAGTACTTCTGTATGACAGAAGTGAGATTGTGGTCACATAGGATATTACCAGACTCTAAAAACACCTGACAAACTTATGGGTGAAATTCATATTTCATTATTGACTTTGTGTTTTTTAAATTATTTACAAGACTGAGCATGGTTCCTGGCTTTTTTATTTCTTCTGTAAGTTGCTGTTTTATATCTTTCAGCTATTTTTCTATGGACGGTTAGGAGGTCTTTCTACCTTTTGGATGTTAAGATTGGTTTAAGGTGGGAGCATTAGCTTTTCCTTATTTATGAATAAATATCTCCTTACTCCCTGTTAATGGGTATCAATCACCCTGTCCCTGAGAAACTCTGTCGGTCATAAAATTCCCTCCTTTTGGCACACCGGATATGGAATCTTGGCGCTGAAGTTTTGAGACATAGCCACCTTATAGAATGATGCCATGGGGTGTTGGGAAGTGCATGAGCCTCAGAGACAGGTGGTCTGACACTGACTATTCATTCTGTCCTTCACCAGCTGGGTGACATTGGGAGAGTTGCTTCACCTCTCTGAGCTTCTGTTTCCTTGTTGTGAGATGGGATATCTGCCTTCTCTGAGCGCCATATGTATCCCCAAACCCTGGAGGTGCTGAGAAATCCCTCTTCTGGGAGGCCTGGGGCATAGGAAGGGTTTGGGAAGGAGAGACCTCTCGGTAGTAAAGTTGTACAGTCCAGAATGTCTGCAAACTGAGAGCGTAGATTTTTGCCCAACTGGCAAACTACGCTTTTCTCTTTTCTCAATTGAAAAGCCATCAACATAAAATAAAACTCATGGATGCAAGAATTGAAGCTGATGAATTCTGACAATTATGTATACTTACCTTGTTGCCACCCAAAATAAGCGATGTGAGACTTCCCTCCCCAAGGACGCTCTCTGCTGGCGACCCGTGTTCTTGACAGGTCATTTCTGTCGCATGTATTAGTTTTCCCTGTATCTGGGTCTCACGTAAATGGAATCACACTGTACGTGCTCTTCTGTGTCTAGCGTCTGTCTCTTAGAGTATTCTGAGATTCAGTTTTGTTTATTGGTGGCTGCTCGTCGCTGAGTAGTATTCCATTGCAGGGACAGACCACGATTTATCCACTCTCCTGTTGACAGACACTTGGGCTGCTTCCAGTTTTGGCTGCCGTGAGTGAGGATGCTATAAACATTCTCATGCAAGTCTTTTGATGGACATATATGTTCCTCTTTGTGGGTACCAGACAGGACTCTGGGGCAAGTGTATGCTTGGTTTTATCGGAAACTGCCAAACACGTTTCTAAAGTGGTTATGCTATTTTATAGTCCTGAGCTGTGAGACAGCCCTGGCTGGTGTCTCCAGCCTTTCTCTGGAGTGTGAAGTGGCGCCTCCCTGCAGCCAGCCAGCTGGAGTTAATGGCTTAGTTTCCAGCTGGGAGCCCTCTGTGTGCACCCGTGTATCTTTCTCTTTTTCCATGTGCATTGCCTCCCCGGTGAGACCGGAAATCCTGTGGGGCAGAGGCTCTGCCTCCTTGGCTTCCCTCAGCCACGGGGCCTGGGGCCTTGGCTTCTTGTCGGTCGATTCCTTGCTGCTAAGAGGCATTTGTAAGCTGTCTTGTAAGGAGAGGAGACGAGCAAGTGCTGACGCCCCCAGACGCCTCTCAGGCCCTCGCGGCCGCGCCTGCCCCCTGGAGGCGGCTCGCAGACACTGCAGGGAGGCTGGCTCTCGTTCCTTTTCTCTCTGATTCTCCCTCATTGCTTCTCTCTGGCAATCAGGCAGTCAGGGCCTCTGTGCAGCTGCTGGGTGGGGGCTGCCCCTCTTTGTGTCAAGGCCTGTCTGTTGGCACCGGGGTCAGGAGGGCGGGGGAGGAGATGAGTCGGGCCCCTTACTGGCCAGCTTCCCTCCTTTGCTTCAGTGTCCCTGCCTGAGTTTTCCTTTGATTGATGCTGTATAGTGTCATGAAAATGGTTCTCTTTTGATCTTTAGAGTTTTTTCTGCTCTCACCTTGATATGTTCCCCTTTTAAAAAATGAAGTGGACAGATGAAATTGTCTAAAAGATGAATTTGTAGAAAATAGAAAACTGTTGACAACCTAAAAGTTCTCTGAAGATAATCCCAGATTGCATGATGACTTCTGTTCTTGAAACATTGTATGAAAGAATCCTTGAGGCTCTTTTCTTTGTTAGAAATGAGACTTTTTTCCCCCATGTGGAGTAGTGGGCGGCCTGCAGGTGTCTCACCCAGATCTGTGGTGCAGGCTCTCGCACGGCCTTGCACGAGGACTCAGGCAAGGTGCAGACCTCCCAGCTTCCATGGCTCGCTGTTGGAGGCGCCATGGGGAGGACCACAGCTTGACCTCCAAGCCTGACCTGGGCACCTGGCTCCACGCCCTCTCCCCTGTCCTTTGAACATAGTTCTGCCCCTGTTCCCACAGTAGGAGCTGTTCTCAAGGCTGCAGTCCTGAGAGAGGAACGTGCTGTCAAGACCATCTGGACAGTATGCATGGCTGAACCCAGTTGAGGCCTCTGTGTAAACTTCAAAGATTCCGGTGGGCGGGCATGGAGACGGCCCTGCCTTGTGGCCGCCCACTATGCGCCTCCCAGGAGAGTCCCCTTGCCTGTCGACGTGGTGCCCCACGCTCTGGAGTGGCCTGCACCTCAGTGTCTCCCCACCCTTCTGGTATGGGGCCCAGTTTTGGATTTCACCTGGGGAATCCCTGAGGTGGTGAACCATGCTTGCCTGTCAAACTCCTAATCTAACATTTGTGAGGGGCTCAGAGATACACACACAGAAAAGTCAGAGACTGAGAAAAAACATCAAGGTTTTAGGCAGGTGTTGCTGTTTTTCCTTAATTTACTTGAGGTAATGCATATGAAGTATACTTACTTAACACTTCCTGTTTACTTTTACACATCCAGTAGACATCAGTTGCATACCTACTGTGGGCAGGCTCTATGCTAGGGGCTGGGGAGGCATCTGTGAGCCAGACAGCCCTGTGCCTAGCTTTGCAGGGCTTAGACAGCACGGCTATAACTAACAGGCAATCTGAGCATTACAGGAGGGTGTGACGTAAGGGTTGTGGCAAATACCAGCAAAAGCCGCTGGGTCCCCAGCTCAGGCCTTGGCGTCAGGACGAGCTTCCAGAGTGAACTGTGTCCAGCCCTGAACAGCAGGTCAGACTTAACCAGGCAGAAGGGCGAGGGGACCACGGCTTCCCCAGGGGAAGGGCCGGTGCTCCAGGGCCTGCAGTTCAGTGTCACAGGAGCGCAGGGATCGTGTGGCCGCAGTCAAGACAGTGGCGGGAACGAGGCTGGGGCTGGAGGGGAGGCCGGACCTCGCAGACCTCCTGAGTCGCACTGAGGAGTCCATCCGAAGAGCAATAGGAACCTGCTGTCTGGCTTCGAACCCAGTGCACAGATATGATTGGATTTATTCCTCAGGAAGATCAGGTATCTGTGTGGGGGTTGGGGAGGTGTGAGGTTGGAGCAGGTGGACCTCGGGGAGAGGGTGGAGATCAGACTTTGGGGGTGCCAGTGGGCTGAGAAGTGGGGGCCTAGGAAATGGTCACTTTGGACTCTTGGTTGATTTCCTCAGCAGGGGTGTGTTGCCCATGCCCTTTGGGAGGCCACAGAAGCCTTGGGAACAAAGCGCCCTCCCTCAGCCCTGTGGTGCCATTTCTGCGCTCTGGACCAGTGACTTGGAGTGAGACTTGGAATCGGCCAGATGAATTCCAGGTGTCCGGCGGGGTGAGGTTTCTGAGTGTGCGGGCTGCATGCTGATTGCTAACCTCCTTTTCTGAGCTGCTAAATCCCCAAGAAATTTGTTCCAGTGAAAAACTGTGCAACCCCTATGTTTATCGCAGCACCATTTACAATAGCCAAGAAATGGAAGCAACCTAAGTGTCCATCAGTAGATGAATGGATAAAGAAGAGGTGGTACACATACACAATGAAATATTAGTCAGCCATAAGAAGAAAACAAATCCTATCATTTACATCAACATGGATGGAGCTAGAGGGTACTATGCTCAGTGAAATAAGCCAGGCGGAGAACGACAAGTATCAAATGATTTCACTCATATGTGGAGTATAAGAACAAAGAAAAACTGAAGGAACAAAACAGCAGCAGACTCACAGAACCCAAGAATGGACTAACAGTTACCAAAGGGAAAGGGACTGGGGAGGATGGGTGGGAAGGGAGGGATAAGGGCGGGGAAGAAAAAAGGGGGTATTATGATTAGCATGTATAATGTGGGGGTGGGGGCCCGGGGAGGGCTGTGCGACACAGAGAAGACAAGTAGTGATTCTACAGCATCTTAATACGCTGATGGACAGTGACTGTGATGGGGTTTGTGGGGGGGACTTGGGGAAGGTGCCCCCTAGTAAACATAATGTTCTTCATGTAATTGTAGATTAATGATAACCAAATAAAAAAAATAAAATAAAGTTGTGCAAGTATTTTAAAACAGTCTGTTCTCCCCCAAGTCTATTGCCCTTGAGTTTATTCTTGTCTGTGCAAAGGGGACAAGTGGGCCCCAGGTGGCCACAGGTGAAATTCCTCATCCACAGCACAGCCACTCTCCGTGGGCTCCCTGGGTAGCTGATGTTCACTGATGCTTTCTGCTCTTAACTTGCTGATTGTCAGCTGTCCATTAAAACAGTTCCCTCTCTCCCCAAAGCTGTTACATGGTGTTTGCCATTGCAGCTTCCAAAGGTGGAAGATGGCTGCCCAGGTAGAGTCGCAGGCCCATTACCCAGGAGGCCATGACCTCCCACCTGCTAGGAGCTTCCCCTCAAGCACTGGCTTCTCTTGGGAAGGAGCAGCGACAGCGATGGTGACTGGAGGCCACCTGTAGTTTGATCAAGGAAGCTGACAGCTGCATGTCGACGGGAACCGAGAGCAGATCTGCGAGGCCTCTGAAGTCACCAGCGGCAGTGGCTGCTGTGCGCTTGGACTCTGGGGCCGCTTTCCACAGGCTGGCCCTTGCTGGCCACATGCAGGAGGGCGCGCAGCCCGTACAGCGGGCGCGTCTGAAACGCCTCCCATGGTGGGCGGCCCTCTAGCTCCTGAGCCCCCGGCTGGGATGCTGCCCTCCCCTGCAGCAGCTGGTCTGTTTTGGCTCCCAAAATGTTTGTCTTGTCCCTGCCTAGGCCTCTGGACATGGCACCTTACAAGCCGCCCCCTGGGTGACGCTCCCTCCTGTCCCTCCCCTGTGCTGCCCCTACCCTGGTGCCGATCTGCTGCTGTACTATGGCCGCGGACCTCCCGGCCACGCGCTTGGCTGGCACCCAACTTTGTTCTCTGCGAGGGTACGTCCAGCTGACCCTGGGACTTCAGGTCTTCCAGTTTGCCCACTTTTTCCTTTAAGGCATGAAGCATTCAGGCAAACATGAAAGACAGCAATTTTTTGAATTAAGGTATCATTGATATACAGTCTTATGAAGGTTTCACATGATCAACATTGGTTGCTACATTCACCCATATCATCAAGTCCCCCCCACACCCTATTGCAGTCACTGTCCAACCATGTAGTAAGATGCCACAGAGTCACTACTTCACTGTGCTACACTGTCTTCCCTGTGACCCCCCACAAACCATGTGTGCCAGTCCTAATACCCCTCAATCCTCTTCTCTCTCTCTCCCCACCCACCTTCCCTCACCCCCTCCCCTTTGGTAACTGCTAGTTCCTTCTTGGAGACTGTGATTCTGCTGCTGTTTTGTTCCTTTAGTTTTTGCTTTGTTCTTATACTCCACAGATGAGTGAAATCACTTGGTACTTGTCTTTCTCCGCCTGGCTTATTTCACTGAGCATCATACCCCCTAGCTCCATCCATGTTGTTGCAAATGGTAGGATTTGTTTTCTCCTTATGGCTGAATAATATTCTATCATGTGTATGTACCACCTCCTCTTTATCCATTCATCGGCTGATAGACACTTGGTTTGCTTCCATATTTTGGCTATTGTAAATAGTGCTGCGATAAACATAGGGGTGCATATGTCTTTTTGAATCTGGGATCTTGTTTTCTTTGGGTAAATTCCTAGGAGTGGAATTCCTGGATCAAATGGTATTTCTATTTATAGTTTTTTGAGGAAGCTCCATGCTGCTTTCCACAATGGTTGAACAATTTACATTCTCACCAACAGTGTAGGAGGGTTCCCCTTTCTCTGCATCCTTGCCAGCATTTGTTGTCCTTAACTTTTGGATGTTGGTCATCCTTACTGGTATGAGGTGATATCTCATTGTGACTTAATTTTCATTTCCCTGATAATTAGCGACGTGGAGCATCTTTTCATGTGCCTTGTGGTCATCAGAATTTCTTCTTTGGGGAACTGTCTGTTCAGATCATCTGCCCATTTTTTAATCAGCTTATTTGCTTTTTGGGTGTTGAGGCATGTGAGTTCTTTATGTATTTTGAATGTTAAACCCTTGTTGGATATGTCATTTATGAATACTTTCTCCCTTACTGTAGGATGCCTTTTTGTTCTACTGATGGTATCCTTTGCTGTACAGAAGGTTTTTAGTTTGATGTAGTCCCACTTGTTCATTTTTGCTTTAGTTTCCCTTGCACAAAGAGATGTGTTCAGAAAAAATTGCTCATGTTTATATTTGAGATATTTTTGCATATGTTTTCTTCTAAGAGTTTTATGGTTTCATGACTTACATTCAGGTCTTTGATCCATTTTGAGTTTATCTTTGTGTATGGAGTTAGACAGTAATCCAGTTTTCATTCTCTTCCATGTAGCTGTCCAGTTTTGCCAACACCAGCTGTTGAAGAGGCTGTCATTTCCCCATTGTATATCCATGGTTCCTTTATCATATATTAATTGACTATATATGCTTGGGTTTATATCTGGGCTCTCTATTCTGTTTCATTGATCTATGGGTCTGTTCTTGTGCCAGTACCAAATTGTCATGATTTCTGTGGCTTTGTAGCAGAGCTTGAAGTTGGGGAGCATAATCCCCCCACTTTATTCTTCCTTCTCAGGGTTGCTTTGGCTATTCAGGGACTTTTGTGGTTCTATATGAACTTTAGAACTATTTGTTCTAGTTCGTTGAAGAATGCTGTCGGTATTGTGATAGGGATTGCATTGAATCTGTAGATTGCTTTAGTCAGGGTGGCCATTTTGACAATATTAATTCTTCCTTTCCATGAGCATGGCATGTATTTTCATTTATTGGTGTCTTCTTTAATTTCTCTTATGAGTGTCTTGTAGTTTCCAGGGTATAGGTCTTTTACCTCCTTGGTTAGGTTTATTCTTAGGTATTTTATTCTTTTTGACACAGTTGTGAATAGAATTGTTTTCCTGATTTCTCTTTCTGCTACTTCATTGTTTGTATGTAGGAATGCAACAGATTTCTGCATATTAATTTTGTATCCTGCAACTTTGCTGAATTTAGCTATTGGTTCTTATAGTTTTGGGGTGGATTCTTTAGGGTTTTTATGTACAATATGTCATCTGCAAACAATGACAGTTTAACTTCTTCCTTACCAATCTGGATGCCTTTTATTTCTTTGTGTTGTCTGATTGCCGTGGCTAGGACCTCCAGTACTATGTTGAATGAAAGTGAGAAGAGTGGGAATCCTTGTCTTATTCCCGATCTTAGAGGAAAAGCTTTCAGCTTCTCACTGTCAAGTATGATGTTGCCTGTGGGTTTGTCACAATGGCCTTTATTATGTTGAGGTACTTGCCCTCTATACCTGTTTTGTTGAGAGTTTTTATTATGAATGGATGTTGAATTTTGTCAAATGCTTTGTCAACATTTACAGGATGATTGTGTAATTTTTGTCCTTTTTGTTGTTGTAGTATATGATAGTCATGGATTGTTGAATATTGTACCATTCTTGTAGCCCTGGAATAAATCCTACTTGATCATAATGGATGATCTTTTCGATGTATTTTTGAATTCGGTTTGCTAATATTTTGTTGAGTATTTTTGCATCTAGGTACATCAGGGATATTGGTCTGTAATTTTCTTTTTTTGTGGTGTCTTTGCCTGGTTTTCATATTAGAGTGAGGCTGGCCACATAGAATGAGTTTGGAAGTATTCCCTCCCCTTCTACTTTTTGGGAAACTTTAAGGAGGATGGGTATTAGGTCTTCACTAAATGTTTGATAAAATTCAGTGGTGAAGCCATCTGGCACAGGAGTTTTTTCTTAGGTAATTTTTTGATTACCAGTTCAATTTCGTTGCTGGTAATTGGTCTGCTCAGATTTTCTGTTTCTTCCTGGGTCACCCTTGGATGGTTATATTTTTCTAGAAAGTTGTCTATTTCTTCTGGGTTATCTGATTTGTTGCCATATAATTTTTCATAGTATTCTCTAATAATTCTTTGTTATTTCTGTGGTGTCCATAATGATTTTTCCTGTCTTAGTTTTGATTCTGTTTATGTGTGTAGACTCTCTTTTTTTCTTGGTAAGTCTGGCTAGGAGTTTATCTATTTTGTTTATTTTCTCAAAGAACCAGATCCTGGTTTCATTGATTATTTCTATTGTTTTATTCTTCTTGATTTTATTTATTTTTTTCTCTGATCTTTATTATGTCCCTCCTTTTATTGACTTTGGGCCTCACTTGTTCTTTTTCTAGTTTCATTAATTGTGAGTTTAGACTCATCATATGGGATTGTTCTTCTTTCCTGAGGTAGGCCTGTATTGCAGTATACTTTCCTCAGCACAGCCTTGGCTGTGTCTAAGGGACTCCGTTGATCATGGAGGTTTAACAACATACTCCTAAATCATCGATGAATCAATGACAAAATAAAGACAGAGATCAAGGGACTCCGTCCTTCTATCCTGGGCTTGTGGGCAACAGGGACAAGATTGACCAAAGTGGAATTCAGTAAAATTTATCTTGAATTGGTACAGAGGATGTTGGGATGGGTGGGCACCTTGAGTGAGGAAAAGATGGAGAGAGAGCTGTGATAATACATAGCTCTCCACTCCCCTGCTTTCCAGCCTCTTATAAGTCTGTTTTCTCAAGATTTTCCTCCTCAAGCTCAGGTGAGGCTAAGGAAAGTCATGTATTCTTGCTGGGCCATGCTAAGCAGTTCATTAGTGTCTCAAATGAGACCCAACTGTTTAATTTCTTATGATAAATCACTGGGGAGAAAATTGCTTTAATAGAAAACCCAGTTAGAACCCACTGCCAGTCCCAGAGGCTCCTCCAATGGGAAAAAGACACTCTGGCCTCTGACCCTCCTGTCACGTGTATTGGCTGTTGTCCCATCTGCCTGACGTTAGTGATGCTTGGTCTGGGTCTGGAGTGAAGCGCTGAGGCAGGATGCAGTGCGTGGGGAGGCCTGACCTAGACCCTGGCGCTCTTTGCTGGTTCTTGGACCGGAGTTTCCCCCTCTGGAAAATAAAAGAGTAAAGTGGTGCAGTTTGACCAAATCTGTTGAAGCTGAATCTGTGTATACTTTCTGACCCAGAAATTCAAATTCCTGTATGTGTTCTAGGGAAAGGAGATTGCCATTGCTAAGCACTCTTCAAACCCACCCCTAGGGGAGGCAGCAGGCTGTGGGAAGGGAGGCCAGGGGGATGCATGTCCCGCTTCTGTCTCCTGGACTCAGCCAGGAAGTCCTGGACGCCTGTAAGAAGGGGTAACACATGGAGGCTTGTCTGGGCCTCAGAGGGGACACAGCCCGTAACGTGCTCTGCACAGTCTGACATGTAGATGTCCAGTGCACATCAATAGTTTTAATTTTACATTAAATTTTGATTATATAAAACATACTATTATTGTAAAAAATATTGAAATATTACAGATAAGGCCAAAGTGCCCTCTAAGCTAGTCATCCTCCCCGACTCCATTTTGCCCTGCTACTGGGAGGAATCATTCTTGCTTTCTTTTTTTTTCTATTTCTCTTTTTGGTGAATCTTTCCTGGCTTTTGCTATGCATTGATATATATTTTTTATTCTTTCTCTCCCCAGAGAACACATATAGCCACAGAGTCCTATAGCATGTGTGTATCATGTTTTTAAAAGATTTCCCTATTGATGGAAATTTGGGTTGATTCTAGTTTTCACTGGCATAGGCACTGGTGCAGCCATTGTTTTTACAGCTCTCTGGGCCAAGTGTTTCTCTCGGGGAGCCATCAGGAATGAGATATGTAGGTCAGAAGGTATATACATTTTTATCTTCAACAGTTATGCACAATGAACAAAAATGGCTATACCAGTAATTTAAATTTCAACCTGCATATCAAGAGAGTAATCCTTTCCTCACATTTTGTCAAACTTGTCAACACTTTTTAAATTCTTTATAATATCTTGGGTGAAGAAAAGGCATATCTTTTTGTTTTTAACATCTAATTATCAGTGGGGTTGAGTGTCCTCTTGTATGTTTATTGTCCATTTATATTTCATTTCCTGTGAATAACTGGTAATACATGTTGCCCATTTTTCTACTGGTTTGTTGAATTTTTCTTACCAATAGGAGGTACTAATCCTTTGTTCCCTGTGTTTTAATATTTCCTCCCAGTTTTTGCTTCTGTGTCAACTGTTTATGGTCTTATGATAAAGAGAGGTTGTGCATTTTGATGTAGCTAAATTTATCATTCTTTTTGTGGTTCTTTCTGTTTTGCATTTTGTTTAAGGAGAACTTTCCCTATCCTCACGGTCAAAGAGATATTCTCTAAAATTTCCTTTCAGCACTTTCCTAGGCATATTTTAAGATTTATGTCTTTAATCCATGTACAATCTTTATACAAACAAATTTTCTTTTGCTTCAAAAGGAATCCTACTATTCCCAGTATCTCTTATTGACTAATCTGCTCTTCCTTCATGAAGTGTCTCTGGTATCAAGTGTTAAATTCCTACATATATAGGAATCTGTTTTAGATTTTTATTCTTTTGTAATAATCTAGTTATTCCCACACTGATTCTATGAAATTGCTGTAGCTTTTAATATGTCTTGGCACATGGGAAGGGCCGGTCCCAATTCTGCCCTTTTATAAAATTACCTTGGCTCTGCTAAGTGAATTCTAGAAGCAGTCTGAATGTAAGAAACTCACCGAGCTTCAACTGGAATCATACTGAACGCAGATTTATTTTGGGAGAAGGAGTGATTGGTGGTGATGGTGCTAGCGGAGGATGACAAAGATTGATTTCTGGTTTCAGAGCTTTTTCTGGTGTTCCAAACAACAGGAATTGGGAAAAGAGAAGATTGTGGCTGTGGTGGAGTCACCTGCCCTGTTTACCGTTACTGTTTCTCTCCTTAGATGAGCCCTTTTCCCTGGGTCAAGTCTCCTTAGAACTCAGCACAGATGAATCTCGGGAGACCTTTGATGAAGACGGTCACATGTCACTCAGGAGTAGTTTTCACCTGCTGTGGGTGGTGTGACAGCTCAGCCTCTGACGCAGCACCCACCCTGCCCACACATTTCCTGAGGGTCATCGGGGGAGCCCGGGGTCCACTCCAGGGTCTGAGCATGGGAGGACCCCTTTCAGACGCGCTGGCTGTCACGGGGAGTGATTGGTGTTTGAGAGCATATATAAAAAAGACTACCCTGAGCACGGAGTTCTTAAATGCGATCTGTCATTCACAAAATGGGTATATACCCGTGAAGCATCACTACTGAGCTATGGAGGGTGCCTGGCGTCCACAAGAACTGAAGCTCCCCCCTGCCGGGGCGTTTTTCAGGCCTCTCGACTGGATCTACTTGAAGACCAAGGCCTGTCTGCATCATCTCATTTCTTGTCGCGTCCTTTATACCCCAGGAGGTTTTAAAAACTGAAACCTATAGACCAAGTTCTCCAAGCCTTTAACTTGTATATAGTTCACCTTTCACAATATGGTGCCTACTTCTTCTTCTATAATGTTATAGGGTGCCCGGTATATACAAGAAATTGCCTTTTAACAAAATGTACTAATTATCTGCAAAAAAGCAGCATCCGTGAACTGAACTCTGACCACGTGAGATGAGAATAATGGCGGTTCCTGCCTCCCAGGGTCACGGTGAAGAGCAGATGGGCTGATGCGCAAGAAGCCGTCTGTAAACTGCAACCATCACCCTGCAAATGTTATTTTGCTGCTCAGCACCGTAGAAGGTCATAACTGAAACAGCGCCCTCGGCTCCTGCCCTGGAGACATTTAAACCAGCTGGAGGCTGAGCTCTAGGTGGGAGCAATTAAGGAGAAACACTGCAAGGTAGCTTGGAAACCAGCTCCTGCAAATGTAATGGCAACGTGGCCCTCGGCGCTGATGCAGCAGGAGCCGCTGTGCCCAGAACCTGCTCTGCAGCCCTGCACAGGGCAGCCCGCCAGCGTTCCGTCCCCAGCAAAGGTAGGGAGCTTCTCCGTGGCAGAGGGCCTGCCGCCTCGCCTTCCTCTGTCCCTCCGACCCTTTAAACGCTGCCCCTCCCCCAGTTTCTCGGGGCCTCTCTCTCTCTCTCCCCACAGCTCCTTTGCCCCTGTGGCTTCCTCCCTCTCCCCTGAGGCAACATTAAATCCATTCCTCGGGCCCTCCTGGGACCCGGGCGCTGGGCGCCTTTTGCTGGTGAAAACTGCTGAAAGGCACCCACAGCCGCCCCGCGGGCTTGGCTCCAGGTCAGAGCCTGGCCTTTCCAACCCTCCATTTATCATGCTCGTGTTTTGAGATGGTGCGCGTGGGGGTCCTTCCTCTGAGAAAGCCTGGGGCTGTGGGAGGTGTTCACAGGTAATTAATTCAGCAGGCTAGGAGAGGAGGTCTTGCCAAACACAAGGACAAACCCCAAGTTCACACCTCATCTAGTGGTTGATTAGTTCTGCAAACGATCCTGGAAACGTAAAAGGTGCACCGGGCACACAGGCTTGGGGTGAGGCCTTGCTGCTGAACCTGACGTAGCACGTCTTGTCTCTCTGAGGCTGTAGTTTCCCTTGTAAACGAATCTCTAGTGACTATACATCAGTCTCCTGGACAAAGGAGTGTGCTCCGCACCTCCCACGGTCCATGTGTGGGCACAGGGACAGGTGCCTGCTTCTCCCCTCCCCTCCCCTCTTCTCTCCTGTCCTCTCTCCTTTACGTCTTTCTTCTGGAGAAATCCATGCTTTAAATTGCTTCTAAATTTAAGATACCATAAACAGACTTTCTGAATTCAAAGTTGGGAGACATGGTCTGATGACAAGAGAGAATATTTGAAATTGACTGGAAAAGCCAGGATATATGGCCACTATAATAACAGATGAGAGAAATCTCTGCAGGAAGACGGACTGTTCCCCTAGGAGTCTGGGTGACTGACAAGACTGCAGTGTCCGAAATTCTCAGGCATGTAGGGTCTGTGAACCGTCGGAGTAAAGCTGCCTGGTGAAGCCTATTCAATGAGCCCAGCACTTGCTAGTCCTGCAGGGCACCAGTTCCCTTCACTGTTTGTAAGGCACCATTGATGTGGAGAGCAAACAACTGAGTGATTAAATGTTGTGAAGTTTCCAGTATTTTGTTTTCAGAGCAGTTTTTAAAATCTGGAGACACAAGGAGAATGCAGTGGCTCAGTCACTAGACTTGGGGCACACCTGGTCTAGTGGAATAGATGTGCCTGGGGAGCTGGGCAGAGCTAATGTTTGTACATCAGACTGTAGTTTACACACACTGGGAATATTCCTCTGCTAATGTTACCCTAGAGGAATCCTTTTCTTTGGAAATGGAGAGGGAAACTTAAGTTTGGTGCATCCTGACTGGGGCCTATTATTTTTTGCTTTCCTCGGTTATTTCAGTTGAACCAGTTTTGAAGTGAGAATCTGTTCTGTGCTGGGCGGTGTTTGGTGCCCCCGACAGTAACCTCATGCTGCTTTCAAGAACGCCTGAGTTGTGTTCAGTGGCTTGCTCAAGCTTCATGGAGTTTGCTTGTAGCACAGCCAAGATTTGACTCCAGGTCGTTTGCAGTGTTATCTTGCCCGCCCAAGGGCAAGGTCCGAGACCGCTTCCTTGCTTGAGAAATCTGAGGCTTTTAGGAGGAGACTTACACCGTGGGCTTTGGAGTTAATCTGCTTTGAGTTCCAGTTCTGCGACTGACTAGCCGTGCCCCTTTGGGAAACTTTCTAATCTTCTCTGAGTCTTGGGGGACCTACCTATAAAATGGGGATCTGCCTCAAGAATATGTGTAAGGATGGGAGAAAACGAAAATATAGTGCCAGCCAGGTAAAAGGCAGTCCTGAATACCAGTCACTGGCACCGTCATTACTCGTAGTGGCGGCATCTGCCTACTTGGATGTTTCCCTAGCAAACCGTGGGACCGAAGGAAAGGGGGTGCGACCTGCTCACTCAGAGAGCCCTTCCCGGGGCCACAGAGACATAGAAGACAGAGTAGGTTTTCAAATTCATTTAAAGCACCTTAGATTTTTCCACTCACCTTCCTCCCCTCCGCAGAACCAGGGATGAGCCCTTCATTGTGATTGCCGGGCTTTAAAGGAAAAGGCTTGTTACTTTGGGTCTGTATCTGGATTCAAGTTCTGACAGCTACGCTGCGGCGCCACGAGCCGCCGTCCCCTGTTTTCGGTTCAGCATTTCCTTCCCACAAGTGCCACCTGTGGGTATGTCACGTTTTCTTTCAGCTCACTTTGGGATCACGTGTCATGTTCATAGTCTAAACTAGAGTCCTAATTGTCCAAATTTGTCATTTTGGGCACTGATAAACTTTTGCTGCTTCTGAAAATGAAATTACGTTTTGTACCCCACATTCTGGTATTCCAGATAGTGAATCTTGGAGTAACAGGGATTATGTGCTGATCAGAAACGCCTTCAGCCTTTCCCTGTGAGGGTGGGAGGGGTCGTGTAAACAGAGGAAGGGGCCGAGGAGGAGTGAGTCGGCTCCCTACGCCAGGAGGTCTTTGCGGGTGGAGTGTGTTTGGAATCTTTGTTCAATGCCTAATAAGGTGCCTTATGCCAAGTAATGACTCAAAATACTTCCTGAGTGAACAGATCAACATCCCAAACAAGCCGCTGGAATTTACAATGGAAGCCATTGGATCTAAATAGCTGCCTTAGTTTGACCCCGCAGCCCAAACCCGGCAGGGGTGCGGCCCTGTAGGCGGAGGTGCCCTCCCCTCCCTCTCCTCCCTTTGAAATCTCTGGTCCGGGACCATCTCTCTGAAGCTTTCACTGGTTTTCCCAGACAGAATCAGCTCTAACTCACCCTTACGTTTCCTTTTCCAAACCGTTACACCTGCTACGTCCGTGACCGCCGTGCATCCTCTGCTCTGAGCTACGGCTCTGACTTGGGTTGGGGCCGACCTGCTTCAGCCCTAACTTCATGAGTTATCAGCTGTGGATTCACAGGTCACTTCTCTGAATCTTGAGTTCTTCATGAGTATAGTGGGAATAATAGAAACTTAACTCATAAGATTAACAGGAGGATTTGAGCACCACCCCTGTTTTCATATATTTTCATTCACCAAAATCTTCAAAATCAGGAATACTTTAATTTCTCTTGATTTCTATAGCTTCAACTTCAGTGCTAGGCATTTAAGAGACTCTCAGTAAGGTTTTGTGGAAATAATATAAATGGGTGGACATAGTGGTGGTGATTGCGGACATCACATAATGCCTCCGTGTCTGACATTCTTCCCAAATGCCTTGCACACAGGCCCACCTTGTTTTATTGAACTTCACAGATGTTGTATTTTTTTACAGATTGAAGGTTTGTGGTAACCCTGTATTGAGCATCTATTTGCCATTTTTCCAATAGTATTTGCTCACTTTGTCTCTCTGTATATCGTTCTGTTAATTATCACAATATTTCTAACTTTTTCATTATTACTGTGTTTGTTGTGGAGACCTGTGATGAGCGATCTTCCTTGTTACTGTTGTAGTTGTGGGGTGCAGCGACCCGTGCCCGTGGAGGACTGCAAACTTGATGGAGAGCATGTGTGTTCTGACCACTGCACCGGCCAGCCCTGGTGCCCTCCCCCTGGGCCTCCCTAGTTCCTGAGACGTGATGGCATTGAGATCAGGACAGTTAACATCCCACAGTGGCCTCTGGGTGTCCAAGTGAAAGGGAGAGTCACACGCCTCTCACTTTAAATCAGAAGCTATGATTCAGCTCAGTGAGGAGGGCAGACTGGATGCTGAGATGGGCTGAAGGCTGAGCCTTTTGTGCTTAACAGTCAGCCAGGTTGTGGACGCAAAGGGAAAGTTTGTGAAAGAACTTAAAAGTGCTCCTCTAGTGAACACATGAATGACAAGAAAATGAAACAAACAGCCTTTTTGCCGATATGGAGAACGTTTTAGTGGTCTGGACAGAAGGTCAAACCAGACACAATATTCCCTTAAGCCAAAGTCTAGCCCAGAGCAAGGCCCTAATTCTCTTCAATTCTGTGAAGGCTGGAGGTGAGGAGGCTGTAGAAGAAAAGTGTGAAGCCAGCAGAGGCTGGTTCATGAGGTTTAAGGAAAGAAGCTGCCTCTGTGACCGAAAGTGCAGGTGAGGCAGCAGGTGCTGATGGAGAAGCTGCAGCAGGTCACCCAGAAGATCAGCTGAGATCATTCAGGAAGGGGCTGTGCTGAACAGCAGCTTCTCAGGGCAGACAAAACAGCCTTCTCCTGGAAGAAGATGCCATCTGGGACTTTCATAGGTGGAGAGGAGAAGTCAGTGCCTGGCTGCAAAGTTCAAAGGACAGGCTGACTTGTTAGGGGCTAGTGTAGCTGATGACTTTAAGTTGACGCCAGTGCTCACTGATCGTTCTGAAAATCCTGGGGCCCTGAAGAATGATGCTAAATCTACTCTGCCTGTGAAGTAAACCACAAAGCCTGGATGACAGCACGTCTGTTTACACGTGGTTTACTGAATATTATAAGCCCAATGTTGAGACCTTCTGCCCAGAAAAAGACTCCCTTCAAAATATTACTGCTCATCAACAATGCACCTGGTCACCAGCCACCATGGGGATGGACAAGGGGATGAGTGCTGTCCTCGTGCCTACTAACTCAGCGTCCACTCTGCAGCCCATGGCTCAGGAGTGATTTCAACTTTCAAGTCTTATTTAAGGAACACATTTCATAAGGCTGCACCTGCCATAGTGATTCCTCTGATGGATCTGGGTAAAGTCAACTGAAAACTTTCTGGAAAGGATTCACATTCTTGATGCCATTAAGAAAATTTGTGATTCATGGGAAGAGGTGAAAATATCAACATTAATGAGAGTTTGGAAGAAGTTGATTCCAGCCTTCCTGGATGACTTGAGGGGCTCAGACTTCAGGGGGGGAAGTCACCACAGATGTGGTGGAAACGGCGGAAGAACTAGAAGTAAAAGTGGAGCCTGAGGACGTGGCTGAGTTGCTGAATCTCTTGATGAAAACTGAACAGACGAGGAGCTGCTGCTTACGGACGAGCAAGGGAAGTGCTTTCTCGAGATGAAACCTACTCCTGGTGGAGATGCCGTGAATCATTGAAATGACAACAAAAGAGTTAGAATATTACATTAAATTAGTTGATGAAGAAGGGGCAGGGTTTGAGAGAACTGATTGCAATTTTAAAAGAAGTTCTACTATCGGTAAAATGCTATCAAACAGCATCTTATGTACAGCGACATCATTTACGGAAGACTCAGTCAACACGGCAAATGCCACTATTGTCTTACTTCAAGAAGTGGCCACAGCCCCCAGCCCCCACCCTGATCGGCCAGCCTCCATCAGCACCCAGGCAGGGCCCTCTGGCAGCAGAAAGATTAGGACTTGCCGAAACCTCAGATGATGGTTAGAATTTTTTAGCATAATGTATTTTTAAATTAAGGTACACACATTGTTATTTTAGACATAGTGCTAATCGCACACTTCATAGACTCCAGTATAGTGTAAACATAACTTTTATATGCACTGGGAAGCCAAAGGCTTCATTTGCTCCCTTTATTGCAATATTTGCTTTTTTGCAGTGGTCTGGAACCAAACGCACAGCATCCCTGAGGTGCGCCTGAGCTCATTAACCACATAGCAACAGCAATAATGGTTGTCATGGTTGTCATGAAGTGGAGCCTTACCTCTTCCCTGAATGTGGAGCTATAGTTATTCGAACGGTGTGTACATTTGTGGGCAGGGAGAGGGAGGGAAGGATGAAGACTTCCTATTTCAGAGGTCAGTCTCCATCCACGTTGCTGGATTGGAACTGGGGAAGTGTGTGTTCTATTCATATGCTTCCAGAAAGTTTAATGAAGTGAGCCCCCAAAATGTCTGTTTCCACTACATTTTTTCCAGGAATGGAGGAAATAGTTGTACTGCAGGCATGGAAGGTGGAGTTTTAATTCACTGAGCACTGGGTTGCTTTTGGCCATAATTAGAGAAGAGCTTTTCAATACTTTATCAGAACAGCTGAAGATCTGTGAATGTGGCTTCTAGTGTAGTTAATGCAGTCTTCACAAATCACCTAATTTCTGTGTCTTAATTTTACAAGTCTGTAAAACCAGGAATTTAACATTAAAAACCCTTTATTTTCAAGTTTAATATCTTGAGTCATTTTTCATGGTCTGTAAAACTAGAATTTCCAAAAATGGTTCTTATTTTTTAAAAATGATCTTACAACGGTTGACAGTAGAATGCATTTTCTAGGGTAAGAAGGAGTTTCTACATTGAGCAGGGTGACCAGGGCATAGCTGACCCTCCCCCAAGGCCCAGGCAGCTCTACAAGGGGAGAAGAGCAGTCAGTCCTTCTCCTCCAGAAGCACCTGTCTGGAGCTCGCGGAGCTGCCCCGGGGGTGCCTCTTGCATCCCTGCAGCCCCCATTCCATCAGCTGCAGTGTTCTCTCACGCTTTCTTGATCTTTCCAGAGGTTGTCAAAGGAAGTCACACAACTATGGCCAGACTTTACCTCCTGATCACAAAATCTTATCAATTATATATATGTGCTTGATGCATCCTGATTTCAGAGAACCATCCTCATAAGAAAGATGAAATAGAATGCTTTGTTATTGTGCTCTTTTTCTTCCTTTTTTTTCTTGTCATTTTCTCATATACTACCCCAAACTCTCTCCTCTCTTCCAGGAGCCTAATATGAACTGAAAGATTTTATGATGTTGAGTTAAATTCCTTGTCCTATTTTAAAAGCCCTGAGACTGAAAATCCTTTCTTTTTCTAAAATACCTTCAAACTAAATGTTTTTTTTTTGTGTGTGTGTGAGTCCTTTTTCAACTTTTCTGAAGGTTAGTATAATTCCATGGAATCAGCTTTATATAATGCCAAAAATGCATTTTTTGGCAGATGCATGTGCAATGTCTGGTCACAGGCTGGTGGAATGCTTTGGAAAATGTACGGTACCTAACTGGGCGGGTCATGGGCTTCGAGGT
This sequence comes from Manis pentadactyla, assembly GCF_030020395.1. NCBI lineage: Eukaryota > Metazoa > Chordata > Mammalia > Pholidota > Manidae > Manis > Manis pentadactyla. The sequence goes on from NC_080034.1 coordinate 72,521,006, forward strand.
GAGGTCTGGCAGTTCCAACAGAGGAACCCCGCTACTCAAGTCCCCAGGCTAAGCAGCCGCCGTGAAAACAATGCCCACTTGCTTCCTTGGGCTACCACGCACAGGGTCACACACTTGTGGCTTGAAACAGCGGAAATGTTTTCCTGGTCCTGGAGCCCGGGGCTCTGACATCGACCTGACAGCAGGTTGGGGCCTCTTGTGGCTCCAAGGGAGAAACCGCCCGTGCCTCCCTCCCAGCTCCAGTGCAGCGGCCAGCCCTTGGATTCCTCTGCTGGTAGGTGCCTCACTGGGCACCTCGCCTTCTCTCCTGTGTATCCTGAGCAACCAATGGGTCAAAAAATAAATAAAAATATATTGAGACAAGTGAAAATGGGAACACAACATACCAAAACTTATAGGATGCAATAAAAGCAGTTCTAAGAGGAAAGTTTATAGCACAAACCCTTGCACTAAGAAAAAAGAATGATTTCCAATAAACAAACCACTTGATCTCAAGTAAATAACCACCACAAAGTACTATCAAAAGAAAAACAAACTAAGGCCAAAGTCAGTAGAATTTAAACATCACAAAGATAAGAAATAAATAAAGACTAAAAAGACAATATAAAAAAATCAATGAAACTAAGAGCTTTTTTTGTTTTGTTTTTTGTTCTGAAAACACAAACAAAATAGATAATCTCTTACATTAAAAAACTGAGGACTCAAATAAAACTATAAATGTAATAATCTCCTCTTTCAACTGATACCACAGAAGTACAAAGGATCATAAGAGACTATGAACATTACACACCTACAAATTGGACAACTAGAAGAAATGGAAAAACTCCTGGAAACATATAATCTACCAAGACTGAATTATAAAGAAATAGAAAATCTAAAAAGAACCATCAGTAGTAGGGGTAATCAAAACCTCCCACTAAATGATGTCCAGGACCAGATGGCTTCACTGGTGAATTCTACCTATTATTTAAAGAATTATAACCAATTCTCAAAATTTTTCAAAAAATAGAAGAGGAAGGAATACTTCCAAATTAGTTAAATGAGGCCAGTGTTACTGTAAGGGCAAAATCCAACAAGGACACTACAAGAAGAGAAAATTACAGGCCAAAATCCTCAACAAAATATTATCAAACTGAATTCTATGAAACATTAAAAGGATCATACACCACAAAGAAGTGGGATTAATTCCAGGATGCAAGGATTGTTCAAAATATGCAAATCAATCAATGTGATTTGATCATCACATCAATGAAATGAAGGATAAAATCATATCAGCTCAATAGATGCAGAAAAAGTATTTGACAAAATTCAACATCCATTTGTGATAAAAACTCTCAACAATGTGGGTACAGAAAGAATGTATCTCAGCATTATAAAGGCCAAATATGGCAGTCCACAGTGGACATCATACGTAATGGTAAAATGCTGAAAGCTTTGCCTCTAAGATCAGGAACAAGACAAAGATGCCCACTCTTATGACTTTTATCCAACATAATACTGGAAGTCCTAGGCAGAGCGATCAGGCAAGAAAAAGAAATAAGACGCATGCAAATTATAAGGAAAGAAATAAAATTCTCTATTTGCACTTAGTATGCTATTATATGCGAGATATCAAAAAGGCATCATCAGAAAACTATTAGAACTATTAAATTCAGTAAAGTTTCAGGACACAAAATCAATATACAAATTCAGTTGCATTTTTATATACTAACAATGAACTATCAGAGAAACTAAGAAACCAATTCCATTTACAATTGAAGCAAAAAAGAATAAAATAATTATGATAAGCTTAACCAAGAAGGTGAAATATCTGAACACTGGAAGCTACAAGACATTGATGAAAGAAATTGAAAGCACAAATAAATGGAAAGATATTCCATGTTTGTGGATTGGAGGAATTGTTAAAATGTCCATACTATCCCAAGTCATCTACAGGGTCAATGAAATCCCTATCAAAATTCCAATGGCACTTTTTACAGAAATAGAAAAAATAATCCTAAAATGTGTATGGAACCACAAAAGGCTATGAATAGCCAAAGCAATCTTGATAAAGAACAACAAAGCTGTACATATCATGCTCCCTGAATTCAAACTATATTACAAAGTTATAGTAATCAAAACAGTATGATATTGACATAAAAACAAACATAGATAATTGAAATGGAATAGGATCCCAGAAATAAACCTATACATGTATAGTCAGTTTATGACAAAGGAACCAAGACTATACAGTGGGAAAAGGATAGTGTCTTCAGTAAATGGTGTTGGAAAAACTGGATCTCTATCTTACATCATACACAAAAATTAACTCAAAATGGAATTAAGACTTGAAACCATAAACCTCCTAGAAGAAAATGTAGGGATAACCTTCTTGATATCAGTCTTGGCAATGATTTTTTGGATTTGAAAAAAAAAATCAAAGGCAATAAAAGAAAATATAAACAAGTTAGAATACATCAAATGAAAAAAACTTCTGCACAGCAAAGGAAACCATCAACAAAATGAAAAAACCCACAAAATGGGAAAATAAGAATATCCAAAATATATACAGAACTCAAATCACTGAGTAGCAAAAAACAAACAACCCAATTAAAAATGGGCAAAGGAACTGGATAGACATTTCTTCAAAGAAGAAATACATATAGCTAACAGGTACTTAAAAAGGTGGTTAACATTACAGATCACTGGAGAAACACAAAACAAAACCACAATGTGGTGTCATTTCACACTTGTTAGAATGGCTGTCATCAAAAAGACAAGCGATAACAAGTATTGGCCACGCTGTGGAGACAAGGAAACCCTTGTGCACAGCTGGTGGGAATGTAAGTTGGTGCAACCACTATGGAAACAGTGTGGAGATTCCTCAAAAAATTAAGAGTAGAACTAGCATATGATCTGGCAATCCCACTCTGGGTATATATCCAAAGGAAATGAAAACAGGATCTTGAAGAGATATATGCATCCCAACAATCGTTGCAGCATTATTTACAATAGCCAAAATATTGCAAAAAACTAAGTGTCCATCAATGGATGAATGGATAAAGAAATTGTAATATATACATTCGCATACACAATGGAATACTATTTAGCTGTGGGAAAGATGGGCGTCTTGCTATTTGCAACAATGTGAAAGGAACTTGAGAGCATTGTGCTAAGAGAAATAAGTCAGAGGAAGACAACCACTGTATTGTATCACTAATATGTGGAATCTAAACCAAATTCATAGAAAGAGTTTCTAGAATCATAATTACCTGGGGATGTGGGGGTGGAGGAAAAGGAGAGATGTTTCTCGTTGAGTATAAACTTCTAGTTATAAGATGAGTAAGTTCTTGAGATCAAAGTACCGCCTAGTGATTATAGTTAGCAATAATTTATTAAATATTTGGAAGGTGCTAACAGAAGCAATATTAAATGGTCTCATTAAAAGAAAGAGTAATTAGGTGACATGACGCAGGTGTTAGCTAATGTTCTGTTGGTAATCATTTTGCCATATATCAAATCAACACTTGTACACCTTAAATTTAATATAATTTTATTTATTGGTTATATGTCAATAAGGCAGGGAAAAAGGTAGTTTAAGTTTACATTTGGTAATATTTGTATTTTCATCAATATTCCTAGTGATATTTCTAATTTCTCTTTTATATCATCTTTATTAGGCTTAGATATCAATGTTGTAATTGTTGCATAAACAGAATTTAGAAGCTTTTTAAAATTTTGTATTCTCTAGAAAACAATATGTAGCACTGGATCTCGAAACATCGGATAGAATTCCCTGTGGAGCAATAAATATCTGGTGTTTTATTATGGGGTAGTTCCTTGGTGTTTTGTATTTCTACTCTTGAAATTGGAATGGCTTACACTTTCTTTTCCTAATGGGGTCCATTTTTTATATTGTGTTTTCCTAGAATATAATCTACTTCACTGAGCTTTGTGAATTTATTGGCCTAAAGTCTATGAAGTAGTAGTTTAAACAAAAAAAACTGAAAATCAAAAAGCTTATGTTTCTCATAATTTGTTAATTTGTATATTTTCTTTGTTTTTCTTGATTAATTAGTGGTTGCTTATTTAATTAAATCAAAACACATATTTAATATGTTATTCTTTTGGTCTTATTTCTTCGCATGCTCATTATTTCCTTTAATTTTGGTTTACTTTCTTCTTTATAGCTTTTTGAGTTGGGAATTCATTAATTTTCATAATTTATTATAGAAGTATTCTTTAGCAATTCTGGAATTTTAGTTTTTATTCCCTCTTTTAACCAAGAGTTATTTAATAGAAAAAGAAATCCCACGTGAGAGACCTTTAAAACAATTTCACTGTAGTCTGACTGTAGTCCTTTCATAATATTTTTACTTTATGAACTTTTTTCTTTTTAATGTATTATGTGATAATTTTTATGAATGGTCTATGTACATTTGAGATAAAGTTACATTCTCTATTATATATAATACAGTATGTAATATTATATATAATAGAGTATAATGTTCAATACATATCCATGAAAGTTATGTTATTGGTTATGTTGCTCAGGTTTTCCATATCCATATTTATTTTTGTTTTTTTGACCTGTCTTATACTGAGAATAATGTGATAAAGCTTTCTATTAGTCATGTTTCTTAACATGGCTACTAACATCTTGTGTAGCTTCTGGATACAAAAATAGTTGCTTTATAAAGGTGTTGATATATGAATATAAATATTCATAAATATATTCAAGGTGAATTGCCTCTTTTGGTATTAAACAGTGCTTTTGATGGAATTCTACTTATCTGATATTAGGATTATAGCCTTTGCCTTCTTACTATTTCCACTTTGCCTCATAGATCTTTTTTCATCCTATACATTTAGCCTTTTTGAATTTCCTTTGGGTGTATCTTCTGTATTCAGTATATAAGTGGGGTTTTCTTGCAAATAAAGTGGAAAGTTCTTCTTTTAATAGATGAGTTCATTTTTATTGACTCATAATTTGGTATGTATGTTATCTTCTTTGATTTTTTCTGTGCTCATTTTCTAAAGTTTTTTTTGAAATTTAGAAAACAATTTCTTTCTACTTATCTTTGTACTTATTTTATAGTTAAAAAATGCCCCTCATTCCCTATTTCATTTAACTTTTAATATGTGGTTTGTCAGTTTTTAGTGGTATTCCTTGACTCCCACATATTGGTGGGATCAATGACCTTTTTCTATTTTTCTCTATCTCCCTCTACTTTTACTTTATAAAGAACACTGTAAAGTTCTACTTTGTGAGGACATACATCAGTTATATTACTCTGCGACCACTGTTTCTATTTACTTTATTATTAGATCTATTAAGTCTTTATTATCTTTTTTTTTCCAAATAGAAGAAATACAGTTTTATTTACATTATTCTTTTGTTCATTTAGAAATATATATATATAGGTGGTAAGCTACATATAGAGCATTATGATTAGGTCATATAGAGATATAAATAACCAGGCCACTATCCTTATCAGCTCAGTATTTAGTGGTAGTTTGAGGTTTTAATGCTATTCACTTTTCAGTATTTTACTCCAGCACACTTCTTTCAAAGATAAGATAAGTCTGTATTATCTTTTATCTATGTAATTAATCATATCTATTGTTTTACTGTTATTTCTAGAAGTATTTTAGACTGAATTTTCCTCTGGTCACTGCTTTAAATGTAATTAGAGTCTTATATGTATGCAATATTCCTTATTCTCTAGAAATGTGTAGACTCTGGGTTAGGTTGTCTCAGTCATTTCTTGGTTGGATGAAACTCATCTGCAAGAAGGGCTCATGGATAGAAGGTTCCCTGAGTTCTTGCAAGTTTAATTCTAATTCTGTAGCTTTCGTACTTAGAAGGTAGCACGGTTGAATATAAAAGTATTGGCTGTCACTGTCTTTGCTTGATCTCATGAATGCCACTTGCTTTCACATTTTGAGCAATAGGATGCCAAGCAAATTCCCTTGCCCTTGTAAATTAATTTTTTCTGGATGCCCTGAGAATTTTTTTTTCTAAATTTGAATCATTTTATTAGGTTAAGTTTAGGATTTGATCTTTCTAGACCAGTTTTGCTAGTACTTAATGGGCTCTTATTATAGATTTGGGTCCTCTTTTATTTTTGGAAAGTTTTCTTGAATTATAGTTTAAAATAATAGTTCTGTTCCACTGCATTATTTTTCTTCTTTTGGGTCTCCACTTATACCTATGTTGACTTTTCATTGTCTGTTTTTCATTTCAACCAATTTCTAGCCCCTTTACTTCTTTTTTTTAACATTTTTATTCTCTGTTGTTTCCCTACTCTTCATCAATGCTTCTCATTAAATTGTCATTCAGATCTATTTTGAATACTCAGAGGTGCCATATAATTGAGCTTACTTTTTAATATGGTATTACCTGCTTCTATGTCTTTCCTGAAATCAGCCAACCTTTATTTCATCTCTTCTTGTTTTATCCCCCATTTTGGTTTCTAAAATTTTGAATATTTAATTGTATGTGTCTTTTTGTATTTCCAATACTTTGAAGATAAATGATTCAGTTTTGCTTGTTGTGTTACAGCATTCTTCAAATTCATGATTCTTTATTTGGGAGAATTTTATTTGGAAATAAAAATTTTGATTTTCTGTTTTCTTTTTATAGCAACTTTGTGTAGAAGACCGCTCATACCTGTATGTTTGGCTTGGCAGATCCGAGTGGCTTCCCATACTTCTTGTCCAAGGTCGCCATCTTCTGTTGGAGAGAAGATTGCAGCTTCTTCGGTGGGTGGAAGTGGGGTGTGGGGTCCTGTGTCTCTCATCTTTGTCCTTTCAGAATACTTGTCTGGAACCTTCTTCATTTTTCCTTTCAAGAGTCTCCAAGGGGCACTTCTCTTTTATTCAGTTTTCCTCCAGAATGTTTCTTTTTAAGACTGTCCTCACTGAGCATCCAATTTAAAACCCTTGCTGTAGGCAGAGCTCTGATCTGCCAGTATTCTTTACCTGAATTTTATCACTTACGGTGATTTACCTTAATGAATCCCCTCTTCTATCGCATACTTTCCCTGAATACTCTTTTACCCCACAAAACTTTTTAAATAGGCTGTGGAGGGGGTTTTAGAGAAAGCTTGCTGAAAATTAGTATTAAAAAAATACGAATCATTTAATATTATAGTGATTTTTGCCTTCAGTGTATGTTGAAAGTATGATATTTGCATGGATTTATTTGTGTTTGTTGATCTGTATAATATTTTGGAGGGTGTGTGGTGAGATTCACGTTTAAGTAGCTGTGAAGACCATGGCCTTCCAGGGTCAGCAGCTTAATCACTATGCCCTCATTAGTAATCTTCCTTTAGAATTTGCTTGCAATTTCTCTTTTGAAGGCTTTGATCTAATCTTCTTGATCTCTTTCTGTGGATCTGGAGAAATTACTCAGATGGCAAGTTGTATTTGTGTTCCCATTATCTCCGTTCAGGCATATGTGCAAACTTGCTTCCTTTATAAGTTTCAGACAAAACTACACAAAATACACAACCAAAGCACAACAAAGCGGAAACAAAGCTCAAATCCCTCCAGTTTAAAACCTATATGCAAATCTCACCCACCATTTGGGAAATGCCCGGATACCTCTGTGTCCCAGATGGGCTGGCGCTGGGCAGACAGATGCTGGATGGGCTCTGGTCTCTCACCCTGACTGTGTGGCAGACCAGGTCTGCCAGGGTGTGGGGGCATCAGTGGAGATCTCATAGAAAAGTGACATTTGACTTCACACTTAAAAGGTGGGCTGGACTTTTTCAGAGTAATCAGGAAAGGGATAGGAAAGGCCCTTTGAAGCAGAAGTTTTACGTGTTCATAGTTATGAAGGTCAAATGCTTGAGCTGTTTGCACAGGTGTCTTACATGCATCTAGCACACACAGTTGCGTGTGGGGTGGTGAGAGGGAGAGGCTTGGGGGAGGAGGTGATGACAGATGGGGCTGGGGCAGTGGCTGCCGGCACTGAGAGGTGTAGGGATTGCTTGTTTTTACTAAGAAAAATGAAGGGAATTAAACACATGCTGATAAAACTGATATGTTGTCAGGATGATAAATTTGTAACCTGTAACACAAACCATTTTTCAGGGGAAACTGAAAAATATATCAAATAATCTTATTTCAGAAGTAAGTAAACAGTTTTCTAGCAAGTGGATACTAGTTCACTGTTTTCAAAAGCTGGTAGATAAAGGTGAATAGTTGTGTAATATGAGATTAAAGGTATCAGAAGGACTGGACATTTGAGTAGAGGAACTTTCTCACTTAAAATCTTCCAGTGGATGGCCCACAAGTTCTCTGTGTTGACCTCTTCCACAAGGATCTTAATGCCCAGCATTGTGTGGACATTAAAAGAATAGTAAATGTGTGTTGAAAATGAGAGGAGAAAGGAGGGAGGGAAGCAGGGAGACTCCCTCTCGCTGAGCGGCCAGAGGTGGCACGAGGAGATCTCCGCTCACGGACTGTCCAGCGTTCATGCTTTTAAGTAGGTCATTTGGGTGAGGTGACATTCCTGCACCTCCAACTAAAACACGAGCACTGCAGGGAGCTGTTCGACCTGACCACCCAATGCCAGTAGCAGATAGATAATAACAAAAGGGGCATGGAACAGATGCCAAAGGCTACCTTCAAATCCCATTCCCTATCTGAAGATGGGGCATTAGATTCCGTAAGGGCCCTGATGATGGGGCCAAAGGCACCTCCTCTCTGTTTTTCTCAGCATTTGTCCACGCTGGGCGTGGTTACAATAATGCTCCATTGTTGAAGCTCTGAAGTAGTCTGAAAAACAAACAAACAAAAGATATGAGCTGGGAACACTGTGGGAGAAATTCAGAGATAGGAAAGTTGATCATGTGTTCAGGATACCCGGAATTAAATGATGATCTTATTCACAGAGGGTAAGAAAGAATTTTTGTTGCTTTCTAGATATCCATAAACATAAAACTTGGGTTTATATTTGGAATAGAACAAGTCAGATTCTGCCACAGAGAAGGAAATAGTTAACAATGTATGAGATATTTTTACAAATGTAGTCTATGTAAATATCTTGTTTCAGTTTTATTAGATTTTAAGAATATTCCTGAAAATGCAAAATTCAGTCCCTCCAAAGTACCTGTTTTTAAATGTTGGACCATATGGACTTTTATCTAGTTAACTCTGTGTTTGAGGCCTCCCTGAGCAGTTTTGTGAAGGGATTTCACCCGTAGCTGATGGACATAGGGCTCCGCACTGCCATGAGACCATGAGAGGACATGAGTCCATGCAGGAGGGATTGGTAGTGGCTGCCCACTGACAGCAACTTTTTTAGAACAGTAAAAGCACTATTTCCAGATTACAAGCTGAGGGGAAACCCCCCAGTACATGCTCCTCATGTCATGACTGGGGGAGGCCCGTGGCTCTTCGTCTCCCTTTCCCACCACTGCTCCTGGCCCCTTCTAAGTGGGGGAGTCTGAGGTAGCCTGGTGACCTTCAGTAAGAAGTCACTGCATGGCTCAGTGACGAGGTGTCCCCCTAGTTCTGGCTAAAGCAAGCTGACCGAGGGAGTGAGGGAAGCTAGGACACAAAAAGGAAAGGGTGTGTGTGACTTACCTCCCAGATTCCTTTTTCAGGTATTCATAACGAATGGTAAAAACAATATTCTGAATTGATTTTTATGTAATTTTAAATATTGTGAAACAATGAACAAAATAGAAACCAAGTAACTCTGGATGTTGGAGATGCAACATTCCATTTGGGTTTGCGTGTGTGTGTGTGTGTGTATGTGAGTGTGAGACGGGGAGAGAGAGACCAGGCTGTGAGGACGAGGCTCTCCCCACAGAGAAGAAGGGCTGGTCTCCCGTCTGCACTGCAGGTCTGGCTGTGAGCATCCAGAGCGGGAACCCATCGGGTCAGACGCCTGCCTCCCCTGGGGCCTCTGTGGGGGAGCTGCTCAGCCTCACAGGCCCGTGCTGCTCCAGGAAGTCTCTCTGATGGGGTGTCCCCCAGTTTCGGGACACGACTTTTGTCCAGTTTGCTCAGAAGATCATGGTATTGTTCTCTCTCTCCTCTTTTTCTTTCCTTATCGCCTCCAAATGCAGGGGGAAAAAAGGAATAAATGACGAAATTATAGAATTAATGAACATTGAACAGAGAGACTGAGATTATGAGTTACTAAGCCAATTTCCCTGCCTAGAGGGTATAATTAAGTGATATTGTTATAAATGTGATCCAAGCTGTGGCTTTTGTGGAAGCTCAGAAGCCGCATCAGGATCATAACTACTCATCAGCAAGCAGATCTCACTTTGGCTGGTGAGACTTACGTGATTTCAGTGATACAATTCTGGAGACAGATTTATGTGTAAAATGCTTAGCTGGGAAGCAGAGCACAAGACGAAACCAGGACCGCTAAACAAATGAGCGCCTCCCTCCTCCCGTGGTTGAAGGTCAAGCACTGAATGGGGTGTGTGGTCTGAGCAGGAGAAGAGTGGGCTTTGAGGTAGGAAATCTGATTTGAGTGTGTGACCTGTACACGTGCAACTAACCTCTTGGTTTGAATTAAGCTTTATGTTTACTTGGTCAAAAACCACCTAACCAAGTGAGGGTAAAAAAATCCACAATTTATAGAGTAATGATGAGTTTACGTTACTTTTTAAGTAAAGAAGGGAAGGATTGGCTGCTGTGAGTTCTTGAGGTGGACCTGCACCTCTGGATGAGCACCTGCTCACTTCCCAGAATAGATTTATTTTACAGAAGACCTGAATTCAAATATGGGCTGACTTTGTCATGTTGAATGAACTGCCCAATTCCTTCAAATTTCTGTACTGTTATCTGTAAAATAATATAATTAATATTATATATAGTTACATAAAATTTTATTTTAATCATTTTATAACTATAACTATATTAATTACATAATTTGATAAATATAAAAATAAATAATATAAGAACACATATTTACATATTCTATACAAGCTGTTCTTGTTGAATGTGGAGTGAGAATAAAGACGACAGACCGGCTGGTTCCAACATGGAGGAGAAATCGACCCAAACTTTACCCCAAATCCATTACCATAGTAAAAATCACACCTTCCCTGCCATGACAGGTTGGATGGGGACCATACGCCATCAAAAACCCCTCTGTCCTGAACAAAACAGCAGCAGAAGCACAGAACCCAAGAAAGGACTAACAGTTACCAAAGGGAAAGGGACTGGGGAGGATGGGTGGGAAGAGAAGGATAAGGTGGGAAAAAAGAAAGGGGGCCTTACGATTAGCATGTATAGTGTGGGGGGGGCACGGAGAGGGCTGTGCAACACAGAGAAGACAAGTAGTGATTTGACAGCATCTTACTATATTGATGGACAGTGACTATGAAAAGGGATGTGGGGGGGACTTGGTGAGGGGGGAAGCCTAGTGAACATAATGTCCTTCATGTAATTGTAGATTAATGATACCAAAATAAAATTAAAAGAAAAAAAACCCCCTGTGTCCAGGGTGAGGGTAGGGTAAGCCTGAACCCCGAAAAGACCCCACCTGTCTGCTCCCTTGGAAACCGAGTCTCCCTTAGTGAATGGTCGTCTCCCTTTGCACAGAGAGGCCCCTGTAGTCTCCTCAGTGCGACCCCCTCTGGGTCCGCTCATGCCCCAGCTTTCCAGTGTGTACTTCTTTTCCTAAAATCTTATTTTCCAAATAAACTCTTAGTGCTCAACGGCTCTCCCATTTCTGCTCATCGGCTCTTTCTCAGGAGACCAAGGACTTGTCTCTGCAATGTCTTGGCCTCCTTCTGCATCTCTGTTTTGGTTTGTTTCTCTCTCTACATGTGTAACAGTACTTCCAAAATAACGTGCACAACTTCAGGAAAATACAGTTTTAATTCCTGTAGTTGGAAAATAGATTTTAATTTCCAGTTATTCTCAGCTCCTATATTTTTCTCAAAAATTTCCTTGATAGTCTCATACTTTTTAAACTGAAGAATCAACTTAATAGTGGCAACAGTGAAATTTGTTCCTGAGATATATGTGTGTGTGTGTGTGTGTGTGTGTGTGTGTGTGTGTGTGTGTATCCTTTTCAGTACCATCTATGGAGATAATCATGTGATTTATCTCTTAAAATCTATTAATGTAACATTTTTATTAATTGGTTTTCCAATAATGAAGCATTCTCAAATTTCTGTTATGAACTACTCCTATCATGGTGAGTTATTCTATTTCATGTGCTGTTTCATTCTATTCTCTAATATCTTCTTAAATATTTTTGCATTAGTATCATAAAGATACCAATCCTTAATTTTCATTCTCTTGGTAACTTTATTATATCAGAATTATGCTAAATTTATAAAAACAACTTTGAAGATGTTTTTCTATCCTCTATAAAAGTTAAAGATTAGAACTATTGTTTTCTGAAAACTTGGTAGAAGTCCCCTGTGAAACTAATTGTGCCTGATAGAGTTTTATGGGGAGCAATTTCTGACAATTTTATTTTTTCCATGGTAATTGATATGTTTGGATTTTCCAGTTTGTTACAAGTGGTATTTGATCATTCATTTTCTTCCAGGAACTCACACATTCTATCTGAGTCCTAAGATCATCTCGATGTTTTGTGATCTGCTGCTTTGTTTCTGGATATAGCTTTGTCTTATTTGTCCTGCTCTTTGACTGATATGCTCAATCTAAGGATTCATATCCTTCTTCAATTTTGGAAAATTACATCTTTTCTCCCCAAATATTGACTCTTCCCATTCTGTCCTTTCCTCCTACTAGACGTTTATTGGGTAGTAACCTTTCTACATTCATGTCTCTTAATTTTTCTTTCCATTTTAACAATCTGTTCTATATTCTGGGCAATTTTATAAGATTCATTTTCTAAAATACACATTCCCTATTCTGCTCTCTAATGAATTTTTATTTCAATGACCATATTTTTTCATTACAATAATTTATGTTTTGTATTTTGTTTTAATCAAATCACGGTGTCCTTTTAAAAACCTCTTCTATTTTGACCTATGATTTCCATTCCTGATTTTATCCTAGGAATATTTTAAGCATGTTTCTTTAAGGGCTCTTGTACAAGCACGTCCTGTTTCTAGCTTGTGAGGTGTAGGTTGTATGGTTGAGTCTCCTTGTGATGGTTTGTAACATTTGACTAGACACAGCTTCAGTGAGGACTGTCTGCAGGGGGTCAGAGCCCCTGGCAGGGCCCCTGCAGGCATTATGGGGAGACTCTCCGTACTTTGCAGGAATCTGCCTGATTTTCCCGTTACATTGTGAACTGGGAATCGTGTACCAAGGTGGTATCTATTGGAGACCCACACAAACACTTGGCAATTATGTTTTTATCGCTGACTCTACGCTCTCAGCCCCAAGCTGTAGCAAGGGTCGCTGCCTGGTGTGGTTGGCATGGTGAGTCTTTCTGGACCTTGTTTCAGGCTGTCGTTATTGCTGGCACCACAGTTCCACGTGTCTGGGCTTGCAGAATTTGCAGCCTGGCTGGCTGGTCCCTCCCGGGGGCTCCAACTCTGGCTGTTACAGCCTGTGCCTCGTCTGATGCTCCGAAAGTCATTTGTGCATTAGATTCTCATTTGTGCTTTATCTTTGCATTCCTTCCTCATTTCTGGCACTTGAGGATTTCATTTCCTCATGAGTGCTTTAAAATATATTATGCATTCTTTTTTAAATAAAAATACTCTTTTCATCATTCTGGAATTCTGGGAATGAGAGGTGGTCTCCCCATATTGAGTCCAAACTTGCATATTGACCAAGATTGGATTAGCAGCTGGACATGTGAGCTCAGCATAAACTAAGAATCTGGTTTTGGATACATCTCTGCATGCTATTAGGGCTCAGTGTCATCAGTACAAAATTAAGGGTCTGTTTGGGGGGGTGGGGTGGGTGCTGAGCACCAGGCTGACATCAACATTTTCATGACACAACTTCTTACGACTTATTTCACAGCCCTTTTCTCAGTGAGCCCTTTGAGAGAACATTCTCCTTCTGATGAATGCTTCCAGCGCCCGTTCATGCATCTGTAGGAAAAGTGCGTGATGTGTGTTTGTGATGTGACCCACCTGCTACCAGTAAACTTGGTGCCTAATATTCTATCCAATGGCACAAATATAGAAAGGAAAGTTAGAATTAAACATTAGTGAAAAAAAGGTGGCAAAAAACATTCATAAACCCAGGGGCTCAACAAATAATGAAGGTGCTGCAGCCATTTGGAAAGGAGATGCTTCAAGGTACCATCTTTTAGGTGCCTGTGGGACTTACCGATGTTCCATCAACACTGTCAATCCAAGTATCAGAAATAATCTCAAATATCTCCTCAAGAGCTGGTTTTAGCCTCCTGATTTATCTCCAAAAGTCAGGTTTTGGGTTGGGTAAGCCAACAATTAGGGAAGATCCTGAACAGCCAAATCTTTTAGTATTAAAACCTTCTGTGTGTTCAGCACTTTACAGTTTACTGACGCTCACATACCTATCTTCCTGATTGACATGGTAATAGATTTGCTTATTTTTTTATGGATGGCAAAATGAAAAATGAGAGCAGTTAGGTGACTTGTTTGAGGTTATATTGCAAAAAATTGGACAATAACAATAAGAGTAATAACAGTGTGTTAACTGCAAGCTTCCCAAGTATCAGACAGTTTTCTTCAAAGTGCTTAATCCTCACAACAGCCCTGAAGTGTGCTCCTCAGAAGGAATGGGTGGGAATTTGCAGTCCAAGCACATGGAGAAGAGTGTGCAAATAGCTGTTCAACAAGTTGGCAGGTGCTGGAATCAGAACAGTGTTCAGAGTACGGAGGGATGGTCTGAAACAGAAGCGGCCCTGTGTCATGGAAGGCCTCTATATTTGCTAAAAGGTTTGGGTTTTATTTTCTAAAATGGGTAGACAAACATTTTCTTTAAAGAGCCAGATAGTAAACATTTAGGCTCATGGGTCAGCGACTCAGCCCTGCTGCTTAGCAGGAGAGCTTCACAGACAACATGTGAACGGAAGGCCTGGCCGTGTCCCAAGAAAACTTCACTAGAACAGGCGACGAGTGAGCAGAATTTGGCCCATGGACTGATGTTTGATGACCCCTTTCCTACAAACCGGTGAACCACTACACTTTAAAGGCACACAGAGCATGAGACATGCATTGCTTCTTCAAAAAAAAGTCTTCTCACCTGATGTCAAACACAATCGAGGCAAATTCAATTATTTTCCCCACTCTGTCGAGGAAGAATGATTCCATGGAAGGAATGCTGGGGCCCTTTCTCTGTATGGGGTACATGTAGGTCCCCCTACATGGGGATTTGCCTGGGACAGGCTGCTTTATGTTGGCTGCTCAGCATTGTAACTAATAGCACCCCCCTTACACCCTCAAAAGTCCCCCTGTTTGGATAAGTTATGTACAGCCACCTTATTTAAAAGGTGTTCATTTTAGAACTTCCACATAGAGGTAGGTATTGGGCCCTATCTTCCATTGATGGTATGATGGGCTGAGAAGACTGATGGATAAGACCCCCAGTGTCTTCAGGACCCCAGCCCTTTAGCTGTGTGGTCCTGGGCTGACTGCCCATCTTCTCCAAGTCAAGATTTTTGTCACTAAAAATTGGACATAATAGGTCCTTCCTATATTACAAGGCATGTGGATACATTGCAGTGATGAGAAAGTTCACAGGGGAAATTATTGCCACGTGTTACCCAAGTGGAAGACACGCAGAATTGCTGGATGGGTTTAGCTGTGGGTCTGGAGAGGGCTCAGCTGGTCTCCAACACTCAGCACCCACGGGACCTGACAGAGCATTGCCACCCCCAGCCTCTGGGCCTGCAGTGCCTCCTCTTCAGAACTGTGCTCATCATGAAGTGAGTGTGTGCAAACCGTCAAGCACAGTGCCTGGCACGGAGTTAGCACCTAGCAAAACTCAGTTGCTGTATTTCACCCAAGGCTGAACTTTGTGCTGACACATCCCGGGACTGTTTAGCCTCTCAGCTCCTGTAGTGGATAAATAGTATTTATTCATTCATTTTTTTCACTATTCTTTCAGCCATATCCACTGTGCAGTGTTCCAAAATAGTGATGATGGTATTGATGATGATAACAACTTACAGGGCAGCTTGTGAGGTCACAGGCATATCTAGACGACGAGCTTCCCTGCGCGACCTGATGTGGCAAATGAGAACTTCGTCTGACGTGAGGCCTTGATGCACATCTGAGTCCTTGGTTCCTGAGACCAGCTCGGGTCGTGGCTGAATTCCCTGCTGCTTTTCTTCAGTGGGGAGGCCAGATGAGGTCACAGCCTGAGGAAACGGGGCCCAGAGCACTCCTAAAACTGCCTACACCTCCTGTCGTGTCTGCTTTAAGGTCTGAAAATAATTGGTTGAAACGGCTCCTACCTCTTCGCCTTGTGTTCAGGTCTGACAAGTGTTTTGCTGAAACTGACATGAGCCACAAATGGCTTGAATCTAGTAAGTCCTGTTTTTGGACATGAAATCCTTTTCCCTTTTCCTTTCTGGAGGGAAATCACAGCCTTCCAAGACTCTCCTTCCCTATCTACAGAGTGTGGGCGCTAACTTGAAAGCAGCCCCATAAGATGGAACAAACTAGCTAATTAGAAATATTTATGGGCCTTTTAGTGAATATATGTCTAATTGAAATAACGAGGCTCTCCCTGAAGGCGAAAACATTACTTGGCTGCAGGAATGATCACCTTGTGCTGACACATTGCAGTGGGATGAAACCCTCTCTCTCCTCACCGGACCCATTTTAACTGGATCAGATCAAAGTGTCTCCAGGAGTCATTAGTGCTTTTATAATTTAATTCAAAAAAATAAATCAAAGCTAGACTTGCTTATTTCCCTGATACTCACTTCTGGCTCTTAGTTGACCATTTTGGTATTTGCATCCATGTCTCTAATAGGTTTCTTATTACTCTTTTTCAGTAAGTATTTTGTACCAAAATTAAATACATGCCTATATTTAAAAGTGCCAAATATTTCTACATTGCTTGTGAGTGAAGCCAGCACGTCCATGTCACAATCGCCCCCCCGCCTCCTCCTGGAGGGTGTGCGTTTGTCTCTAACTGTAATTCTGTGTGACAAGACACCACTGCTATTTCGTGCCTTTGACTTCAAGAATGTCTGACTTTGCAGTCTAGAGGATGGGAATTTAGTTTTCTCTTATATGTTTGCCAGTAACCTCATCCTGTACATACGTCCTTCCCATTTCCCTCCTCAGTTTAATCACACTCTCCAGGAGACCTGCGTTCACAATACCACGACTGTATTAAAGCGATCATGGCTGAGCCATGCAGTATACTTTGATTACTTTCATGATCTTGCATAACATTTATTTATTTTTAATGGTTTTAGATTATCTTTTAAAAATATAATGGCTTAATTGCCTTTGGGTTTAGCACCAACCGTTGTGTAAATCTGGGCTAAATACATTCATCCCGCCTGGTGCTCTCGAGTTCGTCTTCTGGAAGAAGCCTCCAGAGCCCACAGCCATGTTCTCACCCAGACTGATTGCCCTGTCATTTCTAGGACCACTTCTCTCATTTTCACCTTTGCTTCTCTCCTGTTTTGAATGCCCTGTTTCCTGAATCACAGGTCTTCCTTTTATGGATGTTTTCCCTAATTTTGACTGATTATATTCTCTAGTGGCTTCCCGAGAAGAGGGGAAGTTTCATGAAGGCTGAGTCATTTGATGCCTTGCAAGTCTGGTAGGTCTGCATCCCGCTGTTGCACTTGATGAGAAACTGGCCAGGTTGGAGTTCTCAGTTGGTAATGATTTTCTTTCAGAATTTTAGACATTTTGTTATGAATATCTCTGAACATATTAAAAAGCAGAGTTCAGAGAAATTCTGTGTACTCATCCCCAAACTACCAGCTTCAACAATGAGCAACACTCTGCTCGGTTGTTTCCTCTATCCCACCACCTGCCTTTTTGTTTGTTTGTCTGGACAATTTGCAATAAATTTCAGGCATCCTCTCATTTCACCTCAAGCTGATTCAGAATGAATCTCTAAAATAAAATCAAGAGCATTTTCTTAATATGCATAATTACCATTCCCATTATCATACCTAACAAAAGTAACAGTATTTCCTTACATCACCCAAAGTAAGTCCGTATTCAATTTTCTCTGATTGTCTATAAACAAGTTTTATAAATGCTTCATTTGAATCAAGATCTGAACAATTTCTGCTCCTTGTATTTGGTTGTTGTGTTCCTGGAGTGTCTTTTAAACCCCGAAGTCTCCTCTTCCCCAGGTCCCAGCCCTTCTCCCAGTGCAGGGACTGATTGAAGTCACAGGAATGCCCCGTTATCTGGGTTTGGCTGACCGCCTCCTCATACCTGGTTCACCTTCCTTCTCTCATCTCATTTCCTGAGGACCAGAGGTAGTTTTAAAGCCTCGACTGGAGGCCGGTTCAGCTGTGCCCTGAGCACCCATGGTGGTGAGACTTGCTCACTTTGGGAGCCCTGGGATAGAGCAATGTTCAGAGGACTGGCAGGTGCCTGTTTTCTTGGTCCAGTTCTGCATCAGGTTCCACCTCTTGTTTTGAATGTCCAGTAATGATGATTGTGTGAATGAGCAGCCTCATTAGAGGCCATGAGTTGGTGATGTTTCTGTGATTCCTGCTCACACATTGTCAGAAATCTTCTGACTGAAGGACTGGCCTCATTTTGGGGGTTTCTCTACAGTCTGCACTAGAGAATAAGGCAACCTTTTTCTGCTTAATTGCCTTGGTGCAGGGCTTCCAGAGGCCTGGGAATCTTTACCAGGCCATAGTCTGTTTTTCTCAGATCCTCTTGTTACTTGCTGGATTTTTCCTCTATCTTTTATCTCTGGCACATTCCTCAGACACTTGCTATCTGCTTATATTTCAGAGAAAGGAAATGAAAAGCTCATAGTAGCCCTGTGCATGTGGGCTGGCTCGTGGACCGTCACGGGGGCTGTCTGCCTGGGTAATCTTTGGGATCCCTTATGCTGTTACATTTAAATTTTTAAAAACTTATCCTTTAGGGATTGTCAGATTTCCCAGAGAATGCTCTTCCAGTCCCTTTCATAGCTGCCAGAATTTTGGGAGCTGAACTGGAGAAGTCAGGGAGTCCCAGAGTTCAGTCTACACACACTCATACAACCCTTAAAGCCTGTATCCCATTCTTAGCTATGTTTGGTGTCATCCAGTCCACAGACCCTTTGTCCTACGTTTCCCATAGGCTAAGCCTCTAGTTTACTAGCAGAGAAGGGACAAACTGTAAATGGATTTTGAGCCATCCTCCTGTTTTTAGCTCCATCTTTGTTTCCAAAATTGCCTGGCACCACCAATTCCTGTTCTTTTAGGGTTCTGTGTTGAATCAGGGTCATCCTCAGCTCTTCCCACTGCCAGTTTAGGTTTGATCTTTTGGGCCTCACAGGTGTTTAGAAAGGCTGTGCACTGTTGCCATGTGAGTGAACCTCTTGTGAGTGGCACCACAGGTAGGCAGTGCCCTCGGACTGGGACACATGCAAAATGTGCAGTGATACATGGTGGCCCGATTCAGATTTTCCTGGACCTAGTGCATGAGTTACAACTTATGTTTCTACTTTACATTGCCCCCAAATTTTTTCCTGTTTTCTTCTGTCACCTTATATTTGATGCTCAATCTCTTCATTGTTGTTTTAGTATGATCTGGCAGAAAGAGGAGTTAAATGAGTGTGTTCACCATCTCTAACCAGTGTTCTTTTAACAGCTTTTCCATGTTATAAATATCTGTTCTTTGCATGCTTAAGATTTAAAGCACATGTACAATTTTGCATTTACTCCAAATTCTAAACAGTCTGAGAACCGTCAGAAGTTGTAGAAGTTACAAAGGAAAGCATGCTATGAAGTCGTGGGGCTCAGTGTGTCTGTCTCACCGCTGACACCCTTCGGGGCTACACACTGAAGTTCCACGAGGGGCAGGAGGAGAACTGTGAGGATGGCTCTTTGCCTCTGAACGTGTTCATGGAGGTGCGTGAGATGGGAACAGGACGAATGAGGAGGCTTGTTTTGGGGTTCTTCCTACACTAAGGTGGCAGTTTTCTGTATGTAACACTTGAGTCAGCATCGATCAGCCCTGCCTACCTGCCCAACTCTTGGTTTCCCTGTGAGACTGGCTCTTTATGATGGAATGTCTTTTATATGCACCATTATAAAAATCATTTGAGTACCTACTTATTTATTACATACACTCCTACTAATGATTCCTTTTTTGGAAAAAGAATTTAAAATACAAGTATTCCATGAAGAGATAAAATGTTACATTTTGCACTTGTCCACACCTGAATCAATCAATTCACCCAGCTCCTCTTAAACATCGGTTAGGAGTAAGACCGCAGGGGCGTGAATATACAGAGTGGGTATATGCACTAATATTGCTTTCCAACTGTTTTATGTGGAAATGCTCAATGAAATTGTCTATTAGTTCTTTTTGGGAGGAAAACATAGTTATGTGGTTAAGACTATTGGGAAAAAGTAAGTGAAACATCCCTGTGATCCTGAAGATGAAAACCCTTGAGAAAAAAAAACATACTCTAGAAAGAACAAAAGGACAAGTTCTTTAAATATCTTATTAGCTCCATCTGAGTGAATTTGTCATTTTTTTTAATTACTAGAAAGTGATCCTTTTCATATAAAAATAGATCTTGTGGTATCAGGTGCTTCTTTTTTGGGGAATGATATGTGGGAGAATGAAGTATATTCTCTCAGGAAAGTTAATTTGGATGCCAAAAGCAATGTGGAAATGGTGCTTCTAGAAGGAGAGATGACATCATCCTTGTTTGAAAGAGCATTTCAAGAGAAGGACGCCTGAGTGCTCAGCCCCATAGGCCACCCTGCCTGTGACCCCAGGGGATGGGGCACAGCATAGCCAGTCATCAGCGTGAGGTGCTTTCACAGCTACGGGTCCAAGTTGGCACAGACTGGACAGCCCACAGGCTCTGTACTCCCACTGCATCCTCAGGTTCCCAGAGCAAAGCCACATGCAGCCCGGAGCACCTGTCCTTCAGCTTCTCCATCTGGGCCTGGCTGTGGGAAAGAAGGCCTGAGATGTAGCTCTTCTAGTCCAGCTAAATGCTCAGTCTGGTTCTGCGCTGACAGACAGGGAGGCAGCAGTTGCTGGGTGAAGGTCAGATGTGGCTGGAGCCCTTGAGTTTGAGGTGGGGAGTAAAAAGGAGGAGGGGTCTTAGGATGCTGAGGAGGCTAAAGCCAGAGGTACTGGTTTTGTTAAACAACAAGGGTTTATTTACTCTTTTAAGTGTCTGCAACCATCACCACTATTTTCAGAACCTTCCATCGGCCCGCACAGACACTCTGTACCTGTCAAGCAATGACCTTCCTGCACGGTCCTTCCCTTAATCCCTGATGACCTCTGTGCGACTTTCCATTGCTGTGAATTCATCAGTTCCAGATAATCTCATCTGAGTGGAGTCCTATCCTACCACACTTGTCCTTTTAATTTGGCTCCGTTCAGTTAGCATAGTGTTTGCAGGGTTCATCCATGATGTAACATGTATCAGAACTTTATTCCTTTTTATGGATGAATAATGTTCCATTGCATGGATATGGCGCATTTGTCTATTTATTCAAGCTGCGTTGTTCCCACCCATTGTGTCGCTGAACATCAGGGCCCAGGTGCTGGTTTGGTCCTTGTTCTCAAAGATGTTTGGAGCATATACTTGGAAGTGGAATTGCTGGGTCACACGGAAATTCTAGGTTAAATATTTTGGGGAACAGAGAGGAGCTTTTAAAAGTGAAGCATATCTTTTTCTTACTGGGACAGGGCAAGGCTGAGATTCACGACATCATTCGGACAGGCGTTCCTCGGCCTTCCAGAGGTTTCTCTTGGAACACATGACTGTGGTTGGGTTTTAGTGAGATGGCATTATTGGTATAGAAAAAGGTTGTTCCCCTTCTTTTATTCTTGGGATCAGTAAGAAGGTCTCAAATGAACAAGGTCTGTCATGACGCCCTTCATTTGAAGTGAAAGACAGAACATGGGGGTGGGGGTGGGGGCTGCCATTGCGCCCCCTGCCCTGTGCTGGCCTCTGCGTCTGGTCCCTGCGGCGCGTCCAGGGGCAGGAGACTGACAGTGGCCCAGGTCTTGGGCTGTAAGTATCTGTTCTTTTCCTGGACTCTGAGCATTATCTTCATTTCCTGGCAGTTTTCTCACGGTTTCCTGAGCCATGAGCCTGTTTAAGGGATGGCAGGAATTACTACAAGTGTCATTCTCTGGGAAAGAAGCCTGATTCTGGGGCACGGCTGCGTGGTGGCCCTGGAATGGATAATTTCTTTATCAAGATGCTGCCAAGTATTGTAGCCATCGACTTCATTGTTGCCTCTGAACTAGAGTTTCCAGATAATATTGCCTAATAACTAGAAACCCAGCTAAATCTATACTTAAACAGTGAATACTATTTTTAAGTGAATGTATGTCCCAGTTGCATGGGATATACTCATAGTAAAAATTATTCATCATTTACCTGAAACGCAGATTTTGCTAGGCATCCTGTGCTTTCATCCGCTAAACCTGGCGACCTCAGTGAGAGCACCCGTTTCTCCAGCAGGAGCTGTCCTGTCTGTGTGGCCTTGCTTCCCCTGCGTGATGCAGCTGGAGGGGTCCCTCCCGAGGCTACTGCCTGCAGGGTACAGGCAGGTGAGACTGCCCCCTTAAGGATGCTGTGGCCTGTGGTCTCCACGGCGCCGGTGTGTGCACCAGGCAGGGAGCGATTCCCAAACCTGGGAAAAGCACGTCTGAGTGAGATGTTTCCGTCGACGCCTTGAAAGAATGGAGATAGTGTGGCCTGGGCTTGGGGGCTGGGAGCTCGGAGAAGGGGACCGAGGCTCGGGAAGGGAAGCTGGAGCCTGACGACCTGCCAGGACGCCTTCCTCACACTGTGGCCCAGAGGACTTCCATCCCGGGCAGTGGCCGGCCAGCGTTGTCCCCTCCGGCTCTGTCACCAGTCGCAGCTCGGAGCTTACCCCTTCTGCCCTCTGGGGAAGGCTTCTCTGCTGTTAGTTCGGGCTCCCAGTGTACCCACATCTTTCACATACCTGGACTGTGTCTTGTTTTTACATCTCAGGCTCAGTAATCACAGCGGCCAGGTGAAGCTGGCTTCCAGATGAGGTTCGGTGAGTGCAGTTGTGGTCCCTGTGGGGACCGGGTGAGGAATGATGTCACAGCGGTGCGAGCTTGCTGCGGATTCTCTCTCCTCTCGTTTTCCAGATGAAAGAATTCTTTCTCTCTTCTCCACACCCACCCAAGCCACCATAAGCCGATGTCCAGGGTATTACAGGAAAGGGTTACTTTTATAAACCAGAGGCACATGGAAAAGATATCTGAGGGGCTCATCTAGGCAGGTTTTCAGCTTATTTTCTTTTTGATGGCTTTAAAGGGCCTTTTAAAATTGCCAGGAGAGTAGATTCATATTTTTATCATTCCACCTGCATAGCATTTTAGACACATTTATATTCCTGAAAGCATAATAATACATAACATTTAGCATTTAATTTATGACTCCTGCCACATCTGGTATAAAACTCCTTCTGAAGCAATCAATCAACCTCTCCATGTCAAATTGCCATTCATTCTTTGACCTCCTCTGTAATTTATGGTTCATGAGTGCAAGATGGGAGAAGCAGCTTAAATCAAGTGGATTTTAATTAACAATCTTAGAAAATTCAGAAGAATATTTGCAATTTATTCATGAGGGGAAAGGACTTTGTTGCTAGACAGAAGAAAAAAAAGCTGCTCATCCCCATGGGTACAAATTGAAGTCTATTCTGGGTGCAGCTTCAAAACCACGACATGTAGATTTTTCTTTGCTTTGAGTTAGAAAGCCAAAGTGATTCTGATAGGAAAAGCTGTCCAAGCTCCTGAGACAGATCCATTTTCTGGGGGGTCGGGTTCTGAGGGACAGGAGTGGGCGTTCACGTGACCATCTTCTGCTCAGCACAGCCTTTAACGGGGTTGCAGGCTGCTGACATGGTGCCTTTCATGTCAAACAATTTATTTCTGAGCCTTTCACGGTGCGTCCAAGCAGCTTCTGTTGCATCGTCCTGTGCGTTTCCTTGGCAACTTAGGCGCCATTTAAGAGCTGGAAAAGCAACAGCCAGCCGTGTGATGGGCCAAATTACAGAGAAAAGCCGAATACAGTTCTCCTGGAGGGGATGCTTTTTCTTCCAGGGCCCAATTTGTTGCGATTAATATTGAAACGCTCTTCTAAACAAGCCCTGGATGGAGCACCAGCCTTTGCAGCTGCCTTCCTTGATGGCTCTTCAACCTCAAAGCGCTGCTTGCAGTGTCTAAGAATTATTTTGTGGTTTTATTGTATCACGAGGCATTGGAGCATCTGGGCAGATCAGTACCTGGGTGGTGAGCAGCTACCTTCTCTTTCACTTCTTTGGGTTATTGGAGCAACTTGTCAGTAGATTAGAAACAAAATGAGACAGTCTTTTGCATTGCTTCATCTTTCCAAGGCCTGTCCTGGCGCCAGCTGGCCTGGTGTCTGGGAATCAAACACCCCCCCTTGGGAGCAGCCATCCACGCCCCCCATGTACCCCTCCATGCGCCCCCATTCCTGGCCCCCAGAGAAGTTTGATGTTGGAGCATCTGGGAAGCCGATGCAGGAGCACAAGCTGAGTGCCCGGTGGGTGGAGGTCAGCTGAGGTCCTGCAGCACGGCCTGAGCCTGTCCTGGTCCAGTTCAAGCATCGCTGGTGTTCCCTTAAGTGGACCCCAGAGAGCCTCCGGCTGTGCGTACGGTGATCACAGATTGGTCTGCGTGATAACGACTTTTATTTCAAATATTACACGTGGCCTTGTTGCCGTTTACTTATCTCATCTGTTGTGATTTTATATAGACATTTTTCCTGAGGACATCATGGGGTTATTTTGAACATGGAATCAACCAGAACTTTGTAATTTGCACGACTGAGTTTTGTGCTAGATGTTAGCTTTGCACTAGCTATTGTGTGCAGGACAGGGTAGAGCATATTTGGGGTATGGAAGGTCTCTTCTTCCAGCAGAGAATATGTTAAAATCTTCAGTTCTGGGATGAAAATAAGTTAATTTATATACTGTGTATATTTGTTAATAAGACAAGATCAATTACTTCTATAGGGACTTGAAGGTGGCTTCACTGTATTGTCACTTAAAGGGGGGCTAGAGAGTTTGTACTTATGAGCAGGGAATTTCTGATGACACTGGCTATACTGTGGTGAGTGCACTGGGGGATTCCAGGGTTTGCATATTTTATGCTTTTAAATTAGTCTTCTCTAAATGCGACCCTCTAAGGCAGGGAATGCCTCTTTACTGAAGGGGTAGAGCAGAGACATCCATCCTGTTGTCGGGCATCTTTAGGTAGGATTCACGCCCCAGGAGGCTGCTAAATCCAGTGACTTCTGAGTTCCTGCCTGACACTGATGTTTCTTGATCTTGTCCCCAAAGATGGACAAATGCACATTCATCAAAGTAGCCCAGAAATTAGTGGGGAAAAAAATGACCCTCCCACTTTGTTTTCCACCATTAGCAGGTAATACTCTTCACCTCTTCCTACAGGGCTCTTCTGCTTTTAGGGGGAAAATACAGAAATATTCGCTTCTTAGCTTTTCTGATTTTTCTCTTACCTCATCAACAAATATAATAAATAACTCTGTTCTTGAAAGTTTTTGATCAAATATTACGAGGATCACAAAGGTCTTGATGTTTCTCTACATTTTTTCCTTTCAGTAAGATTCAGCCCGAATCACCTTCCCACTGAAAGGGTCACAGGAGCCTTTAAACCATTCTAGTCAGGATCTCCACAGCTGGGTGACAACAATGCCAATTCCTGCTGGTTGTAGAGGGACAGCAGGGTCACCCCAGTCATCTTCCCGTGAGGTGCTCAAGAACGCTTAGATGCGGAGGCTGGCATCCATCTTTGGCATTTACACGATGCATAGCATGGCGGTGGGCAGGAAGGGGGTGCGTGGGTGTGAGACAGAGGATAGGCTCGGGCGCCGTCCGTCTTCTGCACTATGAAGACTGTGTTAATGAGCAGGCCGACTCGTGCTGCAGCCCATTAAAACCACTCGACAGGATGACCATCAGGAGAATAGCCCTGCGGATGGGGTTTGTGAGGCAAGGGCTCTCGGCCTAGGGAGGGGCTGTGGGACGCTCTGGGGCTGCTGATTCTGGGGAGAACCGCAGGCTGCCCATTGCGGGGCACCCTGCTTCTCTTGACATCAGGGGCTCAGGAGATGGCACCCAGCCGGGACCGCTGCCGTGTCCTTTGATGTTCTTTCTGAATGCTGCTCTCCAGGGGCCTCGCTTGGTTTCCTGAGCTCTGACCCGATTCACGGAATAACCTTGAGCAAATGAGAGCTCTCCTGTCTTCTCATCTGTGAGAGGAGGACCCCTCTGGCTCCTGTTCTGCCTCCTGGTGGAATGACTCTTTCTGAAATGCATCGTGTCTCTGTAGGGAGAACAGCATGGAAGTGCATTTGATTCTGTACCACCCACAAGTTCAGTGTGTGTGGTCCCAGCCTGACTCTGCACACAGTCTGATTGCTCTCTGTGCGGGTGGTGGCATTGAGCAGAGAGACCGTTTCCACTGGACCTCAGCAGCATTCCTGAGCCCCTGTCCCTCCACACAGGGCTTCTCAGCTTGGACTCCTCGGTGGCTGGGGGCTGGCCACTTTCTGTTGTGAGGAGCTGTTCTGTGCCTAGCAGACTGTGTGCTGAGGCTGCGATTGCCCTGCCCGCCTCCATTGCACGTGACAAGCAAAATGTGCCCTGGAGTGCATGCCACTCAGAAACGTGTGGGGATGGCCATCCTGGCAGCTTGGGGTGGAGGCTGTGCTTGAACCTGGGCCTAGGCTTGTCCTTATACAAAGTAGCTGGTAGCCTCCGGGGTTTGAAACAAATCCAAGAAAGGAGGAAAAAATCCCATTGTTGTATCTGAGAACAGCTAGTTTCAAGACAGCTTTCCGGTGTTTTCCCCACAGGCTCTCTGCTGCCCTCTGCAACCAGGCCTCTCTTAGATGAGGATGAAGGTAGCCATCGATTGGCAGTCGAGGGATGAGAGAACAGACACCCAGTCTTGCTCATGAGGTGTCCTCCACTAATGACGGCCGTGTCTTCTCGGGAAAGCTTCTGCTTCACAGTTGCAGCCCTAACTGGTTCTGTACCCAGCGAGCATGTCCGCTGACTCCTCGTTGCAGGGTGCGGTAGAGATGCTCGCCCTGCGCTGAGCTGGCAGCCAGTAGGCTTGATGCAGTCACAGCGAGTCACACACCAGGACGGACCCTGCCTGAAACGCCTACGGTGAAATACTGCACCTACCACAGGAGGCCAGGGCACAGAGATGTTCGGAGGTTTGGTTAGTTGTGCTCTCTGCTAACTGAAAATGCTGGGATTATTTTTTGAAAAGAAGAATTAAATGTTATTAGAAGATGATCTTTTCTAAAAGGAACCACATTTTTTTTTTCCTCAACGAAAATGTCAGTGTGACACCCTGGGTCCACGGAATGCTCTTTTCTGTAGTGTGACTTCTCAGACACCTTACCTAACTGGAATTTAACTGATAGCTTCATTTTTCCAGGAAACAGATGTGAACTAAGGTAAAAATAAATTAGCAATCAGAAGAGATGCCAAAAAACCCAGCACTAAGGTTTGTGTGCTAATCAATTAAGTAAGTAATTTCTTCACGTCCATTTCAACACGTCCATTCAGTGACTCTCAGCTCCCAAGAAGGGGAAATGCAGCCCCGGGAAGCAGGCTCCATGCTCTCCAGGCAGGGAGTCCAAAGCCCCAGGGCCCGTGCTGTCTAGAGGGGGATTCGGGCTCCAGGGAACCATATTCTCCCAGCCCTTTGAACCCCACAGGCTGTATGGGGAAGGGCACTGCTGGAAGAGGGGCAGATAACCTAAAGGCCAGAGCCCAGAGAGGGGACCCTTTTACCTAATTCTCTTGACAATCAGCCCAGCAGCAGAATCTGGTTGAAATATGAGTTAAATGAATTGATACACATAAAACACCAAGAAGAGTGTCTGGCACGCATGGGCAGTTGGGAGGGTTTGCTGTGTAGACTTTCTCAGTGTTGAGAAAACCAACCCCGGTTGCTTGAAAAAAGAAAGCTTAAAAAAATGTCCAGCTCTGTTCTCCTCAGATGGCTGTTAACTGATGTAAGACAGCATGTTAACAGTACTGTGAACTCAGGCTTGGGCTGCCAGGTCTGGCGCCAGGCTGAGGGGCCCTCGAGGGCTCATGGCTGCTCCTGGTCTGCACACCATGTCCTTATGGCCATCGACTTACGGTGACCTTCTGCTGGCCTTGCTTCACCATCTTACAAACCCTGAGCTTGCTTGGGTGAAGACACTGGTGGTAGGCGGACAAAGCATTTAAAATTTAAATTACCAGCACTGCCAGAAAACCACTCGAAGTGTGTCCATAAAGCATGGCCAGCTGTTTACTGCTTGAAGGTTGACTGTGACCTTGCAGCCCTGCTGTCTGGCCAGGTGTTTATCCAGACTTTCAGAGGCATGGTTGGCTTGCATGAGTGAACCTTTTAAAACTTAAAAAAAAATTAAAAAAATTCTGGCATTTGAGTTACTGATTCTGTTATTCTTCATAATCTGCGTTGGGAGTCCTTTAAGAATACTGGGATTGCTGTCCAAAAACAGACAATAAATGGGCTTACAAGGCTTTCCGAGCTCTGTGCGAATGCTGCATGGGACTGGTGGTGAAGCTCTCTGAGTTAACAAATCAAGGTGTCAAGTCCGGCTCGGTTATTACTCCTGAGTGTCAGCAATTCTGTCCAAAAGTGCTATAACAGCAAGGGGCTCCAGATGAATCATCCCAGTTTATTTTGGGCTTCCAGGTTCCACAGAGTGGTTTTTATAATTCAGTTCATCCAGTTGGGGAAGCCTAGCCAGTGGAGCTGTAATGACCAGGGCTGGAAACGGTAATGAAAAGGAGGGGTTGGTAAAGGCAAAATGTTAACTTTAGGAGCAAGGTGGGCATTCACTGTAGGGCTCATTCATGCAGGAAGAGGCTGGAGGCAGGTCTGAGGGACACGGGTCACACTCAAGAGCTGCAGGATTCATTTCATGCCACGTGATCTGTTTTGTGTTACCAGAATCAGTTCTCTAGAAAGATAATTGTATAGCAGCATAAAATACATTCAAAACATGAACATATTTTTCTTCTGAAATTATAAGGTCACTTGTAGGGAATCACTTTTTAAAAAATGTTTCTTCTGTCCTTGATTCATTCCTTTTGCTCCTGCCTTTCTCCTTCCTCATTAATAAATCTCTTTGCTCCCTACAGAGGGGAATAAATAAACCTTTCCTCTCTCGTACACGGGTGTGCTTGCCACTCACTCTCCTCTGAGATGAAACATTGGGAGGGACCCTGCATCACCGGCAAACAGCTAGTGGGGAGCTGGGTGGCCACTCGCATCAGCAGATGGGGGAAGGGCCACATGTTTTCAATATCTGCATTTTGTAGGGTTATTGTTAGAATGATCATTCTCAGTAGTTCCTTTGAAAATTAAGTCACTTAAGAAAACATATAATTATTTGATGATCTCTCGAGATCACTCTTGGCCCAGAAATAAGATGGACTCAGGGACACTGAAGGCAGCTTTCTCTCTGGGGAGATGGTCTCGGGGGCACGTGGAGTGGCGGCCAGTTCTCTCGTGCTCACAGGCTTCTCAGAAGCACCCCAGGCTCCTGCCTTTTCCCTTTTCTCTGATGCACCTTGAACCATATCTGTTTCACTGTCTGCTCCCTTAGCAGTTCTCGCGTCTCAAGGTGGCAGCCACCTACACCAAGAAATTATGCAGATCTAGGAAGTTTAAGTCCACACCTTCATTTTACAGAAAAGGAAATCGATTCCAAAGGAACTGACGATGGCACAAGATCTCACCACCTAGAGGCACCCTGGTGCTGGAGCCGGGGCCTAGGTTTGAGCCTCCCCACAGCAGCGCTTGCTTCTCTCATTTGCCAGGCCCCTTCCCGAAGACACTCATATTTTAAGAGGGGGAATTGCAGAGAACACATTCCTAGAAGCTGAAGAAATGACTCTAACGGCAAGAACCTGAGACAGCAGCAGGCTGGTGTGGGTGCCCTTTTGGGGAAGGACAGATGTTTTGGGGACAGGCTTTTGGAGGGCTTGAAATATATGCTTCTCTGCCTGTCGCTAGGCTGGCCTGGGAACCTGCCGCTCGTTCCGGACCCTGGTCTCCAGTGGGCTTTGAGGGACCTGTACAAGCTTTCTTCCAATTAAATAATCATAACAGTTTATGTTAATTTCCAGTAGTTAAAATTCAATAAGCCAACATTTTATTTCCAAATTTCCTTTTGTCCTCAAAGTAGTTACAGTTAAATATGCTTATTCTTTGTAGAAAGTTTGAAAAATACAAAGGAATTGAAAGAAAAAAGGAAAAAGCATGACTCCCCTTCCACTCAAAGCCGCTGCCGGGACTTTGGCATTTTGCCTTTTTTAAATTCCCATTCCTTTTCCATGTAAAAGACTAATGGTAATACTTTTCTTTCTTTTGACATTTTTTTTCTGAATATAAAAGTAATGTGCCCATTATGGAAAAACTAGAGAAGGCAGAGCAGAATAGGGAAGGAGACGTCATTACTGAGCTTGCACCTGAGCTAGTCTGAGGGACACGTTTCTTTCCAGACTCTTAACAAAAAAACCCCTTTCTCCATTTCACATCTTAATCGTTAGTTACCCAGTTAAAAGCTAAAAGGAGTTACTGTTTTCACTTGGGTAGGATGAAGGTCTTCCAACTAGCGACTAAAGTATGTTTCAGTTTGAAGCAGAGCTGGATACAGCTGAGCTCTTGTTTCAAAAGAAGACTTCAGTCCCGATTTCCTCCTATACTAGCCCGTATTTTAAAGCCTATGATGGAACATTCTCAACATGGAAGAGGTACCTTCTGAAATGGGAAGAATAATTGTAGCCTCTCTCAGGCCTTTTCTGTCCTTCGCGGAGTGCCCAGCGGAGTGGTAAGCAGGGGTGTGTTCCAGGCGGGCCCTCGGCAGGTGGGGACGCGATGGGGCCTGGGACGGCCGTGCCCCTCGGGGCTTCCGCCCGTTGTCGCCACCTGCCCTCAGTGAGCACGCACTACTGTGGATTGTGGAGCCCCAGTGTCTTACCTCTTCCTTCACTTTTCCCTCCCTGTGTCCCTTCCAACCAAGGGACAAAGCATAGTCTGAGACGGGGCCAGACCAAGCTTTTCCAAATGTACCTTCTGCTCAGTTTGTGCCGCATCCTGGGACACACTCCTTTGTCTAACGGACTCATTCCAGCTCTTATGGCTCCGTGAGGCCCCTCCTGATTCACGTCCCTCCGGGGATGCTCCTGCTGAGCGAGCGCAGAGGCAAGTGCGGTCGGCTTCTTGTCTGGCACTGGTTTTTACCAGGGAAATAAAGCTGAGGGGATGTAGGCCTTGTCCCTGTATCTGTCCCTTCTCCATGGGACTGCAGGGGAGAGGAATCTTTATTCCCTTTGTACTCAGTACCACGGGTACAGTGTCTGCAAAATTTAACCTTCTCAGTGAGAGCTCATGAGGAGAGCCCACCCTCCTTGCTCTACAAGCAGCTCTGGCCGCAGAAGTGGAGGGAGGCTCAGCCAGACATCAGCGAGGCCCGTGGGTTCGGGCAGCCCGAGATGCCCGCCCGGCTGGGACGTTGGGGGCGTTCAGCTCGTCTGCACCTTGGCGGAAGGGATGGCCTTGCCGAGCCACACCAGGGGAGCAGCAGCCTGTTCAGGAGTTCCGAGCTGGGAGCAGACGGGCTCAGTGGGGGACGAGCCTTCCTTTTCAGACGCACGCCGTTTCCTGTCATTCCCGCAGGCCCGCTCCTCCGCCAAGTGGACGCACGTGGCCTTGTATGTGGGGACAGGCCCTGTGTCAGGTGTCGGGGCACGTGCAGTGAAGGGCGACATTTCCTGGCATGGGCGCTGGGATCAGCAGGCGAGCGGCCGCGTCTGAGTCCGCGGTCAGTTGCCCTCGCTGTCAGGCCCCGTCCCCGTCGCACAAATGCCTGTCCAGGAGTCAGGGGCCTGGGCGGCCAGCTCGCAGCTAGTCTGGCATTTCACCCTAATGCCCTTTCTCAAGTCCTGTTTATTTGTATCTCCAGCTATTTTCAAATTCACTACTGGATTTATATAAACTTATCCCCAAACTGGAAGTATGCGAAGCAGTAGGCACATGATGAGTGCTTTTAAAAATTGCCTTGTTAGTGGAGTGGAGGCGAGAGCCTTAATTCCGGGTCCGCAGATAGGGAAGTCATCCCGCAGGCCCTCCCCCTGCACCCCGGCGCCCCAGGCGTCAGTGAGCCAGGCTGCAGATTCTGCGGGGGGCGAGGTGGCTTCCGGCGGCGGGCCCACTGCCTCCGGGCCTGGTTGGGTTGGAATCATTGGGTAAAACAGCCCCCAGCTTGCTCAGCACTTTCTAGATTTTGTTATTAGTATTATTGGTTTAAGTTTTGCTCTGCACCCTCTAGACACAGTTCTCTGCTGTAAGTGAAACATCAGTCACTCTGAGTTCCTTAGGGTTATTTCAGTTGGGTGTTGATTGCGAATCTGTTCTCACAAGCGTGATCATGTGGGCGGGGGGCGAGTTCACACCACACACACCCAGTGTGTCACGACGTGGCTCTGGTCCCCAGACCCTTGGTAGTAGTGACATTTAGGATCGCAGGGAGGCAGCCAGCCGGGCGAGCAGTGGGCTCGTGGTTTCGATGAACCCAAAACGGACGATCTGATCACGTGCCTATCCACTCCATGCGGATGGAGGGTGAGCAGGCCGGTGTCCGCCCGAGGGTGTGGGGACCGGACTGCGCGCCTCACCTTCACCTTTGCTGGGCCTGGGACCAGGTGCCTCGGATGCTCACCTCCTCTTTAAAAATCTGTTCTAAAATGTCAGTCATTTGGATCTGAGTAACTAATGTAGGGATGTTTAAAAAGGAACTCCATTGACCACTGCTGTCAAGGACATTTTTATCCTTATTTATAGCAGAGACCAGCCCTCGGATTTGGGGCTTTTTAAATGTAACAGCTTTATTGGTAATAAATATTTCACACCCCATACAATTCACCTGTTAAGTATACAGTTCCATGGTTCCAGAAGGCCCGCAGAACTGTGCAGCCGCCCCACAATGCCAGGGTCTCTCATCACCCTGGGGAGCAGCCCCGTGCCCAGGGGCAGTCGGCCTGTCCTCGCCACCCACTGCCTGCGTCGGCCCTGCACACGCTCATCTATTTCCTATCTCTGTGATTTGTTTATTCTGAGCATTTCTGTAAGTGGAATCATATAATATGGGGTCTTTTGTGACAATTTCTTTCATGTGCTGTGATGCTTTCAAGGCTCCTATTCTGTACATATTTACACCTTTTATTTAATTGTTGCTGGCTCATCTTAAATATTCATGGTAAGTCTTTAGTTTTATACAGTTTCATATAAATAATACATATCCTTCTTTAATGTTTCAGCTCTTTTAAAAATGTTTCAAAACACTATCTTGAAAGATTTGAAAACAAGATATAAAAAAATCAGGCTGATCCCAGAAATATCCTTATTTATCTAATACAAAAATAATAAAAGTTAAAAAATATTATGAATGTATTCACCCACTGTCATTTTTTCTTTTACATTTCTATATATTCTTTTTAGGGCTGAAATTTGAATGAGAAACAACTTCCTAGAGGAGTGTTTGTATGCTTTGTTTCTTTAGAAGCTTGAGTAGTTTAGGTTAAATTGAAAGATTTTCCAAATTTGGAGATATTATCTCAACAGTGCAGACCGCCTCCAAGCAGCTCACTCATGTGAAAGGCTTTGGAGCTTTTCTTTTCAAAGAAAGTAAAGAAAAAGAGATACACCAAAATCATTGTTTGGAGATGAAAATAATTTCCTCTTCTAGTAGCATGTTTTTCTCTTCGTGGATTCTCTGCTGTTCACCCCTCACTTGAAAGGTGGCCGAAGTGCCCGGAGGATGTGATGAGCCAGCCTGGCCTCGGACCTCGAGGAAGCCCTGAGCAGTCTGGGTGCGTTGCCCTCGTCCACGTTCCCATTTTGAACGACTGTTACATCGTATTCTGCAGGCCTTAATGTGCCTGCAGACATGTGACCAACATACTATTACTGACAGCCGATGAGAACCAAGGACACAAAGCGATCCATTTATTCTTAGTTACATCCACTTTTCTGCTCCTCCCAAGTACCTGCTGAGGCAAACAATGAACAGGTGGAACTTCCTAGAAGAAAATAAAGGTCTCTACCCAGAGTCACATCCAGCCACAGGTACA
Organism: Manis pentadactyla; assembly: GCF_030020395.1. NCBI lineage: Eukaryota > Metazoa > Chordata > Mammalia > Pholidota > Manidae > Manis > Manis pentadactyla. The sequence continues at coordinate 72,555,276 of NC_080034.1, forward strand.
TATAAAACTGGACCTGTCATGGACAGGCCAGTTAAAATGGAAATCATAGAAAGAGGAAGGAAAATTCTGATCATAAAGCCAAATAAGCTCAAAGGGGCTTTCTCTGAGATTATTACAGGAGGGAGAACTGTAATTAAAATGAAAACCCACCGTCTAAGAGGGGCCAGTTCTTAACTGCATTAGCTCTGCAGGAGTCATTAATAGGAATGTGTGCACACTGTGCACCTTACCTTGTGTGTGGTGGTTTGCAGGACCATTTAGTTCATGGTGAGCCAGAGTTCCTGGATCCACAGAAGGTAAATTGCATTGCTTGGGATGAAGTCTAACTGGGCAGCTTTAAAGTCTATGACGCTCAGCACAGTCTGCTTCCAGGAAATGAAGGTGGAGTGCTCAGAGATCATTTCGTAGCACGTCTGCCGTATCCTCCCTGTGTTTATAGTGACTTTCTTTCCTACGTTACTACCCTTCTTTCCCTTTCTACTGGAGACAGAACAAAATCATGCAATTCTTCTTTGAGCTCTACAGTTAACAAGTTTAGTACAGAGTAAGAAATATTAAATTAACAGATAGCATTTGATATGAAATCTTAGAAGTGTTAATTGTGTTGATTTTGGAACCAAAGGATTTTTACAATGGACACTATATTTTTTTCATATTGTTATACCAAAGGCTTTTGATATTAAGAAGTGCAGATTTGTTTGTTGTCTTCTTGGTTGATAGCCTACATTTAGGAGGAGTGGTATAATTGGAATCTTGGACGAGAGGCAGATGCTGATCGAGGGCTTGGTTTTGGTGCATTTCGTTCAGTTAGTCTTCAGTGACCTTTGCAGAAATATCCTCCTGGCTGTAACGACATTAAGTCTCAAGCAGTTTGTGTCAGTGGCTTCAGTCTGGATCCTAAGACAATGTCACCCTAAGTGCTTTGAGCATCATCGTTAGAAGGAAAGGCAATGTTAGCCGCACTGTGAAGTGAGCTGGTTTAGCCAGAGCAGGCTGGAGTAAGAGATCTGGTTCCAGGACCCACTCGGGACCTGGGGTATGTTTAAAGTCTGCTGTGGACAGGGGATACGATTAAAGTGCGCAGCTCACTGGGTTAAATGCAGTCATGTTTGTACAGATGAGCCTGCTGAGAGAGCTGCTGTTTGTGCACAGCAATGCTGCAAGTGACTTTATAACTGTGGACCCCTTCTGTGCTGCCTCCAAAATACTGCGCAAAGGGCTGGAGAGCAGGAAGAGAGGGCAGTTTGTGTTCCTTTACACAGTCCTACCATGCAAGATGGAGCTGCTTTGAAGCACCTCCAGAGGGGCAGGTGCTGCCTTTCCCGGCTTCTAACTGCCACTGCAGGACATACTTCTGGAATTCATGGTGGTTGAGGTTGTGTTTCCTGTACTTCTTTTTTTTTTCCAGATGTATAGTCCGACTCCATCATATATTTTTGAGTACCCTTTCTTTATCTGTATTGTGTCTGGTGTCAGTGGGGTGGAGGGAAAAATTTAGAAATGAAATCATGATAATTGTCCTCAGGGAGCTTGCAGTGCAGTCCTCCAGGAAGAGACACCGAGGCCCAGGGTCTCTCTGTCAGACTGGACATTTCCTCTTGCCTGGTGCCCAGCTGTTTTCCCAGAACTATAATGGGCAAAGGGAGAAGGCAAATTGGGTCCCGCATTTGCAGTCAAGGGGAAGTAGAGCTTATCTCGCCACTTTCTGTCGCCTGCTGCCAGATGACCTGGTTGATTCTCTGAAAATAACGATTATTGTAGTGCCTGTAAGGTAGTGTGTGAGGGGTTGATGAGGAACACCTGCAAAGCTGTGGTATAGAGTTTCTTGGCGTTAACAGGAGCTGTCAAAGATTTCATGTTTCTGCTGAGTGTTGGTGGTGGGGTGAGAATTAATTTCCAGCCCCATGCCAGTTAAGGGGTTCTTCTTTTTCACAAAAATGGATGAAATACATCCTCTGTACATGTTCACTGTGCAGCTACTAGCTGCCTGGGCTGCCTGTGAACTAGAGGAAACGGCCCGTCTCCTGGAGCTTAGGGCTGAACATGCAGAACGTGGCTGGCAACAGTGCAGGTGTGAGACTGGAAGGAAGCCCCCAGGTGCTGAGTGAAATGGCAGGTGGCCTGCCTGTGTGAGGGGATAGATCCCTGTACGCATGGGTCAAGGCAGTCTTGGCAGAGCAGAGGAAAGCCGTCTCAACAGAAACTCATGCCACGTCTTATAGAAGCTAAAATCCCCACCGACACGGGACCGTGGTGCTTTGTTCCTGTGGACACAGACTGTGGTCCCTCCAGCCGCTCCAGGGCCTCCCTCCCACTCATTAGAGAGCAAAGGGCAGACAGCGGCCCTTCCACGAGGCCTTTGTAGATCTTGCTCACTTTTGACCATGCAGTCTCATGTCTCAGGCTGACCACCACCAAATTCTCAGAGGCGGCTTTAGATACACTTACTATAAAGGAAAACTCAATTTGATACACCAAGGGACTGGCGCATGGTGCCCCGGCCTCTGGCTGGAAAGCCCTCTGCTCCTCGTACCCACAGTGTGATTCTCATACATGGAAGAGCCTCGGGCCTGGTGTCCTGGCTCAAGCAGGGAAGGTGGATCGGCCGTTCCTCTGCCTTTTTGTTCCATTCAGGCCAACAGCAAGATGATGCCTCGCCCACGTTGGGGTGACCTTCTCTACTCGGTCTGTGGAGTTGCACGTTGACCTCTTCTGGAAACGTGCTCACAGACAAGCCAGAAACATGTTATCGGCAGTCTGTGCCTCCCTGAGCCCAGTCAAGTTGACATATGAGATTAATCATCACAAAAGTCTTGTAAAAAGTCATTCCTGTCCTGCACTGCTGGGCGGGGCAGCGCTCTCTGCAGGCCACATGTCTTCGTTTTGTTCTATCCCTCTTGAGGGCCTCTGGTACATCTGTGATGTGCCCTGACCTTGTTCACGTAACCGACACTGGCCTTCACGGTGTAAAGAAGAGCAGAGGCTGGGCAGCAGCGACTCCCAATCAGTATTTTGTTAGGTGGCACCATTTCTAGAACATTCCACATCATGAGATATATGTGATACATATAATTAGTGCCACATATTGGGTTAAACTGGAGGGGATTTCATGCCTGATGGGGTTTGGTTAAGAAAATTTATTGTGTATTGTTATGGTATAAAAAGAAACCAAAACCACTGATTTATTGGATTTGTATAAAATTTCCAGAACATTTTTGCTCAACATTTTGTAATGATAATTTTACATTTGTTTCTGTGACCATTGCCACCTCATATCAGGTTTTATGTTTGAAATGGCTAGTGAAACTTTTGATTAGACTCTTTAAAAATGATCTCAATTTTTAAGAAAATTCTTTTTGCATTCTTATAAGGACTATTTTGCATAAGCAGATGTTATAAAGTTTAAAGCCATTTTTGTAACCATTCAAAAATGTAGAGTATTCAACATTGCACGGAAAGAGCCCAACGTTCTTCCTATTTCACTATTAAATGTAATGATGAAATTTCTTGAGATGAGAATAAATTTTGAACAAGTTTTCCAAATAAAGCTCAAACTTAAGTTGCACATGACCCATGTGAGTACTAAAGCAACCCCTTCACAGCTGGCTTGGAGGTCACTAAAAGGTCACATCTACTGCAAAAGATTAGACTTGTTTAAATATGTGAGCACAGACATTTAGGGCCCCACCCTGTTGCTGTGTGGACATCCCGCCTAAACTGCACACCTGTCTCGTTTTGAGCCACGTTTTCTGATTCTTGGGAACCTTTAGCCCTCCTTGTCCACAGTGTCAGCAGTGTGGTCAGCTGGCCACAGAACTAGATGCCAGATGGTCTTCGCGGCCAGAGCCAGAGCACTGCGGGGCGAGCAGCCTGTTCTGGGCGCCCTCATTCTGTGCACTGCCTGCGAGGATGGTTGTATGAGCCTCAGTCCCCTTCACACTAAGGATGTCTCCTGAGGACACCAGGCAGGCCTTCCCAGAGCTGCCAGGGGTCTGGGGCTCCCGCCGGGCTGGCTGCCTCGACGGCTGAGGAAACCCATGTCTCCATGTAATTCACTTTCCTCCTTCAGTAGGACGGCCCCTGGAAAGCTGGGCTCCAAGCAGGGACTTCTGGACATGTTAAATCATGACCCCCAGACCTATTCAGGGCCCGCTTACCCACTGGCACCCACACCTGAGACAGATAGTTCAGAAATTATATTTGCTCTTACATTATGCAGCTCATTCTAACATGTCAGATTTCATTCCTAAGCCAGTAGTGAAAAGTGGACTCTATTCTCTGTGACAGGCTAGGTGGCCTCTGCTCAGGCTAGGGGGACATTCCCAGGGGTCTGGCTGCACGGGTCCCTGCTGAGGGGCAGCCTGCAGCTCTGGGCTCCGTGCGCGTCTCACACCTTCTGACGGGTGTGCTTCATAACTTACACCAGCGCACCTCATTCAGTGTGTCAATCCGTTTCCCTTTATCCAGTGAATTTGGATTTTATTCTCATTTTTTCTCTTAATTATTCAAGTGTTGGCTAATTCCATGAAAATTTTTTTTCTACTAAATGCTTTAATGTCTTTTTGCCATTTTTCATTTCAATGATGTGAAATAGAATTTACAGGGAAAATTGGCATCTGGCCACAAAGCAGGGCTTGCCTGAATGAAGGCCAATATGAGATGGTGGTCATTATGCCCGACCCACCGACTGGCTGGTATCTGGGGAAATGCAGCATGGAAGAGATTAGGCCCACATGCCTGTGATGGAAGAAAACTCTTGTCTTTATGGGGTAGAACAGAGGACCCGTTGGGTGTTAGCTGTCTGACGGCCGCGGTGGACATTGCCAAGTAAGCCATCCCCACAGACAGTACTTGCCATCCAGGACATGGTCTGTGAAGTATGCTGGTTATTCCTCAAAACTGAAAAAAAAGATAGTTATGCCAAGTTGACCACTTTTTCTTTTTCTCTTTTGCATTCTGATTTGGAAAAAATCTAAACTTAAATTTTTAGTGGTCATTATTCATGGTGTATTATTAAGCAAAATAGTTATGAGCCCAAGCATCTTTGCAATGATTACAATTTTGGAAAAAAGCAAAGAGATGAATGGATAAGTTACCATTTACCAAAATAATGACTGCAGTAAGAGTCACGGGTAACTTTTACTCTTTTTCTTGGGCTTTCCAGTATTTTTTTATACCTTTTACCATAAATGTTTAGTTATTTGATAATCAAAAGCAATTAGAGTTTTCAACAAGCTTTTGACAATGATTTGGCTACTCTTTCAGCAAAATGTAATAAAATACCTAAAAATATAGCATGAGATAAAACCTTACAAATGATCCTAGAAAAAGCCGAAATATTTTATTTCTTTGCCTGTCAGCTGTGTAAGTAATAAATAGTTTTAGGCCAAAAGAAAGATGTGCTCTTATTTCTAGTACCTCCCAACCATCTAAGCTGATGGCAGACTTACATCTTCGTGCCAACTGGGCCAATAATGTCAGACACACTTAGGAGTCAGGATTTTATTAACTTCTACTTTTCACAAATCACTAATTCTTTAGTTGAACAATAAATGAGTTTGGATGTAAAGAAATTCAGATTAATTTTTAAACACACTTAACAAAATATATGCATTGAAGAGAACTTTATGCTCTGTTCCTATAATTTGGGTTGCTATTGTTCAAATCTGTAAATTTTTAGACAATCCCCAAGAGCAAGTTCATGACAGTACATAAGTTCAAATGGTCTTACCACGATTTCATCTATTTTTAATCTATTAGATTTGGCTTTGAAAGATCTCTGCCATGTTGTTAAACAGAGACACATCCATCCTGAAAGGACGCAGAGTGGTCATGTCAAGGATGCCGCGTGTGCTGCCCGCGTCCAGGGGCTGAGCCTCGGGCCAGGCCGCCCAAAGATGCCCTCCACGGAGGGCATCCTTGGAGGCCCAGAACGTCCCCGGGAGCCGGGGCCTTGTGCGGCCAAGCAGGTGCCTCACCTCTCATCTCCATTTTGCCGGATATGTCCTGTAGTCTGTCTCCACGTGTGGCTTCATTTTTCATATGTTTTATAGGTTTCTTGATGTTGGGTGCTTTATTCCACTTTAAGCTTTCGGTAGCTATCAAAATTCTTGCTTCCTGATCACTTATTTTTTTGTTCAAAACATCTTTTTAACAAATTAAAAATAATATAAGGGTAGTGAAACAAGAGGCTCATTCAAGTGTCGAGTGATAGAAATACCTCTGATAAGTTTACAACATTCAAGTTTACTATCTTGAAGGGATACAAAATCCATGATAATACCTGCATTTTAAAATGTTAGCTAAAACTACTGTTTTATGTCTAAACTTCATGAACATCGCTCTGGGCAAAGCACTGCCTCGGATGACACAGGAAAGATTTAGTTCCTATAATGTAGTCTCAGAGTCAATAGTTGTCCACATGGAAATACTACTTATTACATGTGTCAGGTGCCAGGCACAGATCATGGATGCTGCAATGGTTTTCAGAGGATAGAAAAGTTCTCCAAGACACAGGTTGTGGTTTGACTCCCAAAGTCTAAAGAATGGGTAAGGTTTGTGGTGTGTGTGTGTGCATGAGTTTTTCCTGGAAGGCAGAGCAAGCTCGAGCTCTGGGTCCTGGATCTTGCAGGAGCTGGACTGCAAGTGACACACTTCTGAGGCTGTTCTGTTACTGCACATGCCTGGTAAGAGGGAGGAGGCCAGCCCTCTGTTGACACATGCACGCTTTTCCTATCAGTTCTTGCTAGACCATTATAACCTTTAGTGATGGAAAAGGGGAATTCCTCATGAGTGGATGAGACTATTTCATGGAAATGTTTGCTTATGACAGTTTATATTAATACAAGTATCATGCATCTAGGTAATATATAGATTATGGCATAACTAAAGACCAGCAACTACAAAAGATAAGCATTTTTCATTAAACAATGTAAAGTGTACTTTAAATCTGACTTTGATTTCTGAGCCTATGGGGTTGTATCAGTCATTTTCTCTGGATGCTTCCAGATCATATGATGAATTAATGGTTGGATGGATGGAAATGCTGCCTTCATAAGGAATCTAGCCTGCATCTGTCTCTCCTGGCTGAAAATAGGCCACTTGGATTAGAAAAGAGAAGGTACAAATCATAAGAGAATACTATGAATACATAACATGCACACATTTTAACGTTTGATTAAATGAGCATTTCAAAATGAAATATACACTTAACAAAACAAACACAGGAAGAAACAGAAAAATATGAATGAAACAATCCATGGCAAAGAAATTAATTTACAAGCCAAAATCTCCCATGTAAAAAAGAGTTCTGGTCCAGGAATTTTTGCAGGTGAGGATTCTTAGAGTTTTAAGAAATATTTCCTGTCTTGGGAAAGGGAAAAGGGGTGAAAAGACCTAGCTTATTTATTAGGTTAGTATAAATTTGATAACAAAATTGATTAAGGCCAATACATGAAAATAAAATTATAGTGCAGCATTATTTATACACAGATACAGAAATCCTAAAATATTAGCAACAAAATATAGAAATTAAAAGGAACAAAAAGTAAAATAGGATTTATACTAGGAATGGAAGGCTAGTTCACAAAAATTAATCGATTTACCAAAATCTGTTAATCTAATTCACCTGATTTATAGATTAGAGAAAATATTATGTAGTAATTTTCTAGCTACAGAATAACAAACAATGAAAGTCAGTATTTATGTTAATATCTGCTGAAAATTAGGGTTAGAAGGGGATGTTCAGGAAACTATGACATAGTATTCAATGGAAAAATTTTAGAAGCATTCCTATTAAATCCAGGAACATGGTATTTCTGCCATAATGTACCAGAGTAAGACTTAATAAACCTACATTAATATTTTGGTCACAGAATAAATAGAACAGATAAAGAATCCTCAGATGGACCCAAGTCTGCATGAGACAACAGTCATTTAAATAAATGGTTTTAGCTACTTATCTTTCCAATAAAAAGACATAAAATAACATTAAAATGTTAGAATAAAATATATGATCACAGGATAGGAAAGAATTTCTTTAACCAGATGCCTTAAAAAATTATAAGGAAAGAAAAATATTTATAAAATTTGTGTTTTAAATATACATTAAATTCCCATTCAGAAATATATTAATGTAAAACACATCAATGTATAATATTTAAATATACAAAAAAATTTAATTTATATATAGATAACATTTTACCAAATTTATAAAAGTTCTAAATATATATACATTAAAAACTTTAATATACACTAAATTCCTAAACACTCAAAATATTAGAACAAAATATAGTAAATATACTTAAGACCATAGGATAGGGAAGGATTTCTTCAACCAGATGCGTCAGTAAGTTATAAGTTAAAGCCTCAAAAAATACATCATAAAGTTAAAAGATGAATAACAGAGGATATTTGCAACATATATAACAGATCATTAATCATGAGTCACAAAGATATAAATATGTTCTAAAAATATGAAAGAAAAGAGAAACAACTTAATAGAAAAATGGACAAAATATATGAACAGTTAACCAAAGAAGAGGAATTTGAAAAAAGTAAGAAGCACCTGAAAGATGGTTGATTTCATTATTAATTATGAAAGCAAAGTAAAGCAGTGAGATTTCATTTTAAGCCCATTTTAAATACATTTTAAAGGTACAGAAAATAAAGTATTGGGGAAAAGGAGTTCTTGCACTATGCTGGTGGTGGTGGGGTTGGGACGGCACCTTCTAGAGATGTCACAACAAATGTCCCTTCACTGAAAATCCTTGGACACTGACATGACCATCCCGTTTCTGGATGTATGTCCCAGAGAGTTCTAGGTGCAAAGCTGCAAATGACAGTCTGTAAGAGGAAAAAATCCTTCAGATTCTTGTCAGTTGGGAAATGGATTGCTTATTCATGACATAATACAGCAAAGTGAATGGAATATATGGATGAATTTAAAAATGCCTACGGTAGAGTAAAAACAAAAGCAAATTCTAGAAAGTTGCATAGAATGTGGTAATGTTTAAGTTAAAATATACAACACTATATGTGTATATTTATATATGCAACTACATATTATACACACATAAATATATGGTTGTGCACTCAACGAATACAGGTTAGTGATTGATGCTGGTGATGGGGGGAGAGGTACAGGACTGGGAAGGGCTCAGGGGACAACTTTACCTGTAGTATTTTTTCTTTTACAAAAGAAAAGAATCCAAATTAACCATATTAACTCAGAGTGGTGGAAACACATACATTTGTTGTCCTAGCTTTGGTAATATTCTGGAAAAAATTAAAGAAAAACTTCAAAGAAAAGACATTCACATATCAGCACAATCACACAGCTGGTCTTTTTTTTTTAACATCACTTTCCATTGTTCCACCTCCCACCACAGTTTTAGGGCATGTAGGTCCGCTAAAGCCAGGACTGCAGGCATTACTGATTTGGAAGCAATTACTGTTTGCACATGCCACCCTCCTCCGCTGGCTTCCCAAGCTAGTACCCTCTTATCTTAACTGGACTATGGCTCCAATTACCTTCCAGATGCCATCTCTTCTCAAGCGTGCATGTACCTCAACATGCTTTTTATTTATAATCCAGAATTAGCAAAACATAATTGTAAAAATATATTTCAAAAGGGCATTAGATGTTTTGAAAGAGAAGCGCAAAGCTGTTTCTTCCTAGAGGAACATAAAAGGAATTGTAAAAATCTTGCTTGGAGTGACTCAGAACAAAGTTGGAAAATATTACTCGGGTGTTGTGAAAAGGAAAGGGTTTTTACGATTGCTCAGTGTGGTCGTTCACATTTCCTGGGAGGCCATCGAATGGCATACTCTGGCTCTAGGAGGTTCAACATGGAGGTGCGCAGCTCTGAGGGGAAATAGGCCAGTGTTGGCTTCCTTTTCCCTGGGCTCTAAGTTATAAAATCCCAGAGTCTGAACTGTTCTAGTTGTCTCCAGTGGATATGCCTGTACGGCAGTTTCCAGAAAGGAAGAGCTACTTCCTCGTCAAGAGCCAGAACATCCCCAGTCCTGAATACATGGTGCCTCTTTGTCAATTTTATTACAGCAACTGATCCTTGAATTTCTGAAGGGTGGCTTCCACCTCTGTCTCATTTTATTTCAACCAGATTTTACAGATTGCCTGGTCTTTCGAAGCACAGTGCATTGAAATGGAGATAAGAACTCTTATTTTCTGCATTTGAGAAAGAAAAATGGTGACTAATTTTGTTAGAGGTGTTCTGGGCATACTGATAGTGAAGAGAATGTGGTAAGCCGACAGGACTTCAAAGTGCCACCTCTTTAGTTGTCAATATACTCTTTAATCTGATTTAATGAAACAGTCATCAAAGCAAGACATAGCAAAAAAAGTTAACATTCACTTCCTTAATATCTATTTTACTGGAATCTCCCCACATTTCTCTGTGCTGGAAGGTGCAGAATTAGACAGGAAGGTTTCCAGAGCCCCACCAGATTTCTGGGGTGATGGAGGGATGGCCCTTGACTGTTTCACTTTTGCACAGTGCCCTATAAATGATGCCCTCATCCTGCCGTAAGGAACACAGGGAATGATGGGCATCAAGAATGGTTGCTTAAGAAAGAACCACAGAATTTGACTTACTTTGTTTTGAGCTAACACTTGGCCTTCTCTGATATTTTGTAACAGTAAAGCCCCAAGTATTTTATTAGAATGGGGCCTTGAGGTCTGTGCTGCAGGGCTCCGTCTGTTGGATCCCTATTCTAGTGAGAGACCAGGGTTCTGCTTACTGTGCGAAGCTAAACAAAAGGTGTTCCAACCACCAACAATTATAGAAAAAACTAAGTCACAGGAAAATCCCCACCTGGCTGCAAGCAACTATAAGCATTTGTGAATCCCACTGACACGAGCATCAGTTATTCACGTTCACGCACAGACAGATCTAGGCCAGTGGCCCGCCTGCACCTGGCATCCTGTTTTGAAAGGCAGAAAAGCCATGTGAATGGAGTGGGCACACAGCCCAGGCTTTATTCTTGCTTTGGAACCTTTGTGTGTTTCATTCAAACTAATAGCTCTTTTTGGAAATTTCTTTATGGTTTAGTTTTCCTGAGGTTTTATTGATAAAGATAAACTACATTAAGAGCTGTATTAGGGCAGATATTTTATTTTAAAGTAGCATTCAGAAGCCGTTATGCAAGAGACAGAGAGACAAATGCTTGCATAGTGTCTTCTAACTTGATGGAGAAAAGTGCTCACTCACCGCTCTAGACCCAGAGACACCCCGCGGTGTTTCCACTCAGGGCCTAAAGACTCTGTGCCTGGCTGTCATGGAGCAAGAACACGGAAGTGGGCTCAGTAGTGTCCTCCTCAAATTCCTGTCCACTTGGAAGCTCAGTATGTGGCCGTATCTGGAAACAGGGTCTTTAAAGGGCAGTTGTAATTGGTTAAGGGTCTCAAGATGAAGTCACCCTGAATTTAGAGACTCCTTGTAAGAACACTGGTGTCCCTCTAAGAAGAAAGGACACAGTGAGACAGAGACGGCTGTGTGACAGTGGAGGTGGAGATTGGAGTGATCTGTCCCATGCCAAGGACTGCTGGCAACTACCAGACAAGAAAAGTGGGGTATGGGGTGGCTCCTCCCTCAGAGCTTCTAGAAAGAATCAGCCCCTTGGTTTGGACTTCTGGCTTCCTAAATGGGGGAGCATACATTTTGCTTGTTTAAAGCCACCCAGTTTGTGGTGATTTGTTACAGCTGCCCTAGAAAAACTATATGGAACCCCACATCCAGGCCTGTCCTTCTGAGGAAACTTACTGACACCTCCCCTCCCCACCATTTTTTTGGATATAGCAGGTAAGTGTTCTGGGATGTATCAGGCTGGAATATCATAAATTGAAAACCTTTACTTCCGCTCCAATTCTCTGTTGCTGCAGCTTAAATCTAAGAGGGTAGTAGGAGGGCACCGTCTGAGCGTTCTCCTGCACGGCGCACCGCCGTCGGTGCCTAGGATCTGACAGCTGAAGACTGTCCTCCCACTGAGAAGGCTCCAGGTGCTGTCCGTCTGTGGAGCTGGCAGATGGTCGCAGCGAGCACCCACAGGTGCAGGGTGAGGCCTCGTGACGCCATGCTCGGGCTGACAACCTGAGCGGTGCATGAAGCCGGCCTGTGTCCTCAGCGCCCCCTGGCGGTTCCTTGACCCAGGGAGCCCAACACTCGATGGCCTGGGCTGAAAATAAGTTTTTCTGCTCACGGCAGCCTTTGGTGTCACTGGAGTTATTTTACTGGGGCGTGGAGATAATTTGTTTGTCGAAGGGCCTTAGCTCCTCATATAATTTCCTGTGAAATCTCCAGTTGCAGAGATCACGCACACAGACTTAATAGCTTGTACTTTTTCTGGTGTCAAGTTCCTTGAGGGCCTGGCTCAAATACTAATTAAGACGCTCCGCATCTTACCAGTCTTCCTCTTCAGCAGAAACATTTGTTTTCTTTCTGTGCGAACTCTTAACCTGTTGGGACTAAAATTTCACTTGGTTTAGAGTAAAAAAAAAGATTTCCTTGGCTGTGGCAATCCCCAGGGTCTGGTGCCTGATTAACGGCTCCACCCTTGTTGCATTGTGACGCGCCCGTTGGTCTGACTTCTCTAAGCCCAGTCGTTTCTGATAGTTTAGTATGGTTTCTATCTGATGGTGATAGAGACTCTGCCTTGCTTCTTATATTCTCAACACAGTGATGATGCACTGGCGGAAATCAAGGACATTTTGTGTCAGGAGCAAGTCCAAAGTGTGGACGTGCATTAAATGTTTCTAATGGCTATCGACTGTGCTCCATGCTGTGAAGGAGAAGCCTCAGAGCTTTGGGGACACATAACTGCGGGGTGGGGTGGCTTCCCTGGGAAAGCAGTGTGTGTTCTGACACCTGAGTGAGCGAATGTACCATCGTGAAGGTAGAGGGCACGTGCCGGCTCTGGGACAGAAGGTGGCCTGCGGCTTTCAGAGACCTAGAAGAGGCCCTAGTGCTGGTGGAGTTGCAGACTGCACATATCGCCCTTCTCTCCTGGAAGCTGCAAGCCCTCTAGGTGGGGGTGGTGTGAGGATGGGTGGGCAGTGTCTTCCCTCCTTTTCTAATCTCTGAACAGTGGCTGAGGCAGAAGGAGCTCAGCTGATGAATTTGAGAGGAAGGATGTGAAGTTGGTGCTTTTTTCCAAAGCAGCTCAGCACAGCCTGCAGATCGGTAGTTAGGCAGCATGGAGGACAGAGATTTCTGCAGGAAGCCTGGCTCCTATAGCTGTTGAATAATTATCAAATGTGTCTAGACGTCCTTATTCTGTCAGCAAACTTTTGTTATCACATTTTGTTCTTTATCGTCTCTGTGGTTGCAACTTTTAGAAAATATCCATGTCTGAGACTGAGTGGGGTAATCTAGCCAAATGTCAAAAATTAGACTTTGGTTACAGGACTGAAGGGTATCTCTGGTCCATTTTAAAGGATTAAAACAAGCCCTGGTTTGTGCTTAGTTCAGCAAAAACCTTTCTCTTAAAGTCTCATTTATTTCTATTTTTAAAAAGTATCTCAAAAAGTCAAAGGAATTTGTTTAAGATGAAGCAAAATGGAGGTGAAATGCTTCCTCTTATCACTGCATTCTGTGAGACTGCAGTTTTTGAACAAACTCTTGGCCAAAGATTCAAGGATGGGGACCCGACAGATTTAGGCGGCACCAACAGTTTGTCATACACGTAATTGACTTACTATTTGAGTAGTAGTGAGAGTAAAGCATTTTGCCAGAAGCTTTGCTCTAGAAACTATGTTCTTGGGATTGGAAATCAGAGGCCTTAAAATTCACCAAATGAAGGCTTGTTACACCTTTACTTTAAAACTTATTGCACTTGGTGATGTCTGTGAAGGTCAGATTAACTTCAGCCAGGAAGTGCGTGTTTACCAGGCTAAGTGGAGTTGCACACTCCGGTGCCCTGGCTAATCTTATTTCACACCTTAACATTCAGCCCGACAGACTGTCACAAACTGATGCTGGTGTGACTGAGGTCATCTGGGTCAGACCTGGCTTGTGTGTAGCATTTGCTGATTTGACTTCAACAATCATACAAATATGTCAATGAAAGAAAGAGGTGGATAGAAATGTTCTTAGTCACCTTGAACATGGAGTTTGAAGGTTTTGAAGCATCCTTTACCCCATTTCCAAGTACTCATGAAAATTTTTAAGCATAGATTTAAGCTTTCAGTTTATTTTGTGGTGTTAGCTTATGCAGTTTGTATTTTTGAAAAGGTGTGGATAATGATCAGAGAGTAGTTAGTATAAATTATAAAACTCTAATTAAAAATGTGCTGATAACTAGATCATTACTGATACCTAAATTTGGATTAATGCCAAAATAGTGCTGAGAAATGATACTCTTATTATGAACTTAATTCCATGACCCATCACTTCCTTCCCTTCTTTCGGGTGTGATGGGTCCTCTGGCAGAGGAATCTTCGAAGGTAGGGAACAGTATATAATTCAGCCTCCAAAGCACACAAATAGATAAAAATATCTGCTCATAAGTACCTGACTAACCAGGATTGATTCAAATCATACGTATCTAAGTGCAAATAATTTTCTTGCCCAGGATAATACCTCAATATTACCCAAACTTTTAGAACTGAGTGTCAATATTTATGACTGTCTTAGAAATAAGGCTTTTCTATATGAAGAACAAGATCAATGCCTTTCAATGAACCAAATACTGTGAGTGTGCAGTGTCCTACAGACGGCAGGTGCCTGAGGGCTGCTCAGCTCTCTCTCCCTTTGCTACGACAGCGGCTCTCAGCACGTAGCTGCAGACCAGCGTTGGTGTCCTCTGGGAACTTGTTAGAAATGCCGGTTCTTAGGTCCCACCCAGACTCCCTGCATCATACACTCTGGGGTTGGGGCCCAGCAATGAGGTTTTAACAAGCCCACCAGGGATGCTGGTACAGGCTGAGGTTTCCTCCAACTTCAGCTGTAGGAGCTTTAATGTGTTGCGCTTTCACTAATTTTTTTAGGATATCCCTTAAGAAAAATGAACCTTAACTCTGCCCTTTTTCCCTAGCACCCAACACAGGGGCATCTGTTGAGCCAGCCATGTGTTTGCATTGTACTGACCTCTCTGGGTCATCTCACTACATCACTAGCACAATATACTATTGTTATGGCCATGCTGGAGGTGGGAGAGCTGAGCTCTGAGAAACGAGGTAGATTACTGAAGGTCATGGTCACATAGCTGGCAAAGGCCCTGGGATTCAAGTCTGGTGGTCTGACGTTTGCTCGTCCCATTGTGCTGTAGAGCTCTTTGTTGTTGGGAGACTGTAGTGTAGCCAAAGCTGATAATAAAGCCCTGTGCCGACAAGTCTGTTCGGATCCCGTACACTCTGATCTTCCTGATCGTAACCTAAAATGAACAGTTACATTCTGGGACTGTGCTAGTTTCAGTTTCCATCTGACTAGCAGTAGCAGGTCAGACTGGCATGCCCTCAGAGACTGGAGCTGGCAGTGACGTACCAGCCAGCAGAATTCAGTTTGGCTGCATGATCAGAAAGAACGTGCATGGAACACAGATACTTTATTTCTTGGAGAACAGCGCATGCTGACTTGGTGCAGATCAGTTAGCAGATAGAGCAGAGAGGAGAAAATGGTGCTTCTGGGACACCTGGGGGCTTGGAGGTGGGGCAGATAATGGGATGTGCAGACCCAGTCCTGCAGCACGCATCCCTGGTAGAGCGGCGGGCTTGTGCCTGGGCTGCAGGGCTGGGGAGTCCCAGACGGGCCACCTTCGTCGGCATTCTGGCCGCCACACCCTGGTTTCTGCTCATTGGCTCCAGCGTGGGAAAACTGGGATGGGAGCCTGTAGCCAAGGAGGAGGAGTGTCCCACGGGAAGGAACCCGTGAATGAAGCCCAGGGCAGTTAGGGAAACGACCCTGTTCTTTTCCTCCCCTCCACTCCCCCTTCGTACTTCAGAATCAACTCCTCAGCGTATGTACGCGTCCCTGGAATCTCTGTGCAACGCTGAGCGGCCTCTGGGCCTAGTTGGTGATGGGCAGTGATGTTGGAATTCCGACGCGGGAGCTGCCCGGTCACGCCTGGGGGCACTGCGGGTCAGCTCGAGGCCGCAGAGTCGGGCTGTTCGAGGAAGCTGTCCTCTGCCCTGGCAGCCGGGCCGGGAGGGCTCCTTGGTACCCTGCTCGGTCAGCTGCACATTCAAAGCACAGGACCTGCTGGGCACCAGAAGAGGCTTTGAAAGACCGAGAGGGATCTTTTCAATGTTATGTTTTCCCCAGGGTAACACCCAATTGCTCTGTGAATGGGCTCAGTTTTTGCCTTTAACAACCTTGCAAGGAAGGCAATTATGGATTTTCATTTTTTTATGTGTAAAATATTTTCTCAGATCTACTTCTTTCAACTTTCAGTTATGCTGCCCAGTTTAAACAGCTTGCAACTGCTGCTCTTCATCTCGTCCCACGTTACGTCCTTCATTTAGGATTTTCCGGTTCTCTGCGGAAGAAGTGAACTGCTGCATGAACGGCAGTTACGTGGCCTGCTATCAAGGCAGAAACGGCCTGTCTCACTTTGAATGTAATGGATGTGACTCCTGTGCTCAGATCTCTTTGTAAGACTGAACAGCAGCCTTGGGTATAGGATTTGGAAGCTGTGAAGACAGGTTCTTCTTGGGAAGACAAGCGAGAGCCGAAGTGGCCTTCCTGGAAGCTGTTAATTCTTAAATGCTGCTCGTGTTCCAAAACTGGGGTTGCTTCTCAAATGCAGAATGCCCCTTTCCCCTCGGCGGCATGGCCGTCTGCAGTGGGGACCCAGGACCCTGCGTGGCAGCTGCCCGGGCAGATGGGTGGACGCTTTGGAGACCAAAACCGTTAGGTCTCAGTGCTTGTCCTCTGCCGTCCAGGGCACTGCCCCTGTTTCTTCATGGTTTTTAGTCCTCATGCTAGAAGCCCAGCCTCTTTCTAGCTCTTTAGAGTCATGAATCTTAATTATCCTGCCCACAATGGCTTGTCTATCTGCCCATGAGCCAATCTTTTATTATTTGAAGAGTTCATGAAAAGGGGATTTGGAGTTCTTGCCTCTGTAATAAAAAAGAATCTCTGAGATTATGCAAGTCATATTACTTTGCCCTTCAGAAAAATGTAATTGTTATGTGAAACAATATTTATCTTCTTTCTTTTTTATGATTATTTCTTGGTGGCTGAACAGCTCTATGGGTATGGTGACCTTCAGAGATAAGAAAGCAGTTATTACTCTGCAAAAACCAAGTTCTAAGGGATTTGAGTTTTCGACTGGTTTTGTTATTTTGAATATTATTTTCATTTGAATAGAAAGGCAAAGCAACTCAGGTGATGTGTTGGAAAATGATTCTGGACTTAAAGCCTCCTTTTTGGTACCTGCGCTGAAGCCTGTATCCTTTCTGCCGTTGATGCGTGGGGAAGGCGACCAGGTCGGAGGCCCCCCGTGTCCGCTCTTGGCCTGAGGATGAGGTGCAGGGCCTGCCCGCCCGGAGGCGGGGACTCTCGGCGCCTGTGCCTTTAAGCAGCTGTTGGCCCCCTCCGGTCGCAGCTGCTCAGGGCTTGTACTCTTGGCGGTCATACATTGAAGAAGTCCTATTTTTAAAGCTGTGCTTCAGTTCTGATGTCTTGCTTGCATATGTATCCGGTGATGGTAGCACCAATAAGGCAAGAGATAAAGAGGAATCCCCCCCTGGGGTGCTGTTCTCGTAGTGGGAGCTCCTCGGAGTCGGCCTACGCACCCTTCCTTCCCAGTGCTGGGCACGGTCAGCTCATTCTCTTTGCTGCAGGGGGAGGTAATTCACAGCATTTCCATTGCTTAAAATAAATAAGGCCATTTGCCAGAAGGCTCATCTTTTCTGGCAAGGACAGTGAAATAGGAAATAAATACTCATCAGTAGATCATCAATAATTTCTTCACAAGGGGAATGAATCCAGACGATACTTAGGAGTTATCTTTCCACTCTTTTGTCAAACATTTGTACTGTTTATAAACAAAATGACATTGAACATAGAGTTACATATATTGCTCTGTTCTCTCATCTTTCTATTATGTTATTAACATTTTTCAAAATAAATGTGTGAGCTCATTTCATGGCCACAGTGATACTGTGCAGTAGGTGTCATGATTGTTGCCATTTTACAGACCTGGCAATTGATGTCATAAAACTTGACTAACCGAAAGCCACCCAACTAGTGAGGGGGAAGCAGGACCCCACCAGGGTCCTGAGGCTAGTCAGCATGTCCTTAGCAATGACTTTAGGGGAAAGACCTGTAGTATTCAGGCTGTTGTCTCCCCAAGTGGTGGTGTAGACACGTCATTCTTACCATTTCTGTCTGAAATATTTGCATATTTAAGAAGATGGCCATTTGACCTTATATAGAAGCCATTTCACTTCTCTGAGCTTTGGGGTTCTCATCTGTAAGTGGTACTGTGTTAACAGTTCTTAGCTCAAAGGACTGTTATGAGGACTGAAATAGTGAATATGAAAGTGCTTAGAAACTGAAAGCACCTTGCCTTCCAAACAGGGATTCCAAAGAAGCATTTAAATGATGCTAAAGTCTAGATGTTTTGGCAAGAAACACCCTGGCAGTTAAATTAATTTTTCCCTCTTGAATGAATCAGTTATTTCCTTGAGTTTGAGATTTCAATTTGAAAATATATGTTTGAAATTGTAAAGACTTTTTAAAAAGGGATCTCAACAAAGAATTAACCAAATCACGACAGTTAAGGCGTCCCAGAAGTTCCAATCATTTATTTAACATGTAGCAAGTGTTTCCTTCGTGGCCTAAGTGCCCAGTGTGCTCAGGCACTGGCCTGTGCTAGGACCACCATGGGAAGGGGCTCAGCCCTGACAAAGCCCCGTGCGACCACTGGTCAGGACAGTTGGCTAAGAGGTCCTCCACTAAGTGTGCAGGCTGTCACTGAGCTGTCCTTAGCGTTTACAGACGAGGAAACTGTGGCCCAAAAATAGGAAGAGACTTGCCCGTGATTGACCAGCTGGCCAGTGACAGAGACAGAACTGCACGAAACCAGCCCCAGATGCCCGTGTTCCCTTTTACCAGCTGAATGACAGCCACGGAGCACAGGGACTGAGCAGCAGAAGTGCCTGTGCTCGGAAGGCATGAAGTGGATGTCAGTGTCCATGGTGCAGTCGGCTTCTCCTGCATCGTGATTTGCACAGACACATTTCTGGCCCCCCTGGAAGCCTGTCTGGGGCGTGACAGGCCTGGGCTTCCCTCCCCTCCCGTCAGCACGCTGCAGCACCATTCTCCTGGTCTCGAGTTCACTTTCTATATTTTTTGGCTGCTGGGCGCATTATTTGACATTTATTTACACTTATCTGCATTTTCCATCTTCTAAGCCCACATATAATACATAACAGCGTAAATCCTCGGCTGCCACTTGGCATTTTGGTGCCTTATTATTTATTGTGCTGTGCCTCCCAGCCTTAATGCCACCTGCAAACCTTGTTCTCGGTACCAAATCATTTGTATACATAGTTGAAATTTGCGTCCCTTCCAGTGCTGACGCTTGTCATATGTCTTACTGGTCAGTTCTCTCCCAGATAGTGAATATTTTGTTTTTATTTACTTGTTTGGCTCCTTGAAAGGAGATTGGGCAGAGCAGGCTCAGTGATGCTCTGAAAGCTTAACCCTGTTCTTTAAAGTTCTAAAGAATCACAGCATCCTTAGCATTCACTCATTTGCTGGGTGATTTCTGACATGTTTCTTTTTAATGAAAAGAAGTGCTGACTGGTACCTGCAGCAAACATGTGTTACCGGCTCATTTGCGATGGGGAGCCACTTCTCTCATTTGGAGGCTTTATAACTGGAGAGTTTGAGTTGATTTTCACCATGAGCTGGGGTTCTCACCGCCCTCTCTAATGTCATGCGGGGACCATTTCTGGGTAAAGGATATCGCACCAGACAGCTAGTACTGAGAGCTTAACGGCTCTGAAGCTGTTAGCTAGGGGTCCGATTGCACAGGGACCTAGGGTGAGCTAACTCCCATAGACATCTGGCAAATTACCTCCAAACAGCCATGGTATGGCTGGGAATTCTATGATGTTTGGGACTTTGGGCTGGTTGAAGAAGGAGCATGTAACAGTGGGAACCACTGAAGCCGTCCCCATTTTTAAGTAAGACTGTCCATGTATAGTCGTTTATCAGTGTCCCCCAGAGCCACAGTCCCTGGCTTTTTAAACTTCCCCCATCCACCAAGATATTCAGCAGGGGTCATATGTCTGCCATTCCTTGAACAGGTGAGCCTTTGGGGTAGGTAATTGGCTTAAATGAACACTGATGTATACAAGAACTGACTCCCAAGTGGAGTGTGGTCAGGGGGTGTTGAGAGGAGAAGGGTGCTGTGCACAGGGAAGAACGCCAGTGGGTGAGGCAGGGAGCGGGCAGGGCATAGTGTTTGCTATTTCCACCTGAATGCAGGTTTCCTAATACACGTCTGCATTGACGCCCAGCGCTCCTTCAGATGTAACACTCTACATTTGCAAAATTAACCCTCACACTCAAGGTTATCAGGTCAGCCTACTGAGAGTAAATTTCTCCAGAGGCTCTGATTTGTAAGGGGCAAATGTGAAAGGCAGGAATTTGAGATTAAAAGACAGATGTGGTTCCACTTCCCCTCAGCAGCTCCTATTTTCTCTCTCTGGAAAGTGAACGGCCATGCAATCTGTCTCTGGATGTCTGGGGATAAGAGATGTTTATTTCTGTCAACAGAGGCTCTGCGGACCCTTTAGAAACTACAGCCTTGGTTTTCCATCAATGCCGTTGGCTCTGTCGGGGGGCTGCCACCTTGAGATGTTTCTTGAGGTAGCACTTTGTCTTTCTCTGGAGACAAACTCAGTTCATTTCCAGAGTTTCTTCTGAACATGCCACAGTCCAAAAGAGACAAGCCCGTCAGCTAAGAAATCAAGCATTTCCCCAAATACGTAAGGACCTTAAAAACACAGTCTGACTTCAAATTTTTTCTCATGGATATTGGTCTTATTCAGAGCTGTTATCGTATGGCTGTACCAGTAGTTAAAACTTTTGTCTACTAACATCCATTTCTTCTTTAATTTATAGACACTAAAATTCACTCCTTTGAATTTAGATGAAATCAGTTTATCAGTTTTTTTCTCTTGCAGATCATGCCTTTGGTATCAAATAAAAGATCTTTGACTAGCCCAAGGTTACAAAGACTTTCTTCTAAAAATTTTGTAACTTTAAGAATTTATATTTAGAACTCTACCTAAATGAACTTTTCTAAAGTAAGTGAGGCACAGGTTGAGATTCTTGTTCTGAGAATGGATGTCCACTTGCTCTGGCGACATTTGCTGAAAACACCATCCTTTCTCTGTTTAATTGCCCTTTGTGTATAGGTCACATTGACCACAATTTCATGTCTCTTGGTCTAGACACTGGTTGTGTCCCACTGATTTATTTATCTCTTCTTTCACCAAAACCACATTTTTTAATTGAAGTGTAGTTGATACACAGTATTTTATTGGTTTCAAGTATACAGCACAGTGGTTCATCAGTTGCCCACATTATTAAATCCTTACCCCAACTAGTGCAGTTGCTGTCAGCATAGAAAGATTTACAGAACCATTGACTATATTCTCCGTGCTCTACTACCATCCCTGTGTTCAGCTGGTATTATGACTGAGAGTTTTTGTGCCTTTTTATCCCCCTCGTGCTCTCCAACCCACCCACCCCTCCCCCATGGTAGCCTCCAGTCCCTTCTCAGTGTCTGTGAGTCTCCTGCTGTTTTGTTCTTTCTGTTTTGCTTTGCTTTTATATTCCACAAATAAGTGGAATCATATGGCATTTGTCTTTCTCTGTCTGCCTTATTCATTGAGAACACCCTCTAGCTCTATCCATGTTATTGCAAATGGAAGGATTTCTTTTTAATGGCTGAATAATGTTCTATCGTGTATATGTAACATATCTTTACCATTTGTCTAT
Organism: Manis pentadactyla; assembly: GCF_030020395.1. Lineage (NCBI taxonomy): Eukaryota > Metazoa > Chordata > Mammalia > Pholidota > Manidae > Manis > Manis pentadactyla. The sequence goes on from NC_080034.1 coordinate 72,577,253, forward strand.
TGATGGACACTTTGGTTGCTTCCATATCTTGGCTGTTGTAAATAATGTGGCAGTAAACGTAGGGGTGCCTATGTCTTTCTGAATCAGAGATTTTTAGTTTTGATTGCTACGGCTTTATAATAAGTCTTAGAAGTCTTAGTCTTCTAATTTTTTCATCTTTTCAAAATTGCTTCTGATACTTGAATTTCTTGACTTCAAAATAAATTTTGAAATCAGTTTATAAATATCTACAAAAAAGTCTGCTGATTTAAATTGAGATTACATTGGATCTGCACATGAATGGGGACCATGTATGTCTTAATAATATTATTTCTAATCTATGAACATGATCTTTTCTTTTATTTAGATCTTCTTGATTTCTTTCATCAGTGTTTGTGGTTTTCAGCATATAGATCCTGTACATACTCTGTTTAAGTTTTACTTTTGGTAAATTTTTAAATTAAAAAAAATTTTTCAATTTCCAGTTGTTTATTACTCATATATAAGAATATGATAAACTTTTGTATGTTGACCTGGTACCCTGCAATCTTGCTAAACTCACAGATTTGATCCAAGAGCTATTTTGTAGAATACTTTGGGACTTTTACATAGGCAAGCATCTCTGTGGGTAAAGATAGTTTATTTCCTTCTTTCCAATCTGCATGCCTTTTCTCTCTTTTATTATCTTATTGTACTGGCTAGGACTTACTGTTCAGTGTTGGATAGCGGTGGTGAGAGAGGATGTCCCTGCCTTTATGTAGATGTTAGGAGGAAAGAGTTCAATCTCTCATTAAGTGTGACATTAGGTGTAATTTTTTTCCTTGTAAATGCCTTTTATTAGGTTAAGTTCTAGTTCTAGTTTGGTGAGAGGTTTTATCATAAAAGGCTGTTAAATTTTATCAAATGTTATTTCTGATCTATTGAGATGTTAATACAGGTTTTCTCCATCTAGTAATATAGTGAATTCCATCAATCGATCTTTGAATGCTGAACCAGCCCTGGCTTCCTTAGATGAGTCCCATTGGTTGTAGTTTATATAATGCTAGGTTTTGATTTGCTAATATTTTGTTGATTATTGTGTCTATATTCATGAGAGATACTGCTTTAGAGTGTTCTTGTAATGTGTTGTCTGTGTATTAGAGTCATGCAGGTCTCATGAGTTGGGAAATGTTCCTCTTCTACCTTCTGGAAGAGGTAGTGGAGTCGACATGATTTCTTCCTTCAGTGTTTGGTGGTACACCCCTTCAATACAACATGGAAATTTTACAGCTATATATGTTTCAAACTCAGCTTCACCTGCTTAAGAGGAAATTTTGCCTTGTACTTTTCTCCCTCTGCAGTTCCTGTGAGCTAGAGTGTGGGTGTGAGGAGAGTCCAGTCCTCAGGGAGTGGTGGACAAGGGTCTGGAATGGTGGACAAGGGTCTGGAGCAGTGGACAAGGGTCCGGAATGGTGGACAAGCATCCGGAGCAGAAGTGGACAAGGGCCCAGAGTGGTGGACAGGGGTCCGGAGTGGTGGACAAGGGTCCAGAATGGTGAACAAGGGTCCGGAGCGGTGGACAAGGGTCCGGAGCAGTGGACAAGGGTCTGGAGCAGTGGACAAGGGTCCGGAGTGGTGGACAAGAGTCTGGAGCACTGGGAAAGTGAGAAGGAATGACCACCTGCACAGCGGCTCTGTCCAACGAGACTCCTCATCTTTGTGTGAGTATGAAAAATCTATTTTTTTCAGGTACTACGTATTTGGGTCTTTTGTTAAGGTGGCTTAGCCTTTCCGCTATTCATCCTGACTGAAAAGAAGGTTCTTCTGTCTAACCGTTTTGAGATTCGACCGCTAGAAGTCTAAGGGCTCCGGCGCTGGAGGAGGCTCTGGGGAGATGTGGTTTCTGCCGTGGAGAGCCTAGGGGAACAGAGAGAGGGCACCCTCTCAGTTTCCCTGGACCAGCAGACCTTGTTTCCCAGGCACGGGAATTTCTTTCAGCACCTCCTTTCCTTGGGCCAATTTGGAGATCTTGATTGCTTGGACTACGTTTTTCCAACTACTGGCAATGGGCAGAAAGGAATGTATTATTTGGTCATATTTGTTAAGGAAAAAGTGTCTAAAACTCTTTGGGAGGTGTCTTCCACAGTGTCCTGAAATTTCTATTTCATTACAATTACATAATTGAAGTGTGGACAAACATAGAGGCAGTGTTCCCTGATTTTGGACAGATCCTGTAACACAATGCCTGCATAAAGCTTAGTTAGAGGGATTGAAAATATGAAAAGATTACAGAATATAATGTTTTGAGTCTTGGGCCTGAATAGTTTGAATCTCAAGAGGCCAGAGCTAATAAATATACTTGGTAAACTTCAATTAGCTTGAATTCCTCAACACATGGGAGTGTCCAGTTACAGGAAGAGCTGTTATTATTTGGAAGCTGAATAATATTGGGCAGTTAAAAAAAACAGTTTATGAAAAAAAGGATTTTTTTTAACCATACAGTTTTATTGCCAGAAAATATAAATGACTCCTGCCATTTCCCTCTCCTCTTCCCCCTCTTGCTCCCTTTAAACCCACGGTGGCCTTGGCAGGACCCCTTCCGACAACAGAAAGCCACATGGCATTCGTAATGCCGGGAGGAAGAGCGCCCTCTGCGACTGGCCGTTTCACAGGTGACTGGCCGTGTGCACCTGTGCTTCAGGGAACCTGTACACGTACCTCAATCTTGGTTGTACCATTGTAACAGCCTCAGATTGAAACAGTCCAAATGCCCATCAGCAGTAGGATGGGTAAGAAGTTGTATTTTATTCATACAGAAGTATATTTATTGTAGAGCAATGGAAATGAATAAATCTTAGGGACGCAGCAACTTCATTTGTCTTGCAAATATAACATGAACCAAAAGAAATGAGTTGAAAGAATAACACAGTGATATTTCTTTCCCATAAAGTTCTGAAACCCAGCTGAACCATGTCACGAGGGGCTCACTGACAGACAGGGAGGGAGACCATAAACAAGAGTGATTATCTCGTGAGAATGCTGATTATCTCCAGTGGGGAGAGAGGGGTTTGTAATCCGACTGGGGTGCCTGGGGCCGCTGACAAGGTCCTAGTTCTGACGTGCTTGTGGTTACTGGGTATATTAATTGTCTATGGCTACAGAACAAATTACTCCAAAGCTTAATGATTTAAAGCAACACAAATTTATTACCTCACAGTCTATGTGAGTCAGAATCCAAGTGCAGCTTAACCGAGTCCTCAGCTTCTTTCACAGGAGGAATCAAGGTGTCGGCTGCATTCATCTCAGAGTCCAACTGGGACAAGATCCTCCTCCAGTCTCACCAGGGAGGGTGGGGGGATGCAGTCCTGTGGCTGTTGCCGGACAGTCCTTTCCAGCAAAGCAAACCTGTGAGAAGAGGCAGAGAGAGAAGGAGAGAGAACCCAGCAGGAGGGAAGTCAGCTACGAGCAGCCTGATTCCAGGGCTGGCGCCCCATTGCTGTGGCTGCTGGACACTCACTGGAAGCTAGTTGCTAGTTCTGACCCCCGTGCAGGGTCAGGGGGCCACACGAGTGTGAATATGGTGCTGGGGCCTTTTAAAGGCTATTCATCACACTGGGTGCTGGCTTTTATAATTATTTGTGAAAAGCTATTATCACGTTTTATGCACTTTTCTGGTGTTGTGTTTTATTTCATAATAATGACATTAAATGAAATCCTGGAACGAGCAGCTACAGAAACTCCAGCGGCACCTTCCTTGTCAATATATCCACCCCTGTCTGCAACTAACGCGAATGGTGTCTGGCACACACCAGTCACTAAAAGTTATTTGCTGAGTGAATGAATGAGCTAAATTTTAGCACCCACGGGGATAGATAACAGCTGTCACCAAACCAGTTACAAGATGGTTCTGGTGAGCACAGAATTTAAGAGACAAGGAAAATGTATTTGACTGTGGTAAAAATTCTGTACAAAAGGAGAAGAAATGTGTGTTAACCATTAAGAGGAAAAAAGTTACATAGCAGAAAAGAGAAATAAAGACTAAGCATGGGAAAAGATTTGAGCTGTTTGGAATGTTTGGGGATGTGTCTTGTGGCCTGATTTCAAGTGGCTCCTGAGAAGCTGTCTCGCCTTGGCCTCGGGTTACTAATTCATACCTAGTTCACATTATTCCTATAGGGTTAGTTCTGGAAACAAGCTCTGGCTTAGATATTGCCGGCCTCTGAAAATGGGTTTCAAACTGATTCCATCATCACAGACTTGCAATGAATTCGAATTACCAGTTGAGTTTCACGTTTACTGAAAGACACATTCTATAAAGGACATAGATAGGTGTGTCTTATACTGTGTTAAGGCCATGGAACAGGGGGCTCAGAGGTCATGCTGGACTGGGATGACACGGGAGGGGCAGGTAGCAGAAAGAGGGGTGGGGGCAGTCCCGGGGCACGCACAGATGGGGTGCTTGTCATGGTCCTGGGCTCGATGGCGAGAGCCCAGAGGGTGGTGTTCCGGGTCCTGCGCTTTGCTTCCCAGACCCTTGAATCTCTGTCAAGGGGGCAGAACATGCCTACCCCAAACTATTCTTTCCCTTCCAAGTCTTGTGTTGAGGACCCACATTCTATACCAAAACATTAGTCCCCTAACAGCCTTTGATCTTCTGTTACCTGATGCCCTGATCTCTGGCTCCTTTCTGAGTTTCTGTGTTTATACTGACCCCAAAGCAGTGTATTTTGGCTTTCTCACACTCCTATCAAAACATTGAGTAGAGAAATTGTTCCCGTGTGCATCTCTGCGGGACCTTGGCTCCTGGTAGGAAAGCTCAGAGAGGGGCCTTCACCCACTGAGATTTTAAGGACCTTGGGATTCCTGGAAACACAATAAAAACCTCCGAAGAAAAAATGGCTAGTGATACAACCTGCATTTTACTTGTCAAGAAGGGTGAAACCCCTAATCTGCTATGACACGTGTTTTGCGGGCTCGCGGCGTGAAGGGGAGGAGAGAGTGGGTGTGAGTCTGCTCAGTGTGGCGACGGCGTCTCCCCCCTGCTGGAATCGCACCCCCCAACCCGGTGCGGAGTCACAGCATGAGGCCGAGGAGAGAATCTGTTTCGCAGTATCTCCACACCTCCCGCCACGAGTCCCCCGCCGGGAGGGCGCCCCCGCCGGCTCCCAGGGCGCCCCGGCCCCTTTGTTTGTCCTCCTCTGTAGATGCTGGGCGGGGGCTGTCGGCACCCACCTCTGCTCCCCCCAGGGACCCCCTCTGCCTCCGCCCGGGCCGAGTGAGGCGGGGGTGAGAGCGTGCGGTCCCCAGGCGGGAGGGCGGCCGGGACGCCCGGGGTGGGGGGCGCTGGGCCCTCCCACCGCAGCTCCCCTGCGCTTCGTGCGGCTCCTCGTTCAGCCTGCGGTCCAGGCCGGCGCTCACCGGGCCTCCCCGTGACTCAGTACCTGGTGCATTTTGAGGATCCCGAGGAACAGAAGCAGCCCGGGGTTCAGGGAGCTCATTAGACCTCGAGACGGGAACTGTGGCGGGGCCCCGGCTCTGCGAGGGGACCTTGGTGGCCTCCTGCGGAGCTGGCTTGGCTCCCGCCCGCTTGGCGCTTTACGGCCGCGTGTTACCCGGTGGTGCCCGTGGCCCTGGGCGGCGGAGCTCGCGGGTGGGCGTCTGCACTCCGGCCTCGCCTGGTGCACAGGGACCGGGACCGGCGCGCGGAGCTCAGGAGGCGCTGTGGACACCCTTGGGGGCAGGCGCCCCAGCAGACCCGCTGGGCTGTGGGGCAGTGTGGTGGGACATTTGTTGGCCATTCTCAGAAGTGACTGATGTTCCTCGCTGGGGCAGACCCCGCAGGGCAGGCGTGAGGGGCGGTGGGAGGAGCACAGAGGGCCCGGGGAGACCCCCTGCGCCAGGAAGGACACGCTTGGTTGAGGGGCAGGCGGTGCATCAGACTATTTGCAGTGGAAACGAGGCAGATGAAGCTGCAGCAGAGCAGGGGCCGCTCAGGGCAGGGAGCTCAGCGGCTCAGGACAGGACCTTGAGGATGAGGCTGCGCTGTAGGTCCTGTCTCCCCAGGGCACAGAGGGCAGGAAATCAGAGGTCGACCAGGGTTGATTCTTCAGCTGAAAACATGCGGGGAGTGGCGGGCAAGTCCACAGGATGCAGCCAAGCCACAGTAGGGGGTGCATGCCACACAGGGATGCAGAACTGAAGGTGATGCTCAGAGGGACACGGCCCCCCCCACCCCCCATGGCAGTCCTGGGGCGCCTGAGCGAGGAGCTCAGGCAAAATAAACAAGGCCACCTCCCGGGGTCTTAGTGTCTACAAAAGGGCTGCAGTGTCCCAAAGCCCCCGAAGACGGGGACAGGATATAAGGGATCCTTGCGCCCCAGCGGGGCCCTGCAGAGTGCCAGGATCGGCAAGCTGCTGAGCTGTTCTCTTAGTTAACAGACACCTGCCGGCAGTTCCAGGAGGAGTCCCAGGGGAACCGCGGCGCTTGGGTTACATTTTTTACTGCTGAGAAAATGTATAATGAATAAAGATCACCAGGAATATTTGCTATTTAGACAAAAACCTAGAAAAAACTATTTAGGAAACCCCCCCCACTAATGCCAGGTGCTAACATTGACTCTAAACAGATGGTTAAAATAAAATAGAATCTATACAAGAATAAAGAACATTTATGATAATAAAATTAAAAAATGAACTAATTAATTGATAAAATGTTTGTCCCAAGCCTAAGAAAAGATTAATATTCTAAATATATGAAAAATTCCGATAATTCATAGTAAATGCACTACGACCCCAATAGAAAAGCATGGAGAATTTGAAATAGAGGATATTAAAATGGTGAGTACAGTCATCTTCATTATTCGTGGATTCTGTATTTCCAAGTTCACCTACTTGTGAAAACGTGTTTGTGCCCCCAAACACACCCCTGCAGCACTTCTAGGGCTGGGAGGGGTGCTGTCTGTGGGCCCCGTGGAGGCCCAACACGGGGTCCTCCCCGAGGCCTGGGGGCCGGGCTCTGTGTGGGGCGCCAGGAGAGACGCGCGTGTGGGAAGCTCCTCTCCAAGGCCCGCGCCGCAGCCCTGCTGGCCGTGCGCTCACTGTAAACCAGCCAACAGCGTGTGCAGAAATACCACGTCTTTAGAGACATGCACAAGACGAGATGTGTAGCCATCAGTGGGCGAAAATGTCAGCAGCGGAGGCTTCCAGGGCCCTAACCCTGCATCCGCCCTGGGGCAATAGTTCCGTATTTGCTAATTCGTGGAGGCTTTACAGGAAATAACTGTCCATAATAATGAGAATCACCTGAATATGGAAATGCTCAGTTTTCCCAGTTATAAAATGTGTGTACATACAACAGTATTGGGATTTTGCCTTTAATCTTTATAGTGAGTAATAATGACATGCTTGTAACATTGTGATACAGACATTTTTGTATAATGTTGGTGTTACTTCTAAATGTTTTCAACCTTTTTGGAAAGCAATTTGACATTCTACGTTGCATTTAAAATATTTCTACCCTTTGACATAGTGATCTGCTTCTAGGAATCTGTTCTGATGAAATAATCAGAATGATGCTATCAACGATGGGAGACTGTGCTTTAATGTTAAGTATTTTAGAATGCCAGATATAAAACTACATATAATCCCAATTACTTAAGTATTTGAGATATAGGCAGGAAGGCATATCTAGGGGGTTCCTGGGGGAGGTAACCCCAAAAGTCTGAGTTGTCTCAGGGAGTTTCCTGGTAGCTGAGGAGTGGGTGTGGGCACATAAACTGGATGGGTGCTGTACAGTGAGTGTCTGAGGCAAAGGAAAGGACTGTGGGCATCCACTGACATGGGACGGTGACCGAGAACCCACGGGACCAGAGGGTGTGGGGTTTCAGGGGTCAGGGGAGCCAGTGCCGCTGGGGCGGTGCACGGGGAGAGAAGTGTGGTTATTGTTTTTACTTGTAGGAGGAAGTGCTGAGGACTGAGGCTCTGGGAATCTGGAATTTACTGGCTGTCATTTGGTGGAAGAGAGTAGAAGGCCAGAAAAGGCATTTTTGGAAATTTTGGGAAAGTGATCACATGATTATACAGTATCACAGAAAGCAAAGGGAGAGTGTTTCTTGAGGAATAGTCAGTAGTGTAATTTCAGCTGCATATTCTTTGAGGCTCAAGAGCAAGACTTGGCTTGACTTGGGCTGCTGCAGAGCGTGACTCCATGATGCCACTTCCTTGTTTTTCTGATTTGTAAAGATTTTGCCCTGGAGTTGTGCAATCTCATGTTGAAGAGATACAGGAGGGAAGGCATGTCTAGAGGGTGCCTGGGGGAGGAAAGGGAATTAATATTGACTCCCCCTGGAAGGGGAGGATCATGGGATTGGGGAAAAGGGCCCCAGAAGTAAAAACAAGAAATGCTGCAAAGGAAACTTCTCTGAATAATTGTTTCCCCCCTCTTTCTGGCTCTTTGTCTTCCCATGATGTGGACCCCCACTTCTCTGACTGGCAAGCTCTCAGCTAGTCCAGGCCAGGCAAAACTTCTGCATCCCTCTGAAGCCTTCTCTCATCACTGCAAACAGAAATATCTCCTGTCTTGTAATTCTATTGCCATAAATCCTGTCAACAACTGTAATAACATTGTATTAAAATTGTTCACATGTCCGCTCCCCCAATAAACCCTGGTCTTGGACATTTCATGCCTTTGTCCAGGGAGGACTAAGACAGAGTAAAGAGATGGCCTTAGAAATGGGCTGGTGACTCTTGAAGGTTTATGTACCTAGACCGTGAATACCTCACCAGCTCTACCAACTCATGAACAGCAAGATTCGACCTCCAAGGCTCCTCCCTTAGCACCGCTCACCTTGGGGGGAGCTCTGACCACACGGTTTGGGAACTAGGACCCTAAGTCTCTCTTTACTACTGGGTTGATTGAATTATTTGACGTCTCATTAAGAATCTTTTCTGGGTTAAGACACGTGACAATGCCAGTAAGTGACATCAGGACCTCAGCACCCTGGAGTGGTGAACGTGGCAGCCACCTCAGCCGTGGGAAACTGGTCTGTGGGCTGCTTACAAAGTCAGGGTGACCTGGGAACGTGGTAGGCTCCTACGAGTTTAGTAGAAAAAGGATTTTCTGGATGTTTCATAGTCTGCCAGTGAAAGTGTAAGTGGGAATAACCACTTTAGAAACTGACAGTATTCACTAAGGATGAACATAAGTATATTCTAGGACCAAAATTTTTAAATACATTAACATGTTTCAATAAACATATTAAAAAAATAAAAATATAAGTATATATAACATGAAACTTAGACATACATTCACTACAGGGCATGAATGAGCGTGTCCACAGCAGTGCTGTCTGTAATAGCCCCAAAGGGGAGGCTACCCAGTGTCCATCTGGACGAGACCTGTGGCAGATTCACACAATGAGAGAGTGTTTACAATGAAAATAAATGATCCACAGTCAGGAGACAACATGAATGAATGTCATTAACAAAATATTGAGCTCAAGAAGCCAGACAAAAAGGGTTCACACTATGTCATTCCATTTATACGAAGTACAGAAGAGGCGATCTATGTGGTTAGAGCCAGGATATTGTGTACCCTTGGTGAGTGGCATCTTCTGGAAGAATTTCAGAGGTAGCTTCTTGGTGTGCTGGGGTAGTAGGACCTGCTTCACAATCTAAGCGCTGGTTGTGTGGGAATGTTTAGTTGGAGCCAACTGCAGTTTTCTGTATGAGTATGTTATGCTATCAAAGATTAAGGAATCTTTTCTTACACACACACACACACACACACACACACACACACATGCAAGCGTTCACAGTGGGGCCTTGGATTGCTGGGGGAGATGGGATCATGAAGAGAAGTACTTGTGGGGGATAACCAAGATAGACTTTGTTCTCTTTTGGGCCAATTATGCATATAGCAAACTTTTTCCTGGGCATGACTTTGGGGGTGTGTTAGTTTATGTTACAAGGCCTTTCTTTCCTGGCATGATTCTATATACTATTCAACATTTAAAAGATTTATTTCTATGTATTGTTTTTGTTTTTACAAAGTATTTGAGACACCTTAAAAGAAGTGTGGGCCTGTTGCCTGGTGAACAGATCCTATGAGAAAAGTCAGGTGAGGTAATTTAGAGTGAAAGATCAATAAAAGTCGCTTTGGTGATTTTCTATAATTGAAAAGCTGTCTGCACTACCCAATAACCCCCAAAATTTCAGGATTGCTTTCTGATGCACTGCATTCTGGTCTTAGTTCTTATTAACTAGCTTTGAATGACCTTAGGCAAGTCATGAGATCTCTGTGCAACTCTAGCCCCAAGAGTCACTCGATTACCTAGGCTTCTGTTAAAGTCAGACCACTTGTTACTGTCTGAGACTATCTTGATTTTTTTCTGTTAATTGATTTTCTGGTTACCTCTGTCTCTGATGTTTAAATTCCATAACTCTGCTTTACTCACTGCTGTATTTCTAGACCTGGAAGAGTGCATGGCACGTGGTGGGAAAGAATTTATCTGATGAGTGAAAACACTGGACTAGATTACCAGGTTCTTTCTAGCTGTAATTTTCTGTGGCTCAAACATTGTATACATGATTTTGCAGGTCCCTGCTGGACTCATAAGATAATGAAATTCTGATTCTAATCAGAATAAAGGTCAAGTGTAGGCTGGTGGTTCTCAAAGTGTGATCCAGGAACACGGGGGATTCCAACAGCTCTTTCAGGGTTGCATGAAGTCAAAACTATTATCATAATAAGACTGAGACACTATTTATAGTTATTTATTTTCATTGTCTCATGTGTACATAGTGGAGTTTTCCATACAATACTGCAACAGACTGAATGTAGAAGGAGGTATTGGAATCCTACTGTCTCCTATTACGCTAGAAATCAAAGAGATTTGTAAAATGTAAGCCAATGCCACACTCTTCCTACTACTTTTTGTTGTGTTGTTTAGGAAGATACAGTTTTTTTCCCCATAGATACATGTTTTACGGACATATAACAGCATCAGTATTGTTTTTAAATGAATTAATAAATGTATTAAAATAACATCCAATGCTAAATGTAAGTTGATATAATCACATAGCCCAAGCTCTTTGCAGGTCTTCAGTAATTTCTGAATGTAAAGGTGGCCTGACACAAGAAGTCTGCGGACAGCTGATGCAGGGAGCTGCTCGCAGGAAAGAGCAGGAGTGGCTGCTCGCCCGGGAGGTGCCGACATGCTTGGATTAACTCCTTCTGAATTAGTCTTTCCTCCTCTGGGCTGTGACCCTGCTCTGCAGACTGACCCATTAATGAGACATCCTACCCAGTTCTGTTTTCTAGAAATTTCCATTGCCGTAATTCCATTCCTGTATGGCTTTTGCTGAGATAGCAACAGTGAACAGGAAACTATTCCACTTGTTCAGCGAATGCCCACAGAACATATGTATCAAACGTCATTCCTTATTTGGCTAGGAGAGTTCCTCTGGGCTGGCTGGATAGCGCTCTCCATTTTCCAGGGCTGAGAGTTATATTTTCTCTGGAGAGTTGACTCCAAAGTTTAGTTGCTTTTCATCCAGTGCAATTCAGCACATTTCAGAAGTGCCAGGGCAGCATTTTTCATCTGTCCGCACCATTTCTTCCCCTGAGCAAGGAGCCCTGGGAAAGGATAAACACAGTTGACTGAACAGCTGCTTCCAGTGACCTTCGCCGGACGTGTGCATCTGTCACCCCTTGGGGGCCACCGACCCTGAGGAGGCGCTGGCTCTGTTCAGCTGTGTACAGAGGGGAGAGGGTCAGGATTCTAAAAGGAAAGCCACCCCCAATTCCTCCTGCTGCTTCTCCCACTATTTTTATGCCCTGTGTATATTGAGTTTCACTATTAAGATGCACATATATTTTCAGAGTTTTTAAAAGAGACCTGGATGCTAAAACTAAAATTGCTTTGTGATCCTGGATTTGTGAGTAGCCCTGAACAGTGAAGAGATGCCCTCACAGGATCTCACCCTGTTAGTGTACATTGAATGAGGCCAGTTTTAGGCAGAGTTCATGCTGTGTATTTGATGACAGGTTTACTTTGATGCAACGTGTCCCCTTGTGAAATCTCATTTGATTTCAAGACAACCTACAAAGTCACTGAACAGCCACACTTGGCTTCCTCAGAACTGCAGCTGGTTGCCCTGGAAATAGCTTGGGAACTAGAGGCTAGGAATCTTGATTCAAGTCCCATGTTGGTTTTATGCTAATAGTGTGATATTGGACAAGTCACTTAACCTTTTGGAATCTCATTTTGTTTCAGAAAATTTGGGATAATATCTATTTCATAGAATGATTGTACGTTGCATTAAATATATTTGAAATAATTTCTCACCTATAAAGCATTCATGGGCTTAACATTTTTTTTTTTCAGATTAAAGTTTAGATTTATTGATTTGAAAAGGATCAATCATAAAAATAGGATTTGACATCATATACTAAGATATTGGCATTGATAAGTTCCATAACAATTAAAATGAGAATTTTTTTTTTTTATCTTTTTTTTTTTTTTTATTGAAGGGTAGTTGACAACAGCATTGCATTACATTAGTTTCTGGTGTACAACACAGCGACTCAACATTTATATACATGATATTTCTAGGTACCAGGTATCACCATACCAAGTTGTTACAATATTTTGACTATATTCCTTATGCTATACATTACATCCCGGTTACTTATTTATTTTACAATTGGAAGTGTGTTTATATATATATATATATATATATATATATTGTGAGGGCATCTCTCATATTTATTGATCAAATAGTTGTTAACCACAACAAATCTCTGTATAGGGGGGTCAATGCTCAATGCACAATCATTAATCCACCCCAAGCCCAATTTTCATCAGTCTCCAATCTTCTGAAGCATAACGAACAAATTCTTACATGGAGAACAAATTCTTACATAGTGACTAAGTTACATGGTGAACAGTACAGGGGCAGTCATCACAGAAGCTTTCGGTTTTGTTCATGCATTATGAACTATACACAGTCAGTTCAAATATGAATATTCATTTGATTTTTAAACCTGATTTATATGTGGATACCACATTTCTCTATTATTATTATTTTTAATAAAATGCTGAAGTGGTAGGTAGATACGAGATAAAGGTAGAAAACAGAGTTTAGTGTTGTAAGAGAGCAAATGTAGATGACCAGGTGTGTGCCTGTAGACTATGTGTTAATCCAAGCTAGACAAGGGCAATAAAACATCCACGTATGCAGAAGATTTCTCTCAGAACAGGGGGGGTGAGGTTCTAAGCCTCACCTCTGCTGCTCCCCATTTTCTCACCAGATGGCCCCCTGCGACTGTGCCTGTCTTAGGTTGTTCCTCCCTTGAGGAATCTTACCCGTCTCTGGCTAACCAGTCATCTTCCGGGGCCATACAGGGAAATGTGAAGTTGGTAAGTGAGAGAGAAGCCTTATCGTTTGAAAAGGTTAGCTTTTTACTTCTTTGCATATTTATGCCCTGTGGCTTCTATGCCCAGCATTTGTCTTGAGGTGTCTTTACCACTTGGAAGAATTATGATACTCGGTAAATTCGACATGTGGCACGAGTTCTATTTAAAGGTTGTGATTAGGAAGGAAGAAGAAAAGCTACAGAAGTAGCAGGCAGAAGAAAACCTGGGAAGATTGATTATTTCTTTGACATATCTTCTTGTAGAGTAACTTCAGCATGGATAGGTTTTAAACAACTAATTAAATTGTGCACACACATTAACATAATAGGAATATAGTTACCTAACCAAAGCATACCTGTAATTACCAGCCATCTCCAGTGAAACCAAGAAAACCAGTTAGGCACCTTAGGCATTTGTGAAAACTTATCTATGATATGGTGGATATTGTCCGACTGAACTTAAACAGTCTGAGAGAATTCAGATAAACTAGAACACCCCATTCCTGGGGACTGTTCATATCCCATATGTTCTTTTAACGATAAATAGTCTGTGGTTGTAAGATTTTGGAGCGCTACAATTTGCACTTCTCCTAATTCTTGGTTGAGTTCCAACAGTATAGATCCAGTCCAATTTTTGTTTTACTGCATGCACAGGCCAGCTTAGATATCTCCTTCATCTTTCCCATGGCAAGTCCAGGAACTGGTGGGATGAGTGCATCTACACCTGTGACAGTGTGTGGATCTTTGTTGAAGTTTTTTTTTTGTTTTTTTTTTTTTTTTTTTCTGATCATCTTCTGTCATGAGTCTTCCCGAGAGTGCTGATGTTGGAAGTTCTTTTTCATATCGTATCTTAGTTCATTTTCGGGGTAGCCAAATTAGGCTTTGATCCTCTGTATAAACACAAACAGACCCTTTGCCTACACTTTTATATGTCCTTTATATCATTGTGTAGAACTCATTAGAGTTCACCACATAGGAACTGCTTTTTTTTTAATCATTAATCTACACTTACATGATGAATACTTTGTTTACTAGGCTCTCCCCTATACCAGGTCCCCCCTATATACTCCTTTACAGTCACTGTCCATCGCGTAGCAAACTGTTGTAGAATCACTACTTGTCTTCTCTGTGTTGTACAGCCCTCCCCTTTCTCCCACCCCGCTATGGATGCTAATCTTAATACCCCCCTACTTCTCCCCCCCTTATCCCTCCCTACCCACCCATCCTCCCCAGTCCCTTTCCCTTTGGTACCTGTTAGTCCATTCTTGAGTTCTGTGATTCTGCTGCTGTTTTGTTCCTTCAGTTTTTCCTTTGTTCTTATATTCCACAGATGAGTGAAATCATTTGGTATTTCTCTTTCTCTGCTTGGCTTGTTTCACTGAGCAAAATACCCTCCAGCTCCATCCATGTTGCTGCAAATGGTTGGATTTGCCCTTTTCTTATGGCTGAGTAGTATTCCATTGTGTATATGTACCACATCTTCTTTATCCATTCATCTATCGATGGACATTTAGGTTGCTTCCAATTCTTGGCTATTGTAAATAGTGCTGCGATAAACATAGGGGTGCACTGATCTTTCTCATACTTGATTGCTGCATTCTTAGGGTAAATTCCTAGGAGTGCAATTCCTGGGTCAAATGGTAAGTCTGTTTTGAGCATTTTGATGTACCTCCATACTGCTTTCCACAATGGTTGAACAAGTTTACATTTCCACCAGCAGTGTAGGAGGGTTCCCCTTTCTCCACAGCCTCGCCAACATTTGTTGTTGTTTGTCTTTTGGATGGCAGCCATCCTTACTGGTGTGAGGTGATACCTCATTGTAGTTTTAATTTGCATTTCTCTGATAATTAGCGATGTGGAGCATCTTTTCATGTGTCTGTTGGCCATCTGTATTTCTTTTTTGGAGAACCGTCTGTTCAGTTCCTTTGCCCATTTTTTAATTGGGTTATTTGTTTTTTGTTTGTTGAGGCGTGTGAGCTCTTTATATATTCTGGACGTCAAGCCTTTATCGGATGTGTCATTTTCAAAGATATTCTCCCATACTGTAGGGTTCCTTTCTGTTCTATTGATGGTGTCTTTTGCTGTACAGAAGCTTTTCAGCTTAATATAGTCCCACTTGTTCATTTTTGCTGTTGTTTTCCTTGCCCGGGGAGATATGTTCAAGAAGAGATCACTCATGTTTATGTCTAAGAGGTTTGTGCCTATGTTTTCTTCCAAGAGTTTAATGGTTTCATGACTTACATTCAGGTCTTTGATCCATTTTGAGTTTACTTTTGTATATGGGGTTAGACGATGGTCCAGTTTCATTCTCCTACATGTAGCTGTCCAGTTTTGCCAGCACCACCTGTTGAAGAGACTGTCATTTCGCCATTGTATGTCCATGGCTCCTTTATCAAATATTAATTGACCATATATGTCTGAGTTAATGTCTGGATTGTCTAGTCTGTTCCATTGGTCTGTGGCTCTGTTCTTGTGCCAGTACCAAATTGTCTTGATTACTATGGCTTTATAATAGAGCTTGAAGT
Source organism: Manis pentadactyla (assembly GCF_030020395.1). Lineage (NCBI taxonomy): Eukaryota > Metazoa > Chordata > Mammalia > Pholidota > Manidae > Manis > Manis pentadactyla. The sequence goes on from NC_080034.1 coordinate 72,593,153, forward strand.
TGGGGAGTGAGATCCCCCCTACTTTATTCTTCTTTCTCAGGATTTCTTTGGCTATTCGGGGTCTTTGGTGTTTCCATATGAATTTTTGAATTATTTGTTCCAGTTCATTGAAGAATGTTGCTGGTAGTTTCATAGGGATTGCATCAAATCTGTATATTGCTTTGGGCAGGATGGCCATTTTGACGATATTAATTCTTCCTAGCCATGAGCATGGGATGCGTTTCCATCTGTTAGTGTCCCCTTTAATTTCTTTTAAGAGTGACTTGTAGTTTTCAGAATATAAGTCTTTCACTTCTTTGGTTAGGTTTATTCCTAGGTATTTTATTTTTTTTGATGCAATTGTGAATGGAGTTGTTTTCCTGATTTCTCTTTCTGTTGGTTCATTGTTGGTATATAGGAAAGCCACAGATTTCTGTGTGTTGATTTTGTATCCTGCAACTTTGCTGTATTCCGATATCAGTTCTAGTAGTTCTGGGGTGGAGTCTTTAGGGTTTTTTATGTACAGTATCATGTCATCTGCAAATAGTGACAGTTTGACTTCTTCTTTGCCAATCTGGATTCCTTGTATTTTTTTGTTTTGTCTGATTGCCATGGCTGGGACCTCCAGTACTATGTTAAATAACAGTGGGGAGAGTGGGCATCCCTGTCTAGTTCCCGATCTCAGCGGAAATGCTTTCAGCTTCTCGCTATTCAATATAATGTTGGCTGTGGGTTTTTCATAGATGGCCTTTATTATGTTGAGGTACTTGCCCTCTATTCCCATTTTGCTGAGAGTTTTTATCATGAATGGATGTTGAACTTGGTCAAATGCTTTTTCAGCATCTATGGAGATGATCATGTGGTTTTTGTCTTTCTTTTTGTTGATGTGGTGGATGATATTGATGGACTTTCGAATGTTGTGCCATCCTTGCATCCCTGGGATGAATCCCACTTGGTCATGGTGTATGATGGTTTTGATGTATTTTTGAATTCGGTTTGCTAAAATTTTGTTGAGTATTTTTGCGTCTACGTTCATCAGGGATATTGGTCTGTAGTTTTCTTTTTTGGTGGGGTCTTTGCCTGGTTTTGGTATTAGGGTGATGTTAGCTTCATAGAATGAGTTTGGGAGTATTCCCTCCTCTTCTATTTCTTGGAAAACTTTAAGGAGAATGGGTATTATGTCTTCCCTCTATGTCTGATAAAATTCCGAGGTAAATCCATCTGGCCCGGGGGTTTTGTTCTTTGGCAGTTTTTTGATTACCGCTTCAATTTCGTTGCTGGTAATTGGTCTGTTTAGATTTTCTGTTTCTTTTTGGGTCAGTCTTGGAAGGTTGTATTTTTCTAGGAAGTTGTCCATTTCTCCTAGGTTTCCCAGCTTGTTAGCATATAGGTTTTCATAGTAGTCTCTAATAATTCTTTGTATTTCTGCGGGATCTGTTGTGATTTTTCCTTTCTCATTTCTGATACTGTTGATTTGTGTTGACTCTCTTTTCCTCTTAATAAGTCTGGCTAGAGGCTTATCTATTTTGTTTATTTTCTCGAAGAACCAGCTCTTGGTTTCATTGATTTTTGCTATTGTTTTATTCTTCTCAATTTTATTTATTTCTTCTCTGATCTTTATTATGTCCCTCCTTCTGCTGACCTTAGGCCTCATTTGTTCTTCTTTTTCCAATTTTGATAGTTGTGACATTAGACCGTTCATTTGGGATTGCTCTTCCTTTTTTAAATATGCTTGGAGTGCTATATACTTTCCTCTTAAGACTGCTTTTGCTGCGTCCCACAGAAGTTGGGGCTTAGTGTTGTTGTTGTCATTTGTTTCCATATATTGCTGGATCTCCATTTTGATTTGGTCATTGATCCATTGATTATTTAGGAGCGTGTTGTTTAGCCTCCATGTGTTTGTGAGCCTTTTTGCTTTCTTTGAACAGTTTATTTCTAGTTTAATGCCTTTGTGGTCTGAAAAGTTGGTTGGTAGGATTTCAATCTTTTGGAATTTACTGAGGCTCTTTTTGTGTCCTAGTATGTGGTCTATTCTGGAGAATGTTCCATGTGCACTTGAGAAGAACGTGTATCCTGTTGCTTTTGGATGTAGAGTTCTGTAGATGTCTATTAGGTCCATCTGTTCTAGTGTGTTGTTCAGTGCCTCTGTGTCCTTACTTATTTTCTGTCTGGTGGATCTGTCCTTTGGAGTGAGTGGTGTGTTGAAGTCTCCTAGAATGAATGCATTGCATTCTATTTCCTCCTTTAGTTCTATTAATATTTGTTTCAGGTATGTTGGTGCTCCTGTATTGGGTGCATATATATTTATAATGGTTATATCCTCTTGATGGACTGAGCCCTTTATCATTATGTAATGTCGTTCTTTGTCTTTTGTTACTTTCTTTATTTTGAAGTCTGTTTTGTCTGATACCAGAATTGCAATACCTGCTTTCTTCTCTCTGTTGTTTGCTTGAAATATCTTTTTCCATCCCTTGACTTTAAGTCTGTGCGCGTCTTTGGGTTTGAGGTGAGTCTCTTGTAAGCAGCATATGGATGGATCTTGCTTTTTTATCCATTCTATTACTGTGTGTCTTTTGATTGGTGCATTCAGTCCATTTACATTTAGGGTGATTATTGAAAGGTATGAACTTATTGCCATTGCAGGCTTTAAGTTTGTGGTTACCAAAGGTTTAGGGTTAGCTTCTTTACTGTCTTACTGTCTAACTTAACTCGCTTGTTGAGCTATTATAAACACAGTCTGATGATTCTTTATTTCTCTCCCTTCTTATTCCTCCTCATCCCTTCTTCATATGTTGGGTGTTTTGTTGTGTGCTCTTTTTAGGAGTGCTCCCATCTAGAGCAGTCCCTGTAGGATGCCCTGTAGAGGTGGTTTGTGGGAGGCAAATTCCCTCAACTTTTGCTTGTCTGGGAATTGTTTAATCCCTCCTTCATATTTAAATGATATTCGTGCTGGATACAGTAGTCTTGGTTCGAGGCCCTTCTGTTTCATTGCATTAAGTATATCATGCCATTCTCTTCTGGCCTGTAGGGTTTCTGTTGAGAAGTCTGATGATAGCCTGATGGGTTTTCCTTTGTAGGTAACCTTTTTTTTCTCTCTGGCTGCTTGTAATACTTTGTCCTTGTCTTTGATCTTTGCCATTTTAATTATTATGTGTCTTGGTGTTGCCCTCCTTGGATCCCTTGTCATGGGAGTTCTGTGTACCTCTGTGGTCTGAGAGGCCATTTCTTCCCCTAGTTTGGGGAAATTTTCAGCAATTATTTCTTCAAAGACATTTTCTGTCCCCTTTTCTCTCTCTACTTCTTCTGGAATGCCTATGATTCTTATATTATTCCTTTTAGATTGATCACTCAGCTCTCTTAAAATTCTTTCATTCCTGGAGATCCTTTTATCTCTCTCTGCATCAGCTTCTCTGCGTTCCTGTTCTCTGTTTTCTAGTCCATTAATGGTCTCTTGCATCTCGTCCATTCTGTTTTGAAGTCCTTCCAGAGCTTGTTTTATTTCTGAATTCTCCTTCCTTAGTTCTTGCATATTTCTCTGCAAGTCCATCAGCATGGTTATGACTTTTGTTTTGAATTCTTTTTCAGGTAGACTGGCTAAATCTATCTCCCCAGATTCCTTCTCAGGGGAAGATGTAGCAGATGCTGAAGCTGTCTGAGTTAGTCTTGTCTGGATCATATTTTTTTGCCTTTTCATGTTGACAGGTGCTATTGACTGTCAGCTGGGAGGGCCAAAATTTTCACTTGCTACTGGCCTTTCTTTACTGGGGCAACTGCGACCCCTAGTGGCTTGTGTTGGGTAATTGCGTGTAGAGTGGGTCTTTGTGTCTTGCCTGGCCGGGAGGGAGAAATTTCCCTTTCTGTGGGCGGAATTTGTCTCAGGCTGCTTCTCTGCTTTCGCAGCGCCCGGTGGGGTAATGGATGGGGGGGCTGCTTGACTGTTTGCCTCCGTGAGGGGTCTCAGAGCTGTTGCCCAGGGGGTTAGTGCACCCGGTTTTCCCTGTAATTTCCAGCTGCTGTACTGTGACCTGGGTTGTTTCCGTCAAGCTGTTAAGTCCCTGTCCCTTTAAGACTTTCAAAAAGCCCCTGCTTTTCTTTGTCACAGGGGCATCAGCTTCAGCACCCGCTCAGAGGTCTTACTCCCTGTTCCCCCAGTATCCAGGGCCCCCTGGGCACGTACTGTGTCTGCGCTCTGGCCCGGATGGCTGGGGCTGGGTGTTCGGCAGTCCTGGGCTCCGTCTCCCTCCCGCTCTGCCTGCTCTTCTCCCGCCGGGAGCTGGGGGGAGGGGCGCTCGGGTCCCGCAGGGCCGGGGCTTGTATCTTACCCCTTTCACCAGTCGCTGGGTTCTCGCTGGTGTAGCTGCAGTCTGGCCACTGTCCTGCGTCTTCTGGTCTCTCTTTTAGGGCTAGTTGTGTTTGTTGTATTTTCAAAAGTATATATGTTTTTGGGAGGAGATTCCCACTGTCCTACTCACGCCGCCATGTTGGCTCCGCCTCCAACATTTTAAAAAAAGTTATATTACTGTCATTTGTCTTGGTTTCAGCCATTGCTGTCACCGAACCCTACATGACAAGTTGCATTTCTATTTCCAGGGTAGTAGCCCTGGACTCTGCTAGATCTGCCTGAGGTTGGAGTGGAAATGAGCAAATATCCCCATTCCTCCCTGAGCTCAAGTGGGCTCAGACCCTCTAAAATTAAGGTCATTATTTTCAAAATTGCCTTTGAACAGAAGGAAGCTCACTTTTTTGGTGTTTCAGCCCTTACTGAGGGAGGATGCATGAGAGGAAAGACGGGCCTTGTTCTGAGGAGTGGCATGCGTCAGCCAGAGTCCTTCCCGCTTGGATCCTCTTCTAAAAACTCCACACAACCCGGCAAGTTGGCTTCCGTGTCGTGACCACGGCTTTTGTTCACCTGGAAACACAGTAGCTCAATAGCTGAAGACGTGGATTTTGGAGACTGATGTGCCTGAGTCTGGTCCTTCACCAGCTATACGACCATAGACAAGCTGTGTAGCTTAAGTGTGTTAGGTCCCTATTGTTGCTCTAATAAATTCCACTAAGTTAGTGGCTTAAACCAATCCAGAATTACCATCACATAGTCCCACTGACAGAAATCGAGTTCCCTGGCTCTGCCGCTCTCCCTGGTTCAGGCCAGGAAAGGCTGAAACCAAAGTGCTGGCTGGCTGGACGCTCACTGGCAGGTTCTCGGAAGAAGCAGTTTCCGCCCTATTCAGGTTACTGGAAGAATCCAGGGCTTCCTGGGACAGGAGGAGCTCACATGGGCGCCCTTGTTAAGGAAAAGTCTTCACAGCCATAAAATGAAAGTTTTCTTAGGGAGCAGAAGAATCTCTGGGACAAAGGGTGCTCTGGATGAAGGCTCAAAGGTGGACTGTTAGAGGCCCTAGGACACGCCGTCTCCCTCCAAACTTGATCTGATCAGGCGTTGGGGGCAGCAGCGAACATCCCAGACCAGGGAACTTCTAGCTCTAGAAACGTCTGCATCTGGAGACAAATGTGCAGAGGAGGAGGGAGAGATTGGGAGAAGTTCAGGGATGCTCAGCTTCTCGCTGATACGGCATCTCTGTAAATCAGCTCAGCAGTTCTTTTTCTCTTAGGTCTAAAATGTCCAAACATCAACGCTGTTGGCAAAGGGCATATTAGGCCAGGTCTGGCAGAGGTATCCATCTAAAGGGAAGTAAGTCTTCAATTGCAAATATTCTGTCCAGGTAAAGAAAAAAAAAAGGTGAATATCTGAATTATCTCAATAGCTCCTGTAATTTTTAAGATTATAGTCCTACATTCAGGCAAGGACTGTTACCATTTTCTAACAGTTAAATCATTCCTACTGAAAATTTCCATGATTTCCATTGAAGAATGGCTACTTATAAATTGGTAATATATTTAATGTTATATATGCTCCTGATAAGAATATATAATATAATCAATAAAATATATTAAATGTTTTGTACATGTAAAATTCAGGAGCAGATATGTAATTTATGCTCAGTTGACATCTGATATTTAAATCTTATATAAGGTGATATTATGGCAACCTAGGTGATAAATTATTTTTGGTTTTGATCAAAGTCTATTTCCTGAGGGAGTTCAGTGGTCTTTGGAGATCAGAATAATGATGTAATTGAAAAACAGAAACCTCCCAAACTCTTCACTCACTATTGCCTTTTCTCCAAATGTGTGTAGTGTCATGGGCTCCCGGAATGTGCCTAATGCAGTCTTTCACATCATCGTTAGGTGTGGTGAGCTCTCTTACAAGGTTGCTTCTGGAGGAGGCGACTCTAAAATGCGGCTTCCAAATTTCAATCGACTGGCCACGTAACAGTTCGGATGTGCTAGCTGACATGCCCCCAAGTCCTGACTTTACAGTGAGATATGTGTACAAGGTATTGTCATCTTGTCTTGGCAGGTAACATCTGTGGTCTGACAGCGTGCATGGCACATGCCTCCTTGTGGCCCTTACCCTATGTGTGGAGATTTGAAGGAGCCTGGAGGTGCAGCCTCCGTACCTTTTATCTCCTTAGTCCAAACATCAGAACAGAAAAGGCAGGTAGCCCAGGCTCCATGGATGCTGGGGACTGTTGACTCTGAAGCTCCTGTGGAACACGCCAAGAAGAGCTGTCAGGAGCTGCTAGGGTGTATGGCTGGAGCCCAAGAGAAATCATCAGCCAAAATGTACATGAAGCCAGGTGTGTGCCTGAAGTCATCAACTGAGGACCGGGGGTGGGGGTCGGAAAAGTCAAAGGACAGGACAGACTCCCAAGGGACAAGGAAGCATAAGGAGCAGGCACCTGAGCTGGTCCTGTGAAGATGACCCAGTGGAGAAGCCAGAGGATGGGAGGGAATGGAGAGCGTGCAGCGTCCTGGAATCATGTGAAGGGAGGAATGGCGAGCGTGCAGCGTCCTGGAGTCTTGGGAAGGGAGGAATGGCGAGTGTGCAGCGTCCTGGAGTCGTGGGAAGGGAGGAATGGAGAGCGTGCAGCGTCCTGGAATCGTGGGAAGGGAGGAATGGCAAGCGTGCAGCGTCCTGGAATCGTGGGAAGGGAGGAATGGCGAGCGTGCAGCGTCCTGGAATCGTGGGAAGGGAGGAATGGAGAGCGTGCAGCGTCCTGGAGTCGTGGGAAGGGAGGAATGGCGAGCGTGCAGCATCCTGGAGTCGTGGGAAGGGAGGAATGGAGAGCGTGCAGCGTCCTGGAGTCATGGGAAGCGAGGAATGGAGAGCATGCATCGTGGGAAGGGAGGAATGGCGAGCGTGCAGCGTCCTGGAGTCGTGGGAAGGGAGGAATGGAGAGCATGCATTGTGGGAAGGGAGGAATGGCGAGTGTGCAGCGTCCTGGAGTCGTGGGAAGGGAGGAATGGAGAGTGTGCAGCGTCCTGGAGTCGTGGGAAGGGAGGAATGGAGAGCGTGCAGCGTCCTGGAATCGTGGGAAGGGAGGAATGGCGAGCGTGCAGCGTCCTGGAATCGTGGGAAGGGAGGAATGGCGAGCGTGCAGCGTCCTGGAGTCGTGGGAAGGGAGGAATGGCGAGCGTGCAGCATCCTGGAGTCGTGGGAAGGGAGGAATGGCGAGCGTGCAGCATCCTGGAGTCGTGGGAAGGGAGGAATGGAGAGCGTGCAGCGTCCTGGAGTCGTGGGAAGGGAGGAATGGCGAGCGTGCAGCATCCTGGAGTCGTGGGAAGGGAGGAATGGAGAGCGTGCAGCGTCCTGGAGTCATGGGAAGCGAGGAATGGAGAGCATGCATCGTGGGAAGGGAGGAATGGCGAGTGTGCAGTGTCCTGGAGTCGTGGGAAGGGAGGAATGGCGAGTGTGCAGCGTCCTGGAGTCGTGGGAAGGGAGGAATGGAGAGCGTGCAGCGTCCTGGAGTCGTGGGAAGGGAGGAATGGAGAGCGTGCAGCGTCCTGGAGTCGTGGGAAGGGGGCCTTGAGGCAGGAAGGGATGTTCATAAATGTCAGGTGCTCCACATACATAAACAGAGACCTGCAAATCGCCTGTCGTCTCTGTCAACGAGAAGGGGTGTGGGTGTGTGACCCAGAGTGGAGGAGGAGAGGTCAGGTCAGTAACCGGAGGGGTGACGGGCTAGAGGGAGACACCTGATCACAGCCTCACCCTAATGGTCGGACTGCTCAGAAATGCAGAGCTCACTGGGCTCGAAGAGCAACAGTGGAAAACTGATGGGCTTGGGTCCCTGGGAGTCCCGGGAGGTGTGAGAAGCGGAGGGTGGTGAAGGTAGGACCTCTACAGACGGATTCGCGTGGGGGCAGCGAGGAGGAGGGAGGAAGGGAGGAGCTTATGAGGTTTGGTGCCAGAGCTTGAGCGAATTCCTATCTGATTACTTTCCTTTAGGAGATCCGTCAGGTCACTGACTTGGAGTCTGGGACAGGAGTTAGAAACAGCGTGGTGAGCACATGCAGGTATAGACCCAGCTTCTGTGGAGTGTAGACGGGGGAGCTGACCGAGGGAGTCTAAGATCGACAAGAAGCCCTAACGCCCAGCTGGGGTCGGAAACTTTGAATCAGTCTTAGGAGCAATGAAGCCAAGTAGAAGCTTGGCTCTGTTGTTTTTTCTCTGGCAGCCCTCAGAAATTTGGTGAAGAATAAACAATTGAACTGATCAAGCTGGGACTTTGCTAGAAAGGTGAGATAGAAAAATAAATGAACAATAAAGTTAAGAATATTGTCAACAGAGTAAAGTTGTAGCTGTCTTGTAGAGTGCTTCCGTATCTGAGGTAGAACTATTTTAGAGTTTATAAAATGTTTTCCACATTTATTATTTTACTTTCACGGACAAGAGCCAGTCCTCACATGAGCCCCACTTTTCATTTGGAGGAGTGGGCTTGGGAAAGTTAAATATTTTTCTCAGTATCACATCTCTATTTGGTGAAGGGGGGACTGGAACTCAGTTCTTCTGACATTAAATCCACCTTCTACCACATTTCACTTTCTATACGAGTTTTAGGAATTAAAAATAGATCTTAATAAAATTCAATTACTTGAAGGACTTTTGAGACCTTGTGTGCAAGAGAAGTAAATCCTTGTTATACTTAGGCTACCGAGATTTGCGGATTGTTTGTTAATGCAGCATAATTTAATCTAATAGGATTACCTCTTTTCTTGCTTGAGTGAAATTGAAAAAAATACTTAGTTCATTGTTTATGCCATTTCAGGGGTGAACTTTATATTTATAACAATGTAGCAATATGTTGTCAAAGATATTTTATAAAACATTTATTGGGGGGTCTTTCATAATAGGTAAGCGTTATAGTATTATATATGTAATCCTCTCTAGAGGATTCAGTCCTGTTCTCTTTTATCTGAGTTCTAAAATTTAAAAGATAAAGAGAAGTTATACGTTTTATTTGAGGAGCTTCAACCATCCACTCAGGTTACTGGCAAAAGAATTTGAAGCGGGTGACATAGTAATAGTTCACAGTGTCTGAACATGACCTTGACTTCAAATAAGAAAACCAGACCCGCTGACTCTCAGGGCGGAGGAGGCTCTGCAGGTGTCCGCTGAGTGGGGCTCGCTCTCTAAGGGCCGTCTGCCCTGGGGGATCTTGCAGAGAGCACCCTTTTCAGAGTTCTGATTTGAAGGGAGAGACCGTTAAATGTGTTTTTCTTTTGTTTTGTCTGGCGATTCCATTCAATTATCTGATAGGTCTGGCTCCGTGTTTCTTTAACTAAACCTGTGCTCATATCCATAGGCGTCCCCTTCATGCCGCCTTCTAACTGGACCACGTGCCTGGCCGTGTGGCTCCACTGTGGCAGTGTGGCTGTGTGTGCTCTGCTCGAATCCTAAAAATTCCCACACGTGCTGCGGTCACACACATTCGTGCTTTTGAAGTGTTCATCATCTCCACGTTAGGAGGCAGAGACCCCTGAGGGCTGGGTGATGACGGTTATTGGGAGAGCTTACATAAAGGGCCCCTGTGCTCTTCATGCCTGGCTGGATCAGAAATGGCAGCTGCACAGCCAGCATGAGGCTGGGGTTCGTCCCTACAGCTTCACAGGGACTGACACCGAAGCCCTGGAGCCCATGGGGGATGGCAAGCAAAGGCAGAGGGGGGAGGTCTGTGTGTGGAGTGAGGTGTGGGGTCACAGCCTTACCACACTTCACAGGAAGTGCACTAGCTGTATGGATGGTTGTAAGTGTTTCGGTGAGAAAAAAAGGAAACATGTTCTGTTAAAAAATGTTTTTAAGCAGTACTATTCATGCGTGTTGACTGTTTTTTATTAGCTTGTGAAATGCTATATCACTTTCGGTATCCACAGTGACAGGGGACACCAGAGAGTTGTTTGTTAGGTGACGCGCAGTAAAATTGTGCTTTCCTGAAGCTTGAATAAGAGTAAATTTTAAATTCCTAAATTCAGACCAGTTCTCTTAGGTAAATCACAAATGCATAGATTTGAGTGAATCTTTGGTTTTGTGCTTAGTAATTAAGGCTGGGAAAACTAGTTCTTTAAAAGATTTTCTTTTGCTGAATCTCAGAATGCTTTTAGGGACTCAAATGTGATTGTTCCTTTTTTTCTCTTGCTGAGCTATCATACATTTTGCCAAAGGCTTCTGTATTTCCCTTGCTACCTTTTTTCCCCCCATGAATTATGGTACAAATCAACTGGGTCCAGTGCTTTGCCAAATTGAATAGTTCTAATTGCCTTATTTGCAATGGGAAAGTCTTCTAATATTTTACTTTGCCCTTCAAAAAATCATGTTTCCAGCTCTGTGGCATATCTCTCTTCTGCACTTATGATGAACAGCAAGATAAAGCGACTTGCTTAACCTTCAGGTGTAGATGTTATGGTCCTTCCCTCCCCTGTGACCCTTCCCCCATCTCTCACTCTCTTGGTCTCTAGTTGTCATTGAAAAAAGGAACAGAGACTTAACTCAGTGAGTCCATGCTATGTTTCCTCTTCTGGTAGATAATCTTCACTGTACTTCTCTAACCAGTGTCCTTCTGCACGGAGAAAAGGAGCGACTGGTTAAGTCACCATCTGGGAATTTCTTCTGTGGCCTCAGAAAGCTTTTGCTAAACCAGCTCAGTTTCATCCTTTTCTGCTCACTTGCCAAAGTCTATGTGTCCCTTGTGACATCTGGCTAGAGGCCATTCTTTGCCTGACTTTTTTCTGGGATAAACCAGAATATGAGGAGAAGGTCCTTCAGACCCACAGTATGTGAGGCATGTGTGAGGCTCTGCTGACTGTGGGAAGAGAGGATCATTGATTTTCTGTTCCCCTTGTCTGTGTGCTGTTTATTTACTCTGAATATTGATTCTTGCCTTTTGACATAACTATCCTCACAGTTATGTTTTGCTTTTTGTGTATGTCAGTGGTTTCCAATAAAACTTGCTTTTTGGATATGCTTTTAAATTTTCATGGTAAACACTTATTTTTACTTAAATTGGTAATTTGCCCCGCCCAAAATCTTGCATATGTTTAACATGGCTGAATGAAAAAAGTTTTCATTGTATAACTATGGCAAAAGCTTTTTCTTTTATATTTAAAATTGTGCATTTGTTAAAAAAATCTATTTAATGTTTTAAAGATGGGCTAACCCACATTCAAAACCTATGCTATTAACATTGTCTATTAATAGCACAAATCTCAGTGTCATGAAAGTATACTCACCCCCTTTTTTCTCTTGATCAAAGTTTTATTTTTTTTCCTTATCTTAAAATTCTCCAAAAGCCTTAATTGGAATGTTCCTTCCTTTAAACAGGTTCTTTCTCTAAGTACCCACCATTCTAATTACAAACCTTCGCAGCAGTCTTTCTGCCCTGAGACAGAGCTTTCGTGATAAGAAAATCTTCACTGTTACACAGATAATATTCTTGCATGTGTAAGTGCTTCTCTTACAATTTTTCATACAGCTCTTTCAAAGTTATGCTAATACTAAAGTGAAACAACATGAAAGTATAACATGTTACCTGTTTCCCAGGGCTGCTATAACTAAATAGCACAAATTCGGTGGTTCGACACAGCAGAAACCTGTTCTCTCATAGTTCTGAAGATGACAAGCCTGGAATCATGAGTCAGCAGGCCGATCACAGAGGGAAGAGACAGGGAGGACTCCTGCCTGCTTTTGGTGACTTCAGCCTGTCCCGTGCGGTGCAGCCCCGCCCTGTGCCCCCAGGAGACTGTCACAGGGCCTTACTCTCTGTGCCTCCAACCTCCATTTGCTTGTCTAAGGACATGTCACAGATTCAGGACCCACCTTAGATCCTGAACGATCACGTCTCAGGACCCTTGATTTAATGAATCTGTTCCTAAATGACATCCCATGCACAGGTTCAAGGGCCAGGATGCGGACATGACTCTTTCGGGAACACGGATTAGCCCGCTCCATCCTGACAGCACGTTAGCCCTTCCATTTTCAGTCTTTACAACTTGATTTCAATTTATTAGTTGAAGGTCTTAAAATTTAGGCTATTAGCATCCTATACAGCAAAATTATAGATATATATGGGATGACATAAACTACATATTATCTCAAAATGTCTAATCATATTTTAAATATTCTTATTGCTCAATTGTTAGTGAGAAGGGGCAGATGGTATTGTTATGATGAAGATTAATACTTTCTTGTTTTATATCTGATGTCAAAAGTCTGGTTATTTTAATCAAGTATCAAAATTATTTAATAATAACTATTCATTTAACTCATATGAACTTTTATAGTTACATAAATTACTTCCAGATTTATTATCTTCTATTTTCTTACTCTGCTCATAACTATTTCATGAAGTAGAATATTATATTTATTTTACAGATGAAGAAATTGAGGCTCTGAGAAGTTCAATGAGTTCCTTAAGATCTTAGGTTAGTGACGGAGCCCCTCACTATACCTGCACGGTGGGGGAGGGGAGCCTGAACCTAAGTGGCCTTCGGCTGAGCATGAACCTCTGGGTACGCAAGATGCCATACATAAACCTCATGATCACCACAGACCAAAAACCTCTGGTAGATGCACAAAAAATAGAGAAAGGAAGTGAACCACGACACTAAATAAAGTCATCACACACAGGGAAGAGAGCAAGAGGAGATGAAAGGTCCAGAGAAGAATGACAAAAACAACCAAAACACATTTAGCGAATGGCAGTAAGTCCATACCTGTCAATAATTACCTTAAATGTAAATGGATTAAATGCTCTAATCAAAAGACATAGAGTGACTGAACAGATAAAGAAATCAAACTGCCTATGAGAGACTCACTTCAGACCTGAAGACACACATGGGCTGAAACTGAAGGATGGAGAAAGACATTCCAGGCAAACAGGAACAGCAATGACAGAAGCTGGAGTAGAGCACTTACATCAGACCAAATAGACGTTAAAACAAGGACCGTAACAAGAGATGATGACACTATATAATGTTTAAGGGCTCAATCTAGCAAGAATGTACAACAGTTCAAAATTCCTATACACCCAAAAGATGAACACCTAAATACATAATTAAATATGAACAGACATGAAGGGAGAAATTGACAGTAATACAGTAATAGCAGGGGACTTTAACACCCCACTTCATCAATGGATAGAACATCCAAATGGAAAATCAGTAAGGAAACAGCGGCTTTGAACAAGACATTAGACCTAATGGGCCTAGTGGAACATGTACAGGATATTACATCCCGGCAACAGAATGCTCATTCTTTTCAAGTGCATACTGAACATTCTTCAGGATAGATCGTGTCAGGCTGCAAAACATGTCTTAATAGATTTAGGAACACTGAAATCATACCAGCATCTTTTCTGACCACAGCACTATGAAACTGGAGAAATCAATTACAGGAAAAAATACTGGAAGAAAACACAAAATCCTGGAGACTAACCAGCATGGTGCTAATTAAACAACTAATGGATAAATAAAGACATTAAGGAAGAAATAAAAAATACTTGGAAAATAATGAAAATAGAAATACAATAGTGCAAAAATCTTTGGGATTCAGCAAAAGCAGTTCTCAGAGAGAAGTGTATAGTGTCCCAGGCCTTCCATAAGCAACAAGAAATGTCTCAAATAAACAATCTAACTGTACAGTTAAAGGAACTAGAAAGAAGAACAAAGTCCAAACTTGGTAAAAGGAAGAAAATAATGAAGACAGAGCAGAAATAAATGGTGAACTGAAAAAACACAATTACAATGAAAGGGTCAGTGAAACTAAAAGCTGATTCTCTGAAAAGATAAAATTGATAAACCTTTAGACTCATCAAGGAAGACAACTCCGATAAATGAAATCAGAAGTGTAGAGTAGGAGTTGCAACTGACGAAGACGAAGGGCAGATGTTGGGAGGAAGGAAAGGGGGAAAGGCAGAGGGGAGGGTGGCCAGTTAGTCTTCGTGCTTTCTTACAGTTGCACATGCCTTGCTGGTATTTGCTACTTTTTCTATCAAAGCTCAGAATGAGTGGTGAACCTCATTTATGTTAGGAGGTCACAGGTGACGTAGGATTTATCTTCAAATATTTTTCTTTTGAAATCTCAGTTTAATTCTTGTCTTTCCAAAGATCACAATCCACTGAGGCCTGGGGAAGAGTAAGTCCAGCTGAGAAAAAAAGATGATGTTGTTTGTTCCTATTTCCTCGCCTTCCATGCACTTGGGATATATTTGGAAAAAAAGTGGCTTGAAAGTCAAGATCTTCGTGTGTGATTCTTATAAGATGCGGGCTTTTGGTAGAAAGAAACTATGTCTTGGGTTCTAAGGACTTGAAGTTGGAGGTTCAGAGCTGAGATTCTGTAAAAGTCAATCAGAGGAATGGGAAGATGTAACAATAGTTTTTGGCCAGGGAGGGAGGACACAGAGGCCCATTTGGGGCCAGGAAAGGAGTGGCATTGAGTGAGGACAGCAAGGACGTGGAGGCCTGTCCTGGTGGGGCTGGAGAAACACCAAAGAAGTCCAAGGTCAGGAGGTCCATATGCCCCTTCCACCTGCAATTCTTGGAGGAATTGGCTTCCAATGCTGACTTGGGAGTTTTTAGGTAGAGCAAAGCTCTGAATATTGCCATTTCCCTGTAGCCTAAGTTTAGAGAGGAGAAGGTTCAGAAATTCTTGGATATCCTGGTGAGGTCTGTGCAGACACTGAACACACTGGGAGGCCACAGGGTGAAGAGTGGACCTCAAATATTTCACAGTGGGGCCCCCGGAGGCTCTCAAGCTCTTTGGTGTGACCAGAAGTGAACCGCACTGAATCCACTGATGTCTCAGAAGATGGATCTGGACTGGAAATGCTTTCCTTGTATCTATGGTATGGAATAAGTTCCCCTTCATCCCACGACAACCCAGGCAGGAGGGGAAAGAGGTGTTTGATACTTCAGAAAGCCTTTGCTGAGGTGATTGAATTTTGAGTTGACTGAGTTTAAGCCCTAAATAGACTGAATAATTTCCCAAAAGATTGTTTTCAACTGGAAAATACTTAGTTGACTTGAAGTGGCAAGATTGTTTTCACCTACTGAGAGCAAATCAAAGCTTGTGCTTTTAAGTTGAATTCAGTAAAAAATATAATTTCTCCACATCTGAGTGTGAAAGTACATGTTAGAGCAGCTGTGGGCATGGTTACGTGTTTCTTTTTCAACCTTCTGTGGTCTGTGGTATTTTAACTCCCTATGCATCCATGCCTCATATAATGCTGATATTTGCACTGAATCAGGAAAGTTGCTGAGAAAAGTAATTTTAAAGAAAAATGCCACTACCTGTTGAAGTATAATTTTCAAAAAATTTAAATCCTGACTTTCATACATGTGACAAAAAATAAACATGTGGCAAAGATTTGTTTAACTCTTTATTGAGGAAACCAGTATAATAAGTCTGGTTCTGAAGAAAATCAGAAGAAAAGTAGTGAGTCCCTCAGGAAGTTGTACTGGGATAAATATTCTAAGAGGCAAAAATGGCTACTATCTTACAGGGTCATAAAACCATGACCTTGAGACAATCCTTACTATTGGAAAGAAACTGGTATATACACCACACTTGACACACGACCTCACCGACTCTTGGCTGTGATAACAGATGGCAAGTCACACACTGCCCCCCACCAAGCCTCGTCAAAGAGCCCGCGGTGCCTCTGTCGGTCCGTGCTCCCGCATGGCTGAAAGGACGCCAGGCCTCATTGTGCTCAAGTTTCAAGATTTGGGCATTACTTCTTCACAGATGCTTACTATGACCTTTAAAGCTGGAATCTTATTTGTTTATTGCTGGACTCTATTGGAATCCAAAGCACAAATGAATCACAGCAATAGATTTTGTCCCATTTAGGAGCAATGAGGGATGAGAAATTTAAGGGTATCAGAATGTCACCTCATAATATTTCACTTTGGCATAAGGATTTTTTTGAGCTGAAGACATTTGAGAAGCAGCATATACAGGAAGAGCTCTCTGCCTTCCTCTCGCCTAAAAGCAGTACATGCATTTGTAAAGGTGTCCTCCCTCCCTTCTCTGCCATTTAGGCAGAAGTTAATCACCAGGGACACCGCTGGACTCTTAGTGGCTCGGATACCGCAGCAGGGGACGCTGTGTAACAGACCTTGCTGACACCAGCCCTGATATGCCATTAGTCCCCATATATTTGCTTCCCTTGATTTTCCATCCTTAGAAACTCAAAGTCCTTTCTTTTGTCTTGTAACTTCTCTAAAAAAATTATTGTTCTTTGGTTAAAATGCTTCAGAGGCCCAGGTTCTAGCCACCCTTTGAGGTCCTCATCTGAGTGCCTCTCTGTGTGTGTGGGGCCCACCTGTCGATGTGCTGTACTTTGGTTTGTTTTCTCTTATTAATCTGTCTTTCATCAGTCTAATTTATGGAGCCCTTGAAGACAACCTAAGGGGATGGAGGTAAAAACAATTTTTTCCTCCCCTCCACAATCAGATAGAAAAGTTTGGAGAAGCAATCCAATTAGAAACTACCTTTTGGCATCTCAAGTAAACCTTTCTAAAGCAGCAGTCCTCCCTAATGGATACTTCATCAAAAATGTTCTGTTGAATTTTGTAATTCTCTGTTTTCTATGAGCTTAAATTGCCACTTTAGATTTAGAAGCATTTAGTTTGACTGCAGATCTTAGGCAGGAAAGTATTTTACTTATTAAAGGTCAGTGACCTGGTCCTATTAGTGCTGCTGCTGACTTACTGGGTTCATCATCTCAGTGGTTTTCAAATATGATTGCACATTAGCGTCATTGTGGAACTTCTGAATTTCTGAATGCCCAGGTCTGACCTCAGACCAATTAAGTCAGAATCTCTGTTTTGGGATCCAGGCATTGGTATTAAAACACAAAACAAAACAGAAACCTCTCCAAATGATTCTAGTGCTCCCTCAGGTTTGAGAACTACAGCCACATCTTAATGTTCTCTTGCACTTATGCTATTTTCTGGTCTTGAGAAAAAGGGGTGTAGCTGCCCAATATTAGAAAGAACCTATTTTAATGGTGACTCCAACTCTCCCCACCATTTCTTTTTCCTAAATTTACTGAAAATAGCGAAGGTCAGGAGATCCTTGGAGACACTCTATGCTCCCTGCTCCTTATTATTGCAGCCAGGGTATGTCCTAGTGAATTTTCTAGAGCTCTGCATAGAAGAGACATCCCTGCTCTAAAGTGGAAACCAGTAATCCCAGGGGTCACCCACCAGGCCAGGAGGGCAAAAATCAGGGTGGTACTGTCTGTTCCATAAGCATCTTTTCAGTCGTGTTATGTGTGAAATGCCACTTGATGTGCAAATACTTCGCTGCATGCAGCCACCCTTTTCTTTCCCTTTCAAGCTGTCCATGGGAATGTAACTTCCAAGGCATGTCACAGGACAATCTACAGTTATGTACTTTTCTTAAAAGGATTTCTCAACAGTTTGGATTTTAATATTAGTAGTAGGTTACATGCAGCAAAACTTACAAATGACTCGAGCCTCCCCAGCGTCCTTGAGGAAAGCCGAGCTACAGAAACCCCGGTGAAGCGCAAATGGCAGGCGGCCGTGGGACGCCTCTGAGGCCCGCTGGGGTAGACGGTTCACTGCGTCCAGGCAAACCTGCTCGCCTCAGCCTTGTCCATGGCGAAAACCTCTGAAACAAACCCAAATAGTCACCCTTTCCAAGAGCTGAGTAACTGTTGACAGCTTAAATGCTACTTCGTTTCTAGAATGGTTGTGTGGCACATTAATATGATGGATTTTTTTTACTACCATTAAAACAATATTTATGAAAACAATACAGGAATGTAGAATGTCTGAAAATGGGGGGAAAAAGCATAAATAAAAATAGCCTGTACAACTACTTAATATTTATGTACGTATGGAAAAGAATTTGAGGTAAACATGCAAAAATGAAAATTATTTCAATATTTTAAATCTTGAAACAGTAAACAGTATTTAAAATATATCTTCCAATCCCACCCAGAGTGTTTGCTTTAGGAACGTCCCAGATTCTGGCCCAGTGTCAGTTTCCAGGGCTGGCCTAGTTTCCAGGGAAATAGCTTTTCCTTCTTGGGTTTTCAAATCTGAAAATTCACATTTTTTGTCTTGGGTCTCTTTATATCTAATTTATGGTTCTAAAAATTAGACAGAACTCAGGTACTTTTATGTTACCTTAAACTATTTTGTAGTGTTATATGCTTCCCATCGCATGCTTCTAATGACCAATGCTTTTAGTGAAACGGTCCTTTCGCTATGCCAAGCTTCCAGGAGCAACCGGCTGCCCCGCACTCTCAGCCTGCTCCTCTGCGGCATGATGCCCGTGCCGGGCGGCCCTCAGCACGGCCAGTCGGTGGCGGGCAGGACAGAGCAGCATCTCGGCAGTGAAGATGTCAGCGTCCAAAAAGATGTCCGCATTTCACGGCCAGGGAGATGAAAAGAAAGCACAACTCATTGCACTCATTTTAGTGAGCAGCGGCATTACGAGCGGTTCTTTTTTTGGGTGTATTATGAATGTTTCTTCAAAGTCCATTGGAGCGGCTGCCCTTTCGTGGCCTCTCTCAGCCTTGGCGTCGATCTGCGGCCGACATCTGCCACGACAAGGGGCGGCTCGCTTGGCCCTTGCTTCAGTGATCGCCTTGGAATGGCTGGCGGTTCATTTCACTTCCGTGTGATAGAGATTTAAGCTCTACTTTTGAAGGTGGAAATCAGCACCTTGTCCTACACCCCACCTCCCTAAGCCCACTTTCCAGTAGGTCATAATGTCGCCATCCTCAGACCCAGTAAGGCTGATCAGGATATAAATTATATTTAAGCTGATCAGAAATCCACATGTGTAGGCAGCTAAGATGTATAGGAGTGGAGACGAGTTCTGGCCTTTTCCATGTGAAATACATCTCAGTCTGCATATATCCGTGAGATCTCAGTCTGGGTATCTGCATTTAAGTCTCCATGGTCAGGTCATTCTCTGTCCATGACCCCCTGACTTACTGAGAAACTTGCTCTTATTTCTCTTGATTTGGGATTGAATTGAAAAAATATTCTCACTTTCAATTCTTCCCTTCTCTTTTAAGTCCAGAATCCAAGGGTCAGTTTTTTGTTTGTTTCTTTTATTTTTATGTTTCTCCCAAAACAGAATCACCTGGCCACTTGGGGCATACAGAGGCTCAACAGGAGACCAATAATTACCCTTTTTATTTAGGGTTGGTTTATAGGAAAGAAAAAAATCCTATAATGCAAAGAACTTAACCTGCAAAATGGAAGAAATATAGACTAAGAAGAAGACAAGAAAGAGCCAATGATAACAGAAAAAACGTGCCACATGTTTGAATTAACTGCAGGAGTTATTCAGTGGGATATGCTGTGAAACAGGTCCAGGGAGCTTGGTGATGAGGTTGACAGACGTAAGCCTAGGCTTCTGGGCCCGTGGGCGCCTGCATAGAGACATGGAATGGATGAGCAGTTAGGGAACTTTTATGCTCTGTAAGCAAATATTACAGAGGCCACGTGGTTGCAGCCACGAGGGGATGCCTGGGAAGGCTGCTGCGTGAGCTCAGAGGATGGTGCTGGGCATGAATGCAGCTGTGCAGACACTGAGAAGACAGGAGCTCTGATGCCCTGGCTCACACAGCTTGCTCTCCAGGATGTCTCCGGTGATTCACAGTGTTCGGTTGATTGGACGCATTTTTGAATGTCTTAAAGTTCTCTTAGTAGGGTTCTATGCAATCCAGAATCAGATAGAATCCAGAAAGTATTTTAAGACATTGTCACAGCAGACCCTTTCCATACCTTATATGCAACTGGGGTGTTTAGTGGGAGGGTGGGGTACACATTTGGTATTGGCATTGCTGTATGGTGGGCCTTTCCCAGCACCAGAAATCTCTGTATAACCCTTAATCCCTGTGAATCACAGGGTCCTGGAGAGTTTAGGGCTATGAAGGGGGAAAATTCATACTATTGGAAGACTAGGGCCTCCCCTGCCCCTGGGGTGACAGAGATGGTCTGTAGGCAGGCATGAGGCCACGACTGATTTTATTTCTGTTAAAGCAGAGAACAAAGGCCCCATATGGGGTCACTTCTGCTCAACCAAGTCACCAAATGCTTAATACATAACCCAATTGCAATTTCAACTTCCCGTGGGAATAGTAGTCAGTCTGGAATTCCCTGGTCAGTCCCCATGAGATAACCCATCACCTGTGTCTCCTCCATCAAAAGGAACCCGCCCAATAAGGCCCTTTTGTCCTCAGATGAAGGTGACCTCACCCTAAATAATCCTTTGTTCTGTGTATGACGTCCTCATCCTGCCCTTAAAAACCAGGAGCACCTCTGTAGAGGGGATGCTGCCTGACTCTTGAATCGCTTCATAAAGCCAATTAGATCTTCAAATTCACTTCATTCAATTTTGGTTTTAAACATTTCTAACCCAGAAGAATCAGCAAATTATGGGAAAATATTTGGCTTACAAGTTAGGAAGTGGGTTCTGGGTTTGGTTTGGTCTTACATCCTTGTGCAAATCCCTTCTGTCTTCTCTGCCTCAGCTCTTCTGGAACATAAGAGATGCAGGTGAGTCTGGAAAGCTTTCCACTCTAGTATGGAGTGCCAGGACTGTCCCCCAGGAGTGAGGTTGGGGGGTGCTGGCTTTTTGTGCCTCCAGGTTCTTTGTTGTTTTAATTCTGCATCTGTTCCTTGCCAGAGATCTCTTGAGGTGATGCTCAGTTAGCAGGTGGAGACCTCACTCCCTTTAAATCATTTGTGTGACCCCCTGCAAGCCACCGCTTCTGTCCAGGGAGTGCGGTGGCTGGCGGGGATGGGCTGGGGGTATATTTTATTCTTCAACCATGATGTTATCTTCCTGGTCTTAATGTTAGTGGGACAGCGCGGACTGCTTTCTAGCTTTGCTCGCATCTCCCTGGCATGTCCCTGAGTCACAGGGCTTCTATTCCCAGGTTACTTTGTCTTAAGGACCCCGCAGTGTCCCCAGGCTACCTGGCCCTCTGGCTTCTTTCCCTCTTCAGCTGGTGGAGAAGTTACCTGGGGTCACAGCACCCTGTTCAGACTGAGCTAGCACTGGGTATAATCTGTGCCATTGTGGCACCCCTGTGATGAGATTCCCTTGGCCACGTGGACTCCTGAGCCCCTCAGAGGCAGCTGGGGATGTTGACCGCCTTGCATTTACAACCTACTGTTGCTAGTTTTGTCTGCATTAAACGCAAATGTGTGTGAAAGCAGGCTTTTAAAAGTTATTTTTTTGCTTGCTTTTTTAAATTAAAAAATTTTTAATTTTGGTATCATTAATCTACAATTACATGAGGAACATTATGTTTACTAGGCTCCCCACCTCACCAAGTCCCCCCACATACCCCATTACAGTCACTGTCCATCAGCGTAGTAAGATGCCATAGAATCACTACTTATCTTCTGTGTTGCACAGCCCTCCCTGTGCCCCCCAACACTATACATGCTAATCGTAATGCCCCCTTTCTTCCCCCCCTTATCCCTCCTTTCCCACCCATCCTCCTCAGTCCCTTTCCCTTTGGTAACTGTTTTTTTTTTTTTCCTTTTTTTTTTTTTTTTTTTTTTTTTAATAATTATTTTTTATTGAAGGGTACTTGACACACAGTATTACATTACATGAGTTTCAAGTGTACAACACAGTGGTAGAACATTTATATACATAATTCTAGGTTCCAGCTATCACCCTACCAGGCTGTTACAATATCTTGACTATATTCCTTATGCTATACATTACATCCCGGTTACTTATTTATTTTACCATTGGAAGTCTGTCCTTTTTTTTTTTTTTTTTTTTTTTTTGTGAGGGCATCTCTCATATTTATTGATCAAATGGTTGTTAACGACAATAAAATTCTGTATAGGGGAGTCAATGCTCAATGCACAATCATTAATCCACCCCAAGCCTAATTTTCGTCAGTCTCCAATCTTCTGAGGCATAACAAACAAGTTCTTACATGTAGAACAAATTCTTACATAATGAATAAGTTACATAGTGAACAGTACAAGGGCAGTCATCACAGAAACTTTCGGTTTTGCTCATGCATTATGAACTATAAACAGTCAGTTCAAATATGAATACTGATTTGGTTTTTATACTTGATTTATATGTGGATACCACATTTCTCTCTTTATTATTATTATTTTTAATAAAATGCTGAAGTGGTAGGTAGATACAAGATAAAGGTAGAAAACATAGTTTAGTGTTGTAAGAGAGCACATGTAGATGATCAGGTGTGTGCCTGTAGACTATGTGTTAATCCAAGCTAGACCAGGGCAATAAAACATCCACGTATGCAGAAGATTTCTCTCAGAACGGGGGGGTGAGGTTCTAAGCCTCACCTCTGTTGATCCCCAATTTCTCACCAGATGGCCTCCTGCGACTGTGCCTGTCTTAGGTTGTTCCCCCCTTGAGGAATCTTACCCGTCTCTGGCTAACCAGTCATCTTCCGGGGCCATACAGGGAAATGTGAAGTTGGTAAGTGAGAGAGAAGCCTTATTGTTTGAAAAAGTTAGCTTTTTACTTCTTTGGATATTTATGCCCTGTGGCTTCTATGCCCAGCATTTGTCTTGAGGTATCTTTACCACTTGGAAGAATTATGATACTCGGTAAATTTGATATGAGGCACGAATTCTATTTAAGGGTTGTAATTAGGAAGGAAGAAGAAAAGCTATAGAAGTAGCAGGCGGAAGAAAACATGGGAAGATTGATTATTTCTTTGATATATCTTCTTGTAGAGTAACTTCAGCATGTATAGGTTTTAAGCTACTACTTAAATTGCACACACACATTAACATAATAGGAGTATAGTTACATAACCAAAGCATATCTGTAATTACCAGCCATCTGCAGTGAAACCAAGAAAACCAGTTAGGCACCTTAGGCATTTGTGAAAACTTATCTATGATATGGTGGGTATTGTCCAAATGAACTTGAACAGTCTGAGAGAAATCAGACAAATTAAAACAACCCATTCCTGGGGACTGTTCACATGCCATATGTTCTTTTAACAATAAAT
The DNA here is from genome assembly GCF_030020395.1 of Manis pentadactyla. Lineage (NCBI taxonomy): Eukaryota > Metazoa > Chordata > Mammalia > Pholidota > Manidae > Manis > Manis pentadactyla. The sequence continues at coordinate 72,616,546 of NC_080034.1, forward strand.
AGTTTGTAGTTGTAAGATTTTGGAGCGCTACAATTTGCACTTCTCCAAATTCTTGGTTGAGTTCCAACAGTATAGATCCAGTCCAATTTTGTTGTTTTACTGTATGCACAGGCCAGCTTAGATATCTCCTTCCTCATTCCCATGGCAGGTCCAGGAACTGGTGGGATGAGTGCATCTACAGCTGTAGCAGTGCGTGGATCTTTGTGGGGTTTTTTGATGATCATCTTCTGGCATGAGTCTTCCAGAGGGTGCAGATGTTGGAAGGTCTTTTTCATATCGTATCTTAGTTCATTTTCGGGGTAGCCCAATTAGGCTTTGATCCTCTGTATAAACACAAACAGACCCTTTGCCTACACTTTTATATGCCCTTTATACCCTTGTGTAGAACTCGTTGGAGGTTACCACACAGGAACTGCCCTTTTTTTTTTTTTTTTTTTTTTTGCTATCACTAATCTACACTTACATGACGAATATTATGTTTACTAGGCTCTCCCCTATACCAGGTCTCCCCTATAAACCCCTTTACAGTCACTGTCCATCAGCATAGCAAAATGTTGTAGAATCACTACTTGCCTTCTCTGTGTTGTACAGCCCTCCCTTTTCTCCTACCCCCCCATGCATGTTAATCTTAATACCCCCCTACTTCTCCCCCCCTTATCCCTCCCTACCCACGCATCCTCCCCAGTCCCTTTCCCTTTGGTACCTGTTAGTCCATTCTTGAGTTCTGTGATTCTGCTGCTGTTTTGTTCCTTCAGTTTTTCCTTTGTTCTTATATTCCACAGATAAGTGAAATCATTTGGTATTTCTCTTTCTCCGCTTGGCTTGTTTCACTGAGCATAATACCCTCCAGCTCCATCCATGTTGCTGCAAATGATTGGATTTGCCCTTTTCTTATAGCTGAGTAGTATTCCATTGTGTATATGTACCACATCTTCTTTATCCATTCATCTATTGATGGACATTTAGGTTGCTTCCAATTCTTGGCTATTGTAAATAGTGCTGCAATAAACATAGGGGTGCATCTGTCTTTCTCAAACTTGATTGCTGCATTCTTAGGGTAAATTCCTAGGAGTGGAATTCCTGGGTCAAATGGTAAGTCTGTTTTGAGCATTTTGATGTACCTCCATACTGCTTTCCACAATGGTTGAACTAACTTACATTCCCACCAGCAGTGTAGGAGGGTTCCCCTTTCTCCACAGCCTCGCCAACATTTGTTGTTGTTTGTCTTTTGGATGGCAGCCATCCTTACTGGTGTGAGGTGATACCTCATTGTAGTTTTAATTTGCATTTCTCTGATAATTAGCGATGTGGAGCATCTTTTCATGTGTCTGTTGGCCATCTGTATTTCTTTTTTGGAGAACTGTCTGTTCAGTTCCTCTGCCCATTTTTTAATTGGGTTATTTGTTTTTTGTTTGTTGAGGCGTGAGAGCTCCTTATATATTCTGGACGTCAAGCCTTTATCGGATGTGTCATTTTCAAATATATTCTCCCATACTGTAGGGATCCTTCTTGTTCTATTGATGGTGTCTTTTGCTGTACAGAAGCTTTTCAGCTTAATATAGTCCCACTTACTCATTTTTGCTGTTGTTTTCCTTGCCCGGGGAGATATGTTCAAGAAGAGGTCACTCATGTTTATGTCTAAGAGGTTTTCGCCTATGTTTTCTTCCAAGAGTTTAATGGTTTCATGGCTTACATTCAGGTCTTTGATCCATTTTGAGTTTACTTTTGTATATGGGGTTAGACAATGGTCCAGTTTCATTCTCCTACATGTAGCTGTCCAGTTTTGCCAGCACCACCTGTTGAAGAGACTGTCATTTCGCCATTGTATGTCCATGGCTCCTTTATCAAATATTAATTGACCATATATGTCTGGGTTAATGTCTGGATTCTCTAGTCTGTTCCATTGGTCTGTGGCTCTGCTCTTGTGCCAGTACCAAATTGTCTTGATTACTATGGCTTTATAGTAGAGCTTGAAGTTGGGGAGTGAGATCCCCCCTACTTTATTCTTCTTTCTCAGGATTGCTTTGGCTATTCGGGGTCTTTGGTGTTTCCATATGAATTTTTGAATTATTTGTTCCAGTTCATTGAAGAATGTTGCTGGTAGTTTCATAGGGATTGCATCAAATCTGTATATTGCTTTGGGCAGGATGGCCATTTTAACGATATTAATTCTTCCTAGCCACGAGCATGGGATGAGTTTCCATCTGTTAGTGTCCCCTTTAATTTCTCTTAAGAGTGACTTGTAGTTTTCAGAGTATAAGTCTTTCACTTCTTTGGTTAGGTTTATTCCTAGGTATTTTATTTTTTTTGATGCAATTGTGAATGGAGTTGTTTTCCTGATTTCTCTCTCTGTTGGTTCATTGTTAGTATATAGGAAAGCCACAGATTTCTGTGTGTTGATTTTGTATCCTGCAACTTTGCTGTATTCCGATATCAGTTCTAGTAGTTTTGGGGTGGAGTCTTTAGGGTTTTTTATGTACAGTATCATGTCATCTGCAAATAGTGACAGTTTAACTTCTTCTTTACCAATCTGGATTCCTTGTATTTCTTTATTTTGTCTGATTGCCGTGGCTAGGACCTCCAGTACTATGTTAAATAACAGTGGAGAGAGTGGGCATCCCTGTCTAGTTCCCGATCTCAGAGGAAATGCTTTCAGCTTCTCGCTGTTCAATATAATGTTGGCTGTGGGTTTATCATAGATGGCCTTTATTATGTTGAGGTACTTGCCCTCTATTCCCATTTTGCTGAGAGTTTTTAACATGAATGGATGTTGAACTTTGTCAAATGCTTTTTCAGCATCTATGGAGATGATCATGTGGTTTTTGTCTTTCTTTTTGTTGATGTGGTGGATGATGTTGATGGACTTTCGAATGTTGTACCATCCTTGCATCCCTGAAATGAATCCCACTTGGTCATGGTGTATGATCCTTTTGATGTATTTTTGAATTCGGTTTGCTAATATTTTGTTGAGTATTTTTGCATCTACGTTCATCAGGGATATTGGTCTGTAGTTTTCTTTTTTGGTGGGGTCTTTGCCTGGTTTTGGTATTAGGGTGATGTTAGCTTCATAGAATGAGTTTGGGAGTATCCCCTCCTCCTCTATTTTTTGGAAAACTTTAAGGAGAATGGGTATTATGTCTTCCCTGTATGTCTGATAAAATTCCGAGGTAAATCCATCTGGCCCGGGGGTTTTGTTCTTTGGTAGTTTTTTGATTACCTCTTCAATTTCGTTGCTGGTAATTGGTCTGTTTAGATTTTCTGTTTCTTCCTGGGTCAATCTTGGAAGGTTATATTTTTCTAGGAAGTTGTCCATTTCTCCTAGGTTTCCCAGCTTGTTAGCATATAGGTTTTCATAGTATTCTCCAATAATTCTTTGCATTTCCGTGGGGTCCGTCGTGATTTTTCCTTTCTCGTTTCTGATACTGTTGATTTGTGTTGACTCTCTTTTCTTCTTAATAAGTCTGGCTAGAGGCTTATCTATTTTGTTTATTTTCTCGAAGAACCAGCTCTTGGTTTCATTGATTTTTGCTATTGTTTTATTCTTCTCAATTTTATTTATTTCTTCTCTGATCTTTATTATGTCCCTCCTTCTGCTGACCTTAGGCCTCATCTGTTCTTCTTTTTCCAATTTCGATAATTGTGACATTAGACCATTCATTTGGGATTGCTCTTCCTTTTTTAAATATGCTTGGATTGCTATATACTTTCCTCTTAAGACTGCTTTTGCTGTGTCCCACAGAAGTTGGGGCTTAGTGTTGTTGTTGTCATTTGTTTCCATATATTGCTGGATCTCCATTTTGATTTGGTCATTGATCCATTGATTATTTAGGAGCGTGTTGTTAAGCCTCCATGTGTTCGTGAGCCTCTTTGCTTTCTTTGTACAGTTTATTTCTAGTTTTATGCCTTTGTGGTCTGAAAAGTTGGTTGGTAGGATTTCAATCTTTTGGAATTTTCTGAGGCTCTTTTTGTGGCCTAGTATGTGGTCTATTCTGGAGAATGTTCCATGTGCACTTGAGAAGAATGTATATCCCGCTGCTTTTGGATGTAGAGTTCTGTAGATGTCTATTAGGTCCATCTGCTCTACTGTGTTGTTCAGTGCTTCCGTGTCCTTACTTATTTTCTGCCCAGTGGATCTATCCTTTGGGGTGAGTGGTGTGTTGAAGTCTCCTAGAATGAATGCATTGCAGTCTATATCCCCCTTTAGTTCTGTTAGTATTTGTTTCACATATGCTGGTGCTCCTGTGTTGGGTGCATATATATTTAGAATGGTTATATCCTCTTGTTTGACTGAGCCCTTTATCATTATGTAGTGTCCTTCTTTATCTCTTGTTATTTTCTTTGTTTTGAAGTCTATTTTGTCTGATATTAGTACTGCAACCCCTGCTTTCTTCTCACTGTTGTTTGCTTGAAATATGTTTTTCCATCCCTTGACTTTTAGTCTGTACATGTCTTTGGGTTTGAGGTGAGTTTCTTGTAAGCAGCATATAGATGGGTCTTGCTTTTTTATCCATTCTGTTACTCTGTGTCTTTTGATTGGTGCATTCAACCCATTAACATTTAGGGTGACTATTGAAAGATATGTACTTATTGCCATTGCAGGCTTTAAATTCGTGGTTACCAAAGGTTCAAGGTTAGCCTCTTTAGTATCTTACTGCCTAACTTAGCTCGCTTATTGAGCTGTTATATACACTGTCTGGAGATTCTTTTCTTCTCTCCCTTCTTGTTCCTCCTCCTCGATTCTTCATATGTTGGGTGTTTTGTGCTGTGCTCTTTCTAGGAGTGCTCCCATCTAGAGCAGTCCCTGTAAGATGTTCTGTAGAGGTGGTTTGTGGAAAGCAAATTCCCTCAGCTTTTGTTTGTCTGGGAATTGTTTAATCCCACCGTCATATTTGAATGATAGTCGTGCTGGATACAGTATCCTTGGTTCAAGGCCCTTCTGTTTCATTGTATTAAATATATCATGCCATTCTCTTCTGGCCTGTAGGGTTTCTGTTGAGAAATCTGACGTTAGCCTGATGGGTTTCCCTTTATAGGTGACCTTTTTCTCTCTAGCTGCCTTTAACACTCTTTCCTTGTCCTTGATCTTTGCCATTTTAATTATTATGTGTCTTGGTGTTGCCCTTCTTGGATCCTTTCTGTTGGGGGTTCTGTGTATTTCCGTGGTCTGTTTGATTACTTCCTCCCCCAGTGTGGGGAAGTTTTCAGCAATTATTTCTTCTAAGATACTTTCCATCTCTTTGCCTCTCTCTTCTTCTTCTGGGACCCCTATAATACGGATATTGCTCCTTTTAGATTGGTCACACAGTTCTCTTAATATTGTTTCATTCCTGGAGATCCTTTTGTCTCTCTCTATGTCAGCTTCTATGCGTTCCTGTTCTCTGATTTCAATTCCATCAATGGCCTCTTGCATTCTATCCATTCTGCTTATAAACCCTTCCAGAGTTTGTTTCATTTCTGCGATCTCCTTTCTGGCATCTGTGATCTCTTTCCGGACTTCATCCCATTTTTCTTGCGTATTTCTCTGCATCTCTGTCAGCATGTTTATGATTCTTATTTTGAATTCTTTGTCAGGAAGACTGGTTAGGTCTGTCTCCTTCTCTGGTGTTGTCTCTGTGATCTTTGTCTGCCTGTAGCTTTGCCTTTTCATGGTGATAGGAATAGTCTGCAGAACTGGGACGAGTGACGGCTGGAAGGACTTCCCTTCTTGTTGGTTTGTGGCCCTCCTCTCCTGGGAGAACAGCGGCCTCTAGTGGCTTGTGCTGCGCAGCTGCGTGCAGACAGGGCTTCTGCTTCCTGCCCGGCTGCCATGGAGTTAATCTCCGCTGTTGCTGTGGGCGTGGCCTGGCTCGGGCAGCTGCTCCAAAGTGGTGGAGTCGCGTTGGAGCAGGAGCGTCTGGGAGGCTATTTATCTCCGTAAGGGGCCTCCCTGCTCCCTGCAGCCCAGGGGTTAGGGTGCCCAGAGATCCCGGATTCCCTACCTCTGGATTAAGTGGCCCGCCCTCCCCCTTTAAGACTTCCAAAAAGCACCCGCCAAAACAAAACAACGACCACAAAAAAAAACAAGAAAAAAAATTTTTTTAATTAAAAAAAAAAAAAAAAAATTTTTAATTAAAAAAAAAAAAAAAAAGGTGGTCGTTCGTTTTTCTTTATTCTCCGGTGCCAGCCTCAGGCCTCTGCTCACCGGTCTTTCTGCCCTGTTTCCCTAATATTGGGGTCCCTGTCCCTTTAAGACTTCCAAAAAGCGCTCGCCAAAACAAAGCAGCAAAAAAGCAAAAAAAAAAAAAAAATGGTCGCGCGCTTTTCTTATGTCCTCTGTCGCCCAGCCTCCAGTGCCCGCTCACTGTTCTTGCTGCCCTGTTTTCCCAGTATCGAGCGCCCTGCACTCTGGCCCGGATGGCGGGGGCTGGGTGTTCGGCAGCCCTGGGCTCCGTCTCCCTCCCGCTCTGCCTGCTCTTCTCCCGCCGGGAGCTGGGGGGAGGGGCGCTCGGCTCCCGCGGGGCCGGGGCTTGTATCTCACACCCTTCGCGAGGCGCTGGGTTCTCTCAGGTGCGGATGTGGTCTGGATATTGTCCTGTGTCCTCTGGTCTTTATTCTAGGAAGGGTTGTCTTTGTTATATTTTCATAGATATATGTTGTTTTGGGAGGAGATTTCCGCTGCTCTACTCACGCCGCCATCTTCCGCCCCCTTTGGTAACTGTTTTTTAAAAGTTATTTTTAAACACCCTGCCTCTTCATAGCATCCTTACTATCCATGTAAAATCTTCATTAAGAAGGCTTCAAAGAGTGAAAAAAAAGCAAGATATAAAAAGAGGTGGAGAGAGAATAAGAGATAGTGGGTATCTTAATAGAGAGGTTAGTGTGGTAATCCACTGCTGGTTACCCCAAACCCAGGAGCCAGCCTCTGGGACAGTTTCTACTTGTGTTCTTATTAACATCCTATTACAAAGCAAGACTCCGAGGACTGCTTGGAAACAGGCGATGGAGAGTCTCACTTATTTCAGTGTCCTGTTTGTTGCCTGTTTGAAGGGCTCATTCAGTCGCTCTCCATACGCTCTGATGAAATGTTGAAGGGGGTAACTCAGAATGACTGGCACACGCAGAGGTGGCCCTGGCCAGCACATCAGCACAGATCGTTATAGTTTTTTCTACAGTTTTTTGTTTCATTTGATTATGAACAAGGCATAACAGATTTTTGTGTGTGATAAACTCTCTTTAAATAGTATTAAAAGGTCCCATTAAAGAATGAAATGGTAACTTGTGCCCAGATCTGCAGCTCACCAAGGGTCTTTGGCAGGTGGTAAGTAGAAGGAACAGCCAGGGCCATTAAAGAAAGAAATTTTGATCTTTTGTTTAAAGGAGGAGTTATGTCTTATATTGCTTTACAGAAGGAATGCAGAATTGTGGTTAGTAGACTTTTCATGGGAAGAAAAACCACACTGGGATGTGTGTACACATCAGAGATGATACATCGCTGTGTCAGTTATTTTTCAATTCATTGTGTTGAGCTCCTGGTTGATTTCTTGATCTGAAACCTATGTATTTAGTTCTGGGAAGTTGCTTGTTTTCAGTATCTATATTCTGTCCTCTGGAATTTCTGATGGATAGGTGCTTAATTTTCCCTATTGACATGCTGATAATATTCTTTCTGATTTTTTCTTGTTTCTAGAAGTTCTCTCAATTTTATTTTCCAAACTTCCTATTTTTTAAATTTCCTCTGCCATGATGTTTATTTCTAAGGACTCTTTCTTAATTTTCTTTGCTATACTTTTTTCTTTTTTTATGAAGTCTTAATTTTTTCAACTAGTTTTACATAATATACAAAATGTATATTACATGGTATAACACATATATAAACATAGATATATTATTTTTCTACAGCTGCATAACTAATGTAAACCTAATGGTTCTAAAGAACATCCATTCATTAGCTCACAGGTTTGTAGGTCAGGAGGTCAGAAGTATGAGTGGGGTTGGCTACGTTCTCTGCTTAGGGTCTTACTGGGTCAGAATATGGTGCTGGTGCTGGGCTCTTCCCGGGAGACCCTGGGGCAGAGCTGCCTCCAAGCTCAGACCAGTGGTCAGCAGGATTCAGTTCAATGTAATCTAGAAAGCGAAATTTTTATTAAGTCACTGAGGTAATGTTTAACAATATATTAGGAAGTTATGTTTGATAACATCTGGAAGTTTGCACTTTTTTTGTGTGGGTGTTCTTCTGTCAGTATTGTTTAAAGCCTTATTTAAAATTAGCTTCTCTTAAATTTAAAGCATTGTCTTTAATTGCTAACATAAAATATTAAATGACCATGCAAGCTTCAAAGGCATTCATAATCTTCCTGTGACATTGCTTTACTGATGTACCTCAAGCTTTTGCAAATGGTTGACACATTTTCTAAAATAAATTCTTAGGACCGAAGCAGTAGTTAGTACAGACCAGAAGCAGCAAAAATTTCTTTCTTCCTCTTTAACAATGAACTGATTTAAATCTGATGTGGCATTTTGAAGAACTTTGTCATCAAAGTGTACTCCCACTAGTTCTAAATTAGAAATAGTTAAAGCCATTGTTTGAATAATACAGCTGTTTGGTCTGGATATAGAAGGAATATACCTCAACATTAATAAAGGCCATATATGACAAATCCATAGCTAACATCTTATTCAAAGCTAAAAAGCTGAAAGCTTTTCCTCTAAGATTGGGAACAAGACAAGAATGTCAACTTTCACTGCTTTTATTCAACATAGTACTGGAGGTCCAATCCATGGCAATCAGACAAGAAAAAGAGATAAAAGGCATCTAAACTGGTAAGGAAGAAGTACAACTGTCTCTACTGATGACATGATATTATGTGTAGAAACCCTAACAACGCTGCCAAAAACTGTTGGCACTAATAAACAAGTACAGTTAAGCTGCAGGATACAAAATCAATACACAATGATCAGAAAGAGAAATTAAGAAAACCCACATACAATTGCAATGAAAAGATAAACTCCTTAGGATAAATTTAACTGAGGAGGTGAAAGATCTGTATGCTGAGAACTATAAGACATTGATGAAATAAATTGAAAACACAAATAAATGAAAAGGTAGTCCATACTCATGAAATTAAAAAACATTGTTAAAATGTCCATACTACCCAAAGTAATCCACATATTCAGTGCAATCCCTATCAAATATCCAATGGCATTTTTTCACAGAAACAGAAAAAAACCCCGAAAATTTTTATGGAACCATAAAAGACTCTGAATACCAAAACAATCTTGATAAAGAAGAAGCTGGAGGCATCACATTTCCTGATTTCAAGCTATATTGCAAAGCTACAGCAGTTAAAGCAGTATGATATTGGACTAAACACAGATCATAGATCAATAGAACAGAATAGAGAGTCCATAAATAATCCCATGCATTCATGGTTAATTAATTTATAACAAAGGAGACAAAAATATACAATGGAGAAATGATCATCTCTTCAATAAATGGTGATGGGAAAACTGGACCCATATCTTATACCATACGCATAAATCAACTCAGAATGTATTAAAGACGAACATAATTCTTCAAACTGTAAAACTCCTAGATGAAACACAGGGGTGTCAGTTCCTTGAACTGGCCTTGGCAATGAGATTTTGGATCTGACTCCAAAAGAGAAGCCAACAAAAGCAGAAAAAAAGCAAGTGGGATGACATCAAACTAAAAAGCTTCTGCACAGCAAAGGAAATAACCAACAAAATGAAAAAGGCAACCTACAGAATAGGAGAAAATATTTATGATTCCTGTATCTGATAAGGAGTTAATATCCAAAATACTTTAAAAGTTCACACAATACCAACAAAACAAAGAATCTGATTGAAAAATGAGCAGAGGATCTGAATAGACATTTTCCCAAAGAAAACATACAAATGGCCAACAGGTACATGAAAAGGTGTTCAATATCACTGATCATCAGGAAAATGCAAATCAAAACCATGAGATGAGATATCACCTCATACCTGTTTGAATGACTATCACCAAAGAGACAAGAGATAACGAATATTGACAAGGATGTGGAGAAAAGGAAACACTTGTGCAACATTTTTGGGACTTTAAATTGGTGCAGTCACTATGGGAAATAATATACAGTTTACTTAAAAGATGAAAAACAGAACTATCATGTTATCTAACAATCCTAGTTCTGGGTGTATATTGACAGGAAGTGAAAATAGGATCTTGAAGAGATATCCCATGTTTACTGCAACTATTTATAATAGCCCATATATGGGAACATCCTAAGTGTCTGGCAATGGATGGATGGATGGATAAAGAAGATCTGGTACTCGTACACAATGGAATATCACGCAGCCATTAAAAAGAAGGAAATCCTGCCATTTGCAACAGCATGGATGGACCTAGAGGGTATTCTCAGTGAAATAAGCCAGGCAGAGGAAGACAGCTCCTACATAGAATCACTTATATGTGGAATCTAAAACAAAACAAAACAGATACAGATTCATCTGTGCAGGAAAAACTGTTGGTTACCAGAGAGGAGTGGTTGGGGAGGGCAGTGAAATGGGTGAAGGGTGTTAAGAGGTACAAGCTTCCAGCTATAAAATAAATAAGTCACAGGGATGGAACATACAGCCAATAATATTGTAATGACTCTGTGTGGTGACAGATGGTAGCCGTGGGGCTCACAACATTGTGTATAACAATGTTGAATCACGACGATGTATACCTGAAACTAACAGGTATTGTGTGTCAATTATCCTTCAGTTTTAAGAAGCAGCAGTTCATTTCTGAAGAAATGCCACCAGACGGAGTTGTAAGGGGCATCTCTCCCCTCTTCCCCACAGCAGAGGCTTCTCTTCCGTCCAACCTGTGGCCAGGAGAGTGGAAACGGAAGCGTAGGAAGAGAATTTCTTGGAAGAGAATTGCTTATGTTTCTTCTTCTCCACCGTCATTGTGAGGAATGATTTTTTAAAAAAAAATTTCAAACCATGGTATTTATTTGAGTCGACAAACCCAAAATGTCAGTAGGCTGATACAATAAAGTTTATTTTTTGCTCACACAGAATTCTACGCCAGGGTGTCTGATCAGGTGAGGTCTGGGCTCAGAAGAAGTAATCAGCCCTCAGCTCCTTTCATTTTTATGTAGTAAAAAATGTATAATGGGAAACTTTAGTTGAGGACATTACAAAATATAACAGGTATTGGAAAAATGGTGCAATTTTATTCTTCTGAAGTACAAGAACTGGTATATATATGCAGCCAACACTCAAGTATGGCTAACATTAATAAATTTTAAAAATCCCTTCTATTTACTGAATGCCTGTCCTGAACCAGGTAAGGCATCAATCAATTTCATATTATCAGATTTAATCCTTGCAATAATTCCCTGTTTTACATGTGAAAAAGCTCAGGATAGGAGAGATTAATCACCTTGGAGAGGGTCACTTATGAGGTCAATGAAGGACGTAAGGATTGAGAGAAGGTGTCTCTTATACTAAACCTATTCTCATTCTATAAAAAGGTTCAGGAAGACATAGCAATTTTGATAAGATCTCTAATTATGGTGTTTGGGAGGAAGAAAAGAGCTTATCTGTCTATATACATCTGTCTGTGCATATTAGAAGAACTTTCTAAGATCATTTTAGATACTATTTCATATAATCCTCTCTCCCAGCAGAGGGGAAACATTCCTTCGAGTGAATCTTTATTGAAGTCTTTCTTATCTTGCCTGCTGCAGCCTGCGGTATCTCTTCCCTTGGAAGTCCCTGGCAGATTTTAGGTCCAAGCGAATAATGTTTGTCTTCTGCATTATCACCTTTAGAAAGCAATTTGTGGTGCGAGTGTAGCTCAGGCTGAGGGTGACAAGAAGCCCTGTGCCAGGAACAGCATTGACTGGTGCTTGATTTGGTGTCTTAAGTCCAGTTTCCAGTAAGGGGATCGCTTCTCTGCTATGCATGTTTGCCTTTATAAATCTCTTTAAGGATTTACTACTACTGACTCTCTATCACTGCTGATGAAATTTTCATGTTTAAAATATATTCACTAGATATATATATAGTTAAATGAAGTGACAGTGACCATTTAGAGGGAAGGACAGTCTCATCAGCAAGAAGGCAGGCAAATCATAGAAATAATGAATATTAGTGAATCACAATCCACAGGTGCGGAGGTTTATATGGAGGTCTATTCTCATCAACTGTATTTAAGCTTCAATAAGATATATTATCTGATCATTTAACATAATTTCCCATGGCAGAATGGAAACAATTACAATAAACCATCATAGCAAATAATTAATGTAAATTCATTTAGCAGACAGAGATGCATATAAACAAATGCAAACTGGTGAAGTAATGTGTATGAAAGGAAACATTTTTGGTCAAATTGTTTTTGAGAAGTTTGTAACTTTGAGGTTTAGCATTTGTTAGTGATAAAGTGGTCTTAAAACTCCATTGATCAGGAGACTCTCTTAGAACTTGTCTTAAATAAATTTCTTGGGTTAAATCTGATATACTCATTCAGTAAACTATAAGTGGGACAGGAAGAAAGTTTCCAAAGGTCTGTGGTGAGACTAGAAGTAGCCAGATTGAGGAATAAACAGAGACAGTGTGAATTCATTGAGCTTTCTTGAGTGTGTACACTGGGCTAGACACTAATACTGACTCAGTTAATGTCCCTAAAACCCTGTGAAACAAACATGGTTTTACAACACCCAATTTACAGATGTGGGCAGGGAGATGCTGCATGACAGGCCTGAAGTCATAATGCCAGAGGCAGTGGTGGGATTCAAGACCAGGACGTTTGACTCCAGGTCCAGAGCTAGTAAACAGCATACTCCACTACACCAGTGTAGAGCACATCACCAAGAAAAAATCTTCCTCTACTTGGGGTTCCCACCCCCGTGTTGTCATTCTAGGACTTGGACAAATCACCAGCCACCAGTGGGACAGTACGTTGTGTGGTGGCAAAGCTCACAGGAATTATAACAGAGCCTGCTATTCTTCAAATGAACAGCTGGTTGTTCTAGTTATGTGGACAGAGGAATCCAACCTAATAATTAAGTTTGAATTCATGGGTCTTCACTCTTCCCCCAACCTTCACACATATGAAAGTTGCTATTGGTAATTCAATGTATTCAGTGTGTTCTCGGTAAGTTCCTTTTATATCAGCTGCAACGCCCACTTTTCCCTCCCGAGGAAACCTCAGGTATTCATTCAGTGAGTGACAGATTACTGTTGAAGAGAGAACTTTGAATCTCCTCCAATGAAAGAACAAATTATTTATGCTCTTTGATATTTTAATTCTTGTGAGGGACAAATATCTCACAGCCTTCCGCCCAGCTGGTGAAGATGTATCCCTTTGCTTCTGCCCCAGGACAGGGACTGGCTCACCCACAGGAGCCGCCAGGTCCGATTTGCTGATAAGACTTAATTCAACTGCTTCCCTGCCCGGGCCAGGCAATGCCTCCCAGCTGGGTGGGCCAACCCCAGAGGGCCCGGACTCCCCTTCTACTCTGATGTGAGCTGCAATGACAACCTGTGCACCCTTCGTAAGGAATGTGCAGAGGATTTGAGGGAATACACTTGAGGCGTTATGAAATTTTTGGAGGACTCCAAGGTGAAATATTTACATGAAGGGTGGGTCTTATCTGACATAGTAAAGATAACTGTGACAGTAAGCAGGCAAAGCAGTCTCATTACTGAATTGTAATACACCCCTTTAGCGGCCTGTGGGTAAAAAGACTGTATTAGCTCACTGTGAGGCCAGTGGAAAGTTGTTCAATTGTAGTAGAAGGTATAGCACAAAGGTGTGATTATTGCCCAGGAACAGACTGATTTCAGTTCATGGCTGTAGTTTCCAAGCAGCCTTCAGCAGCTCTCCTGGCTGGTGCACCGACTGGGGCGCTGGGACGGAGCGGGGCGGCCTGTGCTTGCTGGGGAGCGCGGAGGGAGGACGGGCCGCCGGACATGGTTGCTAACGATGAAGTGCAGCCCCGGGAAGCTCCCGGCCGAGTTCCCGGGCCGCGTGGTGTCTGCATGGACGCTCACCTCGCTGTCGGGTCACTGCAGGCCCTGGGCTGCTTCCTGGGCGGCCTGCACCGGACCTTCTCCCTCGGGTAAGAACTTTGGCAATTGTCGCCTCCGGGCCTGGGTGCAGTTTAGCAGTGGCCACAAAGAGCCAGTGCTCCCCGCTGACCTCCTTCGGGTTGAGGTGACGGCGATGAGGTGTCCGTGTACTCATCTGAGGTCAAAAGCAGAAAGGCACGCGGTAGATGTTCCAGGTAGACCAGGTGAGAGGTGGGCGCCGCGGCTCCCGGCTGCCGTGTCGTCTGCGTGCTCCGCTCTGCCCGCTCTGGGGGCATTTCCTCTGCCACCTGCAGTGAGGGCTGGGCTTTGTTTATGGTCTGCACAGTGTTACCAAAAGGCCGTCCACCTTGTCTCGGCACAGTGCAGTGGACTTTTAAAACAAAGGGAATGAATGACTGAATGCATGCCTCCCCGACCAGGTGATGGGGAGACTCACTAGGAAGCTGGCCCTTCTGTTCAGTGCTGCGCAGAGAGGTCATTTACTATAATTAGTATAAACACGTACTGAGTTCCCGTGCACACTGTGCGTGCTCGCGGTGGGCTCCGTTTGTTTGTATTCAGGGCACCACTGGGTTTGCTGTCTCACTCAGGGCTGGTGATCGTCACTTCCTAGCTGATAGGATTTTCACTACCTGCTTTCTTAGTACCTGTTTTCGCTAACAGAAAGAAATCTGAGGGGGTTTTGCTTTTGCAGGAAAAGGCAAAAAGAGAAAATAGTGTTCAGTGTGTTTTGCAGAGAGCTGTCGTGGAGGCAGTGGCTCTCTGACTGGTGGGAGGGTCCCCACTGGCTCCTTCCCCGGAAGCCACACCCGGCCTCTCCGTATCAGGCCCCCAGAGCTCTGAGCTGCGTCTGTGAGCATCTGCGACTAACCTTGATTTATTCTGTGCGTGCATTAGCAAGATGTGTGCTAAGGTATCATCAAAGCCTGAGAGACATTATTTTCTGGCTTGGAAATGCTCAGACATTTTCCATATAAAATAATGGTAATTGCTTCTTTGCTTTCTGGCATTTTGGCTTACAAAGGCCCCAGAGGAACACTCTCCTCACAGGTAGCAGGTAAGGCCCTCGGCTGGGGGGCTAGCCTGGCCTTCTAGGCTGGCGTCCAGCGCCCTGAGGCTCTGTGGCCGGAGCGTCCGCTCGCTGTTACTGGCTCTGTAGCTCGGTCACAGCCCACCGAAGAGAACTCTGTTCCCCGCATATTAAATTGTTTCTTCATAAAGGTGCCCACCTAGAATTAGACAAAACTCAAGAAAGTCAGATGCTTCTCCTTGATGTATAATGGAGGTTGTTTATCTGGCAAGGAGCTGGCTGGTGTGGAGAGGATCAGAGGAGGAGCTGATGACGCCGGAGCCGCGAGGCCGGTCAGGCTGAGCAGGGAGCCTGGACGTGTGCAACTGGAACATCCTGTGAAATCTTGCCCGATGAGGCTTTTTTCCCTAGAATGTTTTGTTTTCAGTGAAATCAGTAAGCTCAGAAGCAACTTTGAACCTTTTAAAAATGATTTTCCCCATTATTAGGCATTAACACTTCCAGGGAAGGTTGACCATCCTTGAAAAGCATCTTCCAATGCTATAAATATTTGATGCTATATATCTTTTTAAGAAAGTCATTCTTGATCAATTTCTCCACCTCCTCTGCTTAAGATTTCCCGGCGTCTAACTCAGCCCCAGTCTGTAACTGGCGCAGCATTTTCTCCTGCTTGGATGGAGTCTAGCAGCTATAACAGGGACCTGCCCACCACCACCGAGCCGGCGCCCTCGACAGTCATTCTGCAGCTGGTTAAGCAGAGGGCCGAGTCCGGCTCTCACAGTAAGACAGCAAGTCAGCGGCCCGGCCAGACACAGAACCCCAGGTCTAACCGAGTCGACTATTTAAAACACTGGATTTAAAAAGCCAAGGGATTGACTAGTAGCAGAGTACCATAACTCTCAGTACTGGGAAGAGCAGGGCCCAGAGGGTTCCCTGTTCCGTGGGCCCAGGAGAGCTGGGAACCGCCCTCACCTCCAGAGGGCTGAAGGGATAGCCAGAGTCGGCCCCTGGGTTTCTCCACGATCCCAGGAGGCGGGGTGACGGGAGCCCTCTCCTCATATAGGCTGAGCTCCATCTTGCCAGGGGACACGATGTGTGCCACCCCTCGTGTCTCCTGCCCTCTGTGCCACAGCCTGGCTGACCGAGTAGACAAGCCGCAGACATCTCTGAGCCTCAGTTTCCTAGCTGATGATACTGCCTGCCCTTCCTGTCACGTAAGATTGCTGGGAGTCACACCATACGGCAAAGGTGCCACAGTGCTTCGGGAAACAACAAATGCTCTCCATGCCTGACTTATTATTTGTAGGCCTTTAAAGTATCAGACTGAGAATCTGTATTTTTAGAGAAAGATTTGGACTGTCCTTTAAAGCCAGCTAATACAAAGAGGATCTGAGGAGGGTGCAGTGATGGACCCGGGACTTTTTCTGGTGGTTCTCTGTCATTCGTGAGAGAACAGTTACAAAATTAATTGTAGGGGAGCTATCAAATTCCTAAAAATTCTTTTCCTTTAGCAACCTTGAGTTGGGAATCTATGTAGTACTTTACTATCAGGAGAAGCAAATCCAAAAGGAAGGACATTGGATTGTGAATGATAATTAAAATTGATATTTTCTACCCTGAGAGAGCTTAGAAAAATAAACACTAGGAGCAACAAGTTACACTGCAGTAGGTTTTTTTTTTTCTTTTTTATAGAATCTCAAGAGTCAAAAAGAACATTGGTGCATTGGTCTTCAAATTTTCTTTCAAAGATCTATCAGAAAAATATCTCTACATCAAAAGGCAAATATAAACCCAGAGAAAAAGAAAAACTACACAAACACACCCTTGCAAAAGCCGTTGTATAAGTGCCCAAGTGTATGTAATGTTTTATTTCTTAAAAATTGCCACTTTCATTTATATGCATTTCAATCCACAGCAATTCCCCATTCATACACGACATTTTAAATGTTTTAGTTAAAGGCATTCAGGGACTCTGAACTGTGTCAAATGCATTCTTGACACCTGCATAAATGTTTCAGGAGAGAATTATGGAATGGCGACATAATTAATTCTGTATTGAAGAAAGCCTAATGGATGACAGAAAATGCCCAGGTTGGCAGGTGTAATTTCAATGCATGTCTCTTAGTGTTCCTCTGAAGGTGTTCGCTACTGAAATAAGTAATATTATAAATAGCAGTCTGCTTTGCTTTATTTACGAGTTTTGTTGCTTTCCACACCGTGTTTCTCAGTTCGCCAATGAAAACTTACTTTGTGTCATTCTTAAGACTAAAAAAGAAAATTCTGACATAATTGAATAAGGTGATGTTATTTTTTTCTTAATCTAACACTGTTGAGGATATTCTAGGAACACATCACTTAAATAAGTACCTGTTCCAGCGGCTGATTCATTGTTCCTTTTTATTTAAAATGTTAGAACTACTAAGCAAAATAGTAAATCATGATTTGAACTATTTTTTTAATCTCCTGAAGATCAGATCACTATTTTAATATTAAATTACTTGAATCTTGGTATGTAGACCAACTCCTAAAACATTATTTTGTCATCTCATTTAGTTTATCTGTCTCTAGCAGTATTAAGGGATCCACAATTGACTGAGTCATAATTGATAAGCTGTTTCTGGTCCCTCTGAAATAATGCTGACCTATGGCATCTGATTAACATAAGGACATCTGAGGGCCACAATCGTGTAGGACAGACAGTAGGGTGTATTAATTTTTAAAGGTCACAGACTGAAAGGTGATGATTATTTTTGGTTATCAGTCAAGTTAGTCTCAGATGTTACTCTTGGGGTTAGTCCCAGCACAGAGGTGCGAGCATGGTCTTCAGAACCTTTACGCAAAGTGTGCGGTCGTGCCTCCCTGTGTTCATTCTCTGCTGCCGGTGCTGTGCTGTGTCCTCAAGGGCTTGGCTTCCGAGGACTGTCACCTGGGCTCCCTGCTGAGCGGCTTCCAGTTGGGTCTGCCAGTGGGAGGCGCTGACAGGTACTGGGAAGAGGAGGGACACAGAGAGAAAGATTGGGCTGTGTTGTCCCGGCTCTTTCCTAGCTCTAGTGACTCAGCCTTATAGGGCCACACCTCCTCCATGGTCTCCATCTTCATTGGCTCCAGTGACGCTGCTTTCCTCCCATCTTCCTCTGGCCTTGGTCTCCCTCTGCCGCGAGTCTCTGTGAGCGTCGGCCTCCTGCCTGTCACCCTTTAGCCCTGCCAGCCCCTCTGCAAACAATCTCTTGATTCAAGTCTGCGTCTGGACTGGATACTGTCTCCTCTCGCTCACTCTGTCTGATGCAGTGGCTGTGTGGTACTAAGATTGCAGAGTTTGCTCTGTGCCACCACTCTGGGACTCCGGAACCTTCTGGCACTGAGCAGCGCCTGCCAAGCATTATAATGAAGCAGAGCGTAGGGCTTTAGGGTGAATGGTAGGTGGTAAGAGAGACCTGAGTGTGTGTGAGTAGCTGAACCCTGGCAGCCTCTGCTTTCCTCCATGGTACGAGCATCACGGGACTGTTGGGGACTAACTGGGTAAGGCACAGTGTGCCCAGCATGCCACAGTCTAGTACTCACTGGGTGCTCAACACACGGCAGCTATTGTGGTGATTTTTTCCCCCGAGCTACAAACAGTAATACTTGGAGGCAATGCATCATCAGCAGGTCTGTTTAAAAGAGACAGTTCGCACATCATCCTGACTGGCATGAATGCTGTGGCTTTGCTGGCAGAAAGTGTGGGTGAAGACACACTGGGGGTGAAGAACGAGGCGGGGCTGCTCCCGTGTGATGCCACAGCCTCTCTCCTCGCGGTAGCTGGTTCGGCTCCTTCATGATGATCTGGGGGCTGTAATGCTGTGCCGTCTGCCGCTGATGAGAGGCTACCATCTGCTATATGATCATCAAGATATCGATGTTACCAGTTATTTCTGTTTTAATCAGCTTTCTTCAGGGCATGCTTCCCGAGCATGAAGAGCTCGTTTGCTGAGAAAGCTGCATACTCACACATAGTGAAGCAGAAAGAGTTTGTTTACTTGAAATTCTTGAAAGTGTTCTTATTAATGAAGCAAAATTTACACTCTTGGTTATACTTAGG
The DNA here is from genome assembly GCF_030020395.1 of Manis pentadactyla. Taxonomy (NCBI): domain Eukaryota; kingdom Metazoa; phylum Chordata; class Mammalia; order Pholidota; family Manidae; genus Manis; species Manis pentadactyla. The sequence goes on from NC_080034.1 coordinate 72,635,721, forward strand.
TTGATTAGCTCTCTTAGGAATTCCAGATGCTTATGCCAGCAATATCTGGCCTTCATGGGTTGCTGGCAGGGCTAAAGGCTGCTTGGAAAAAATCCCAGGTCCAAAGTCATGAGCTCTCTACTTACTGTTTTTCTCTGTGATGAGACCAGGTAGCTGCCAGGAGCTACGTTACATCCAAGATTCCAGCCTTTCTGGAAGTACTTAATCATGAAGATGCTAGTCCAGAGAGCTGGACAACGTACATACCCTTATGTCACCGAAGTGTGAGGGCTGGTAATGTATGAGGCAAGGTGGCAGCACCCACAGTCTGCTGTGACCTTGGCCACGACTTGCCTTTTGCCCGGTTCCCTGAGGTCCAGGTGGGGACACCAGCCCTCACAGCATTCATGTGAGAGATAAGAAGAGATATAAGGAAGGCATTTTTACAGCATCTGGGCCCCAGGAGGGTCTCCTGAAATGTTAAGTATTTAGCTGATAAAGTGGCAGAGCGGAAGACACTGCCAGAACCTGAAGCTGTACTGATGGGCTGAACGGAACCTGGTCCTCCTGGAGCTCAAAGTCTGTTACTGAGCTGGTTGCCTGCATGACGTCAGCCGCAGAGCACCTGACCCCGGCCAGGGATGACTCTCCGCCATCCTCTTGTCTTAATGTTTCAGAAAGGGAACAACTTATAATGTAATTGAATCCACACTGCTGCGCAGTTTCTATGCAACCAGTTAAATTCCCATTATCTCCCTATTCCAGTATATTGTACCTTCCTCCTCTTTTGGCTGTACTTGAAATTGTGACTGGCTGGGTGAGTACAAAGCTGTCTAGTGGTTGATCTGACCACTTAGATTTGTGTTTGAATCCAAGCTCCCCTCCTTAGCTTCACGATCCCAGGCTAGTTCTTGCTAATTTGTCAGGTTCTTGTCGGTACAGACAGACTAGCCCCACCCACAGGAGAATGCCACCTGGCATCAGATAGAGTGGACTGTGCTGCCATTGGCTAAGGAACAGCAGACGTCAGGAGAGACCCGGGGGCCAGATCTTCCCTCTCAGCCCCAGGATGGAAACGACTGTGCCGACATGTTGGTTTCAGATGCTTGGACTTCCAAACTGTGGTAACTTCCTATTGTTGGTGACACAAGGCCCAGTTTTGGTGCTCTGTTAGGTCAGCCACAGGAAACGTACAATCCTTATTATTTACTACATTTAAATAACAGAAGAACTAGTCAGTTCTTTCACCTGACATAAAGGGGTTGCATCAGAGCATAAATACCTAAGCTTTAAAATCATCTCCTTTCTCCACATTGCTAATATATAACCATATATAAGTTATAATATTAAATGTTATATATTTGTGCACTCTCTTTTAGACCCTTATTATGTGATGCTATCCCTCTCCCACGTCATCATTTTGAAATGCGCACAGTAGGGACTTGCCCTGGCCGTACAAAGAGTGCGATTCCCTGCCTGCTGGCATCTGCCTCCTGCTGGAGGTGAGCCCGAGTGAACGGCCCATGACTTTGTCTGATCCACTCGCTCCTCCTTGAAGGCAGAGCTGCTGGTCACGAGTGCACTTTAATGTTTTTCTTTACACCACTGTTCCTTTAATACTTGAATTGCCATCTCTCTTCAAAGCTTTGTACCTTATTCTTTTCTCTAACATAATAAACAACCTGATTTTTTTCTCCATGGTGATAATGACCAGTACTAGAAATGCAGTGACCTTCCACTGAAATGCAGTCCTGTCAAGGTGGCTAGTGGCCCTCTCCATGCCGACTGTCACGGCTTTCAGAGAGGTAGATCATGGGGAGGAAAACAGTCATCAGAACATAAAGACTCCATCATATTCTGAAAGAAATGTCCCCAGTGACCAGGCCTGCTCTAAATACACAGCCATTTCTGATTTTGTAGCTAAAAGAGTTGATGTAATTATTATCTTAATTAGTGAGAAAATGAGAGAGTACGAAAGAGAAGTGTACACCTGTTTAATGAGAAAGAGCTTGATAAACTCACTCAAAGGGACATAAATGGCCAGTTAATTTTAACATATTGCCCATCTGATTGGTTCCTTTCTGGGGGAAGGGCCTTGTGGGGCAAAGCCTGACCCTGCAGCATGGGGCATCACACACTGATGTGAACAGGCATTTGGAGGCGGCGGCAGGCTTTCTGGTGGTGAGATTCAAACACATCCAAATATGCTGGAATCCCATAACTGAGTGTTGCAGTCTTGGAGGTTGCTTAATTTTCATTTTCAGAGGGAATTCCAAGGTACAGGAGACTGTGTGGCCCAGCATCAGAAATCAGGCCCTCTGACCAAAGCCAGAGCCCTTTTCACTGCAACAGGAAGGGGGATGCGTTTAAGCCCCGGGCTCTGGGTTCTGAGCCTGGTCCACGGCTGCCAGCCACACTCTGGTCCCTCAGTGCTGCCCGTCATGGGCGCTGGAGGAGGACATGTTTGGTGTCTGTGACGCACACTCGACTGCATCCCTGGATGCCTGGTGACCGTCATGTAGTAGATGTCCCCAGAATGAAATGTGAGATGCGTCGTATGTGGGGGTTGGGGTACTGCCCAAACTGTGTGTGTGTGTGTGTGTGTGTGTTTGTGTGTGAAGAAACCAAGCTTCTGCCCATGGAATCATATTTTTCCTCATTTAAAACCTCTTAAATCTAAAAAATCTAGTAAAAGCCCTTTGCAAACAAAAACAGAAACCACAAACCCGACCACATTAGAATCTCCTTTCCACTGAAGGAGACCCAGTCCGGGGCTTGGTTTCCTTTCTCTTCTCTAATACCCGCTGATGCCCCACTGGTGATTGATACAATCAAAATCTGTTGCCTTCACTTGCAATTTTCTCACCACGAAAGCATCCCCTTTGGCTCTGTTTAAAGCCTCAGCTCCTAGAACATTCTCAGGGGAAGAAAAGCACACAGAACTTCCTTCCAGACCTCCCCAGCTGACTGCTAAGCTGTCCTACTGTTCATGGCACTTTGCACCTGCAGACCCACTATTCTGAGACATCTCAGAGGACTTCATGAAGTGGAATTTGCTATTTGACAGATTCCCTATTGAGGGTGGAAAGCATTGAGCAAGTGTCTCCTTGATTTGCATATGGAAATACTAAGAGAGAAGGTGGGTGAATGGCATGAGCCACACAGCAGTGTTGCGACCTTAGTTCTGACTGTTACGTGCCATCATTTCTCTCTTCATCCTTCTGCCCCGTTCCCGGGAGACGGAGGACTCTGGCGAGAGTGTGTGTTTCCACCTTACCAGAGCTTCGGGGCGAGTCTGTTCCTCCACAGAGGCAGGAATGAGCCGCGCCCCGCCTCCACGGCTCTCGTTCTCACACAGACACCCACCTGAAGCTTCATTTCCAGAGAAGCAATCTTTGGGAAATAGAACCTTTAGGAAAGAGTCAGAAAATGAGTTTGAAGATCTGTGAAGTTTGTTGGCAGCAGGCAAGAATTGTGTGGATTTATTTTTTCTCAGGCACCGCAGATCAGAGTCCTAATTATTGTTGGGAAGGTAGAAATTTCTTTTATCTTGTCTAAGAATCAAATCGACATGAGACAGATTAACAGAAGAACCAAAGTTTGATTAGGTACCTACAGGAAAGCTGCAGACGTGGGTTCCAAAGACAGTCAAGGAGAAGGAGGCATGTGTCAGCCTGGACCCAGGAGAAGGGGGTGTGGGCCTGGGACTTCAGAGAAAAAGGGAAGCAGTTCACAGGAACGTGAAAAGGGTAAATGCTTGATAAACAGCATACTTGATGGCCCCGCAGAAACAATGGGCCGCAGAGAGGAGTTCTGGTCGACTGCCCCATCGCCCCAGCCCAGCGCCCTAGTTCACACTGGAATGGTCGCACTCCCCCTGCAGCAGTTCCTCCGTCCGAATTCTTTTTATGCAGTTGGGGGTGGGAGGTCATACATAGTCTCCATCTGAGTCTCTAGGGTTGATTGTTCTCAGAACGAATCTGCATGTCACAGTGGCACATCTTGGGGTGGCCTGCCCTTGGCCCCAACTCTGAAAATGACAGCTCGCAAAAGAAATAATGTTTAGAGCAATGATAAAAACTTTCAACTGTCTGTGATAAAATGCTGAAAAATTCAAGGATTTCAGTTCCCTTCCGACTGACACCAAGCCTTGCAAAGTCATTATTTTGCTTCTGTAAACTTACTGAAGAATTCCGTTTAGAAGTTGTTCAGCCTATTTAAAAAGTGAGATCTATCTTTTTTCTCCCTTCTCTTCCCTTCCTACGATCATTCCGAGTGGCAAGTGGAGCTGTCACTGGGTGAAGCTGATCCGCTCTGTTGCTTATTAGCAAGAAATTCCTCAGGGCGTGTCTGGCACCTTCTCACCAACATCTCGGCTATTGAGGGTGTGGATTACAGGCAGTTGCTGGTGGCCTCAAGGAAAAGATCTGCTCCATTCAAAGTGGTGATAGCTCTTCTTTCCTCTTCATCCAAGTGACTAAGAGTTCAGGACTAACAAATATGTTTGCAGATGAATAGCGTCTGGATGCACCACAGGAGTGATGCTCTGTGTTCTTTTCTTCTCCCAGCAGAAGGCTTACAGCATGGCTACCAGAGAAATTCAATAGCAAATCTTACCTACACTTCATTAATTTTAAAATTCAGAGATCCTCATGGCACTGGCATCAACAGGCTAAGGGCAAGGGCCATCACCTCCTATACACTGGGGCGGGTGCAGAGCAGAGCGCCTTCAGGGCTTGGGGGCACCCCTCTGGGCCTGGGCATGCCAACCTCTGTCCCAACATGTCCCGAAGAATAATAAACAAGGTAAAAGAAAAATCACAATCCCACCTCGTAGGAGGGCAGACTTTCAGAGCCTATGCAGTGGACGTACACATTTCTCTATTATGGTGCATCCCATTTCTGGAAGCATGCTATCTGGAGACAGCAGTTCTCTGGCTGATGAACCAGGACTGACCCTAGCCTTACTCATTTCAGTGATGGGGGCAGAATCATGGCATCACCGAGGTCACGTCCACACAGAGCAATCGGAATGACCTTTTTCAATGATGGATGGATGGATGGATAGATGGATTAGTTCAGCCTAGCAATCTGCTAATTCAATGTTTATTTTAAAACATTAGATTTTTTATTATTAAACCTTACACAGTGATTGGAAAATATAGCAAGAGAAAAAACACAATTATCCACAAACCTGTTATCCAGTGATAACTACTCCAACACTTTGATATATGTTATTCAATCTTTTTAATATGCCTATTTTTAATATTTAAAAAGAAAATTGTGAAATTTTATATTCTGATTTACTTCCTTAATACTATATTAATGATATTTTCCCCATGCAGTTAAGCATGCTTTAGCTCTTTTTACCTATTTTATATTAATTTGTTTAATAATCCTGTAGAGCTATTTGGGTTATTTCCAATTTTTAATTTTATTAATGAGACTGAAATAACAATCTTCTACATATATCTTTGTCTTCTCACTGGTCATGTTTTTAGTTAGAATTCAAGGGAAAGAAGCATCAAGCAGCACGTGGGTGTTCACGGGACACCACCGAGTTGTGTTCCAGGGAGGTCTCACCAGCTCACATCCCTGCCCGCGTGTGAGCGCACCTGTCTGCCCACAACTTCACTGATTCTGAATTCTGTTATGGATTTGAGAGCCAGTTTTATATGTAACGAGAGTGCGGGGGACAGGAAGTGACCAGGGACGCCTTCACTATGGAGGAGATACTTGAGCTGAATCTTGAAGCGGAAAAGGAATGTCTGGGCATGGAAGGGACGAGGAACTGAGGCTGGGAAATGAAGGTGCAGAGAGGCAGGGTCAAGGGAGAGCGGGGGTCTGGAGGGGCGCGTCAGGTGGGTTCTCAGTGGAAGGAGGACAGCAGAATGGGATGAACTAGGGACCAATACAAGAGAATAAAGGGCCATTTGTTGAAACAAATAAGGCTTTTAGTCTTTGTCTTGTAGATTGGAGTTTCTCCTAAGGTTTTCCCTCGGATCACCACACACTGGAATTACTCAGGGCAGTGGAAAGGAGCTCCTTTGGGCTATTCTTCATTTTTCCCTTAAAATAGCTACACCACTTAACTTACACCTCTATTTGAAGCATTTGCTCTAATGTCTATTTCACCTGTTATCTCCATTTGACCGCATATCTTTTTCCTCTGAGTTATCAAAAATCTCATTCTCACCCAGCTCCTGTTGGTCATGGAGGCTGGTTTCTGGGGGCTTCCCGCAGTGCTGGAGGGAAGATTCAGGCCTCAGGGCTGCAGCAAAGTGAGATACGGCAGAGGTGGGCTTTAAAGGAGCACAGAGGGGCTCTTTACACAGGGCAGAGGATGGCAAGCGTGGAGGTACGCTAGTGTCACATTCATTGTACACTTAGCGTCGTAGCTCTCAGTAGGTATTGATTTAATAAATGCACTAATGGATGGAAGGGTCTTAAGCAGAGAAGCAATACGATCTGTGTTTTTCTGGTTTAGAAGGAGACTGCAGAGGAACTCAGAGAATGACTTATGAAGGACTTGTTTGGAGATGGGAACAGCAGTAAGGAGGCTGTTGGAATAGGAAATGCAGAGAAAATGACAGAAGGAAGCCTGTGAGGCATTTGTGACCCACTTGATATGTGTGAGTGTCACTGGGGCAGGGAGATGGGGTTGTTAGATGGAAGAAATCAGTTCTAGATGCTGGCTTTAGTGGGAAGGCAGAGTTCCGTAAGTTAGCAAAGAAATACCGCAAGAGGAAGAGGTTTAACGGGAGAGGTAACTGTGGGTGGTTGTAGATTTGAGTTACTTCGAAGGCTTCCAGTGTAAGGCATTCAGATGAAGAGTTTTTTTACAAATATTTTGTTGCTCTTTGTCTCAGTATTAACATGTGAAGTTTATACTACTCAGATGGATGTGAAAATTTATTTTATAAGATTTAAATTAGGTACTGAAAACATTAGTTTCTGTTTTTAGTAATGTTATGAAAGTGGAGGATTATTTGGATAATTTATTAACCAAACTTAAATGAATGACAAATGGATAAAAATCAGTGTAAAATAAAGAAGAAATTCAGATGGCCAACAGACACATGAAAAGATGCTCCACATCGCTAGTCATCAGAGAAATGCAAATTAAAACCACAATGAGACATCACCTCACACCAGTAAGGATCCCCACCATCCAAAAGACAAACAACAACACGTGTTGGCGAGGTTGTGGAGAAAGAGGAACCCTCCTACACTGCTGGTGGGAATGTAAACTAGTTCAACCATTGTGGAAAGCAGTATGGAGGTTCCTCAAAAAGCTCAAAATAGAAATACCATTTGACCCAGGAATTTCACTTCTAGAAATTTACCCTAAAATGCAGCACTCCAGTTTGAAAAAGACAGATGCACCCCTATGTTTATCACAGCACTATTTACAATAGCCAAGAAATGGAAGCAACCTAAGTGTCCAAGAGTAGGTGAATGGATAAAGAAGAGGTGGTACATATACACAATGGAATATTATTCAGCCATAAGAAGAAAACAAATCCTACCATTTGCAACAACACGAATGGAGCTAGAGGGTATTATGCTCAGTGAAATAAGCCAGGCGGAGAAAGACAACTACCAAATGATTTCACTCACATGTGGAATATAAGAACAAAGGAAATACTGAAGGAACAAAACAGCAGCAGAATCACAGAAACCAAGAATGGACCAACAATTACCAAAGGGAAAGGGACTGGGGAGGATGGGTGGGAAGGGAGGGATAAGGATGGGGAAGAAGAAAGAGGGCCTTACGATTAGCATGTACAATGTGGGGGGGCATGGGGAGGGCTGTGCAACACAGAGAAGACAAGTAATGATTTTACAGCATCTTACCACGCTGATGGACAGTGACTGTAGTGGGGTTTGTTGAGGGGGGACTTGGGGAAAGGGGGAGCCTAGTTAACATAATGTTCCCCATGTAATTGTAGATTAAGGATACCAAAAAAGATCAGTGTAAAATTAGTTATTTCCTCATAAACAGGTTATTAATGGATATTTAGGAGTTTTTTCTTTAATGTGCTATAACTATTATAAGGATAGATTTAAACTATTTTTAACAATTCTTTTTATACTGTAAATATAAGCATTTAAAATGTCTGTAGATGTAAGATACAGAATTCAAAACAAATTAGTTTTTTAAGAAAAATTGATGTGAAAATTCAATCTATTGGATGGAAATTAGAAAACAAACTTTATCAGTTCTTTCATATTGTCTCAAATGTCATATAACTAGAAACTCTAAGTTTTCTAGAAAAAGTATACTGTTGTAATGGTTTACATATGCTTTAAAAATTGTTACAATAAAGTAACCTAGAAAATATCAGATATATTTAAATCTTTTTTGTAGTAAAATGCACTAATGTTTACTAGAAACATACTTGGATCCAGAAGAATATTGATTATGTTTATAAGGAAAAACAAAATATGATATATTTTAAAAACAAAAAAAGAGGGAGAGAGACAAGATTTTAGCTGTATGTTAGACTGAGCTAGTTGAAGATGAAAATATAGACTTAATTCTGAGGCTTAGATTCGAAAACCTCTATATAGAGTTTACTAAGAGGTGAGTTAATTTTATTTGCAGTAAGATTTAATGCATCTAGCATATTCTCTTAATTTACTTACAATACAAGCATTTTACATAATGTAAACAGATTCTCATGGAGTCTAATGCATTCAGGACAGAGTTAATTAGTAGCTATGGTAACTCTTAGGCCTGCTAAGTCAAAATGTGTTAGAAATGCTTGACTGACAATAGATAGCTCCACAATGTGCTTTTGGCTTTCATGAAAAATAATAAGCTAGTAAGCTTTCTAAAGAAGATGGTGTTCGGGGATTGAAGATATGATGCTATATATACTTAGATTTTTTTAAAAGCCTTTCTCTTCCTAGAATCTCCATGTGAGCAAGCAAACTGCCCAGATAAATGTTTCTCACTGAAGTGTTAAAAGAGAAAAAAACAGCAGATAATGAAGAACAAAATAATAGAGGCGTCTGGGGACAGTTCCATGACAGCATAGTGTTCTTTTGCTTTGAGAAGTCTTTTATCTCTGCATGCAGCATTATAACATAGGACTCTCTCTCTAAATAATAATTTAAATAATAGATTTACAGGTGCTTTTAGAATTTCATTTCACAAAGTTAGGAAAAGAAGAAAGCATCTCTATAAGGCTTTTTTATTGAACTGCTGTTCTAGGTAAGATGAATACCTTTTGCAGGAGAAACCAAACACAGCAGCATGTTAGTGGGGTGCCCAGAAAGAGCTCCGCATTTCTGAGGGGCACCCAACAGGTGTTAAAATCCTATAGCAGTTAACCCCCTCTCGCACCACTGAGCCGGTGAGCATCCTCCTTTCCACAGCAAATGCACACTTCTATTTCTCTGGGTTGGTACTTTTGTTATTGAACATTTGCTTTATTTGGGGAATGTATGTGTAAACAAACTCCTGTATTGGAAGCAATGAGTTTTATTTATGTATTTAGTATATGAAAAAATTTATTCTTTTGAATGAAACAATTTTTATTATACAAATTTTGTTTTTTAATTGAACTTTTTAAAGGTAGCTGTAGATTCACAGGCAGTGGTAAGAAATAATACAAGAGATCTCATATCTCATATACCTTTCCTGGTTTCCACTCATAGGGAACATCCTGCAAAACTATGTTATATTGCAAGTGGGATATTGACATTATATAATCAAGATGCAGAGGTTTCCATCCCAAAGATCCCTCCTGGGCCCTTTTATAGCCACACCTACTTCCTTCCCACCACTGGTGACCATTAATCTGTTCTCCAGTTCTAACTTTTTCTTTTCAAGAATGTTATCTAAATGTTCTATATGGTTTCAAGAATCATATAGCATGTATCATTTTGCGATTGGCTTTTTTTCCACCAACATAATTTATGGAGATTAATCCTTCTTATTAGATTGAGAGTCGTTTGTTCCCTTTTATTGCTAAACATTACTCCATGGTATAATGTACCATATTTGTTTAACAGCTCATCCAGTGAAGGACATCTGGGTTGGGTCCAGTTTTGAGCTATTACAAATAAAGCTGTTACAGACTTCATGTTCACACTTTGTGAGCATAATCCTCATTTCTCCAGGATAAATGCCCAAGCATATAACTGCTGGGTTTTATGGTAGTTATAGGTTTAGTTTTTTAAAAAGCTACCAAACTGTTTCAGGGATGGTCTTAACATTTTACATCACCACCAAGAATGTATGAGTTTCTCCATGTCCTTGCTAACATTTGATACTATTTTTTTTATGTTAGCCATTCTGATAGTGCATAGTAATATGAAATTGTGATTTTAATTAGCATTTCCTCGATGGCTAAAGATGTTGAACATCTTTTCATGTTCTTCTTGGTCATCTGTATACAATCTTTGGTGAAATGTCACTTCGTGTCTTTTGCTCATGTTTTAATTCATTTGTGCTTTTGTTAAATTGAGTTTTGAGACTTTCTGTACTCTAGGAGCTAGTCCTTTGTCAAATGTATGGTTTGCAAATATTTTCTCACAGTCTGTAGCTTGTCTTTTTATCATCTTAACAGTATTTCACAGAGAAAAAGGTTTTCATGTTGATACATTGAATTAATCAATTTTTCATTTTACAGCTCATTCCTCTCCTGTCAAAATAACTGAGAAAGGTTTGCTTAGACGTCGATCCCAAAGATTTTATCCTGCATTTTCTCTGAAAGTTTTCAAGTTATACATTTTAGACTTAAGTTTCTGATCCATTTTGAGTTAATTTTTACATGAGGTGTAAGGCTTAGGCAGCGGTTTGACGTTTTCGTCTGTGGGTATCTCACGGTCACAGCATCACTTGTTTTCTGAAAAGGTTAACTTTTCTCCCTTGAGTTGCTTTTGTGTTCTAAAATAAGTTGTGTGCAAAAACGTTTGTGTGGCTGTGGTTCTGGTTTCTCTATTCTGTTCCTTTGATCTAAGTATCTATCCTTCGGCCAGTACACAAAGTGTTTCAATTACGATAACTGCAAAATATATCTTAAAATTGAGTAGGTTGATTTCTCCCACTTAATTCTTTTTTTCAAAATTGTTTTAGCTATACTGATTCTTCCACCTTTCCATATACATTTTTGATAATTTTCTCTGTATGTACAAAAGTATTACTGTTATTTGATTGAAATTGCATGAAACCTATATATCAGTTTGGGAGAACTGCCATCTTTTCTATGTTGTATTTCAATCCATAAACATGGTATGTCTCTCCATTTATTTAGATCTTGATTTCTTTCATCGATGTTGTATAATTTTTAGAATACAAATCCTGAATGTGTTTTATTAGATTTACACCTAAGTACTTAATTTTTTGAATGACTATAAATGGTATTGTATTTTTTAGTTCTGTGTCCATGTATTCATTAATAGTATATAGAAATATAATTGTATTTTGTATATATATCTTATAACCTGTGACTTTGCTGAACTCATTAATTCTAGGAGGTGTTTTGTTCCTTGGGATTTTCTATATAGGCAATTATGTCATCTAGCAAATAGGGCTAGTTTTGTTTTTTCCTTTCCAATTTGTATGACTCTATTTCCTTTTCTTGCCTTATTATACTAGTTTGGTCTTCCAGCCCTTTTGAATAAGAGCAGGGAGAGTGGATGGCCTCGCCTTATTTCCGGTTTGAGGGGAAAGCATTCTTTCCCCATTTACAATAATGTCGTCATTAGTTTCTTTTTAATGATCTTTTTTTAGTGGAGGAAATTCCTATTTCAGTTTTTTGAGGAATGTATGCTGAATTTTGTCATATACTTTTTCTGTGTTCATTGACTGTATGCTTTTTTTCCTTATCCTGTTAATAGGGTAGATGAAACTGATTCATTTTCAAATATTAAATCAACTTTGCCTGCCTGGAATATCCTTACTTATCCATGGTGTATATTTTTCTATATAGATTGCTGAATTCAATTTGTTGTTTTTCTCTTTGTTGCTGTTAAGGATTTTGGTGTTCAAAGTTGTGAAAGATATTGGGTCATAGGTTTTTTTTTTTTTTTGGTATTGTGTTTGTCTGATTTTTGGATAGAGTAATATTAGGTACATAAAATGAATTGGAAAGTAATCCTTCCTTTTCTATTACTTGGCAATCATTGTATAGAGTTGGTGTTAATGCTTTACAAAGAATTCTCCAGTGAAGCCATCTGGGCCTGCAGAGTTCTTTTTGGGGTGTTTTAAAATTATGAATTCAATTTCTTCAATAGTTATAGGGCCATTCAAGTGAGCTATTTCATATTGATAGTTTTTGTTTTTGGAATTGGTCCATTTTGTCTACGATGTCAAATTTATGTGTAGAGTTGTCAGTAGTATCTCCTTACTGGTCCCCCGATGGCTGTGGCCTAGGGATGTTTCCTGTTTCACTCCTGGATGTGACCTTTGCCCAGTTCAAATGCTCTTTGAAGTCAGCTTCCCCACCGCAGTTGTGATGATTTGAGACTGTGACCCCAAGGTCCTGCATCTTGCCTCCGTATTCTAGTGAAATTTACCTTTGTTGTTCCCTTTTGCTCCTTTGAGTTCTAACCCAACTGGCTTTTTAAATGTCCCTTGAATATCCTGAGCCATTTGCCTCCTTTCTGACCTCACAAGGGTCATCTTTATCCCCCCAAGCATAGGCGTGACTTTCACTTCTCCAGGGAGGCTTTCCACGACCTCCAGGCCAGGTGGGGTGTTCTCCAGGTCAGTACATTCTCACTGCTCCTTTTCTTTTCTTTTCTTCATACCAGTCAAATATTCTCTAAAGAAAACAAAATATTTTTTGTTTTACTACCTTTCTGATATCTCTCTCTCCCCCTTGATCCATAGAAGCAAACGCCGTGCTTTGAATTTTGTCTTCTTCATTGTATCCTCCACGCCTAGCTTGGCATACACGTGGTCCCTGATACTAAGTAACTGAATGGATAGATGCCAGATTAAAGAGATGCTTTATTGCAGGAGGTGATGAATAAACACTAAAATTCTTATAATGAAGTCACATATAGTTGAAATGTGGTTTAAAACAAGACACAAAGGCACCCCTGAGTTACAGACATCAGATTGCAAACGGAGACTTTCCTGGTTCCACCTTATGTCCGTCCCCTTCCTGCCGGAAGCTCATTCCTTACACACCTACCCGCCCGTTACTCTGCCCTCCGCTGACCTCAGCCCCACATTTCTGCGAACCCTGGCTTATTTAGTGCTTCTCACACTCGGGTCCCAGGACTTTATGTCTATAGATAAATTTTTGGGAGTTGACACATTTTATGTGAATTTTAGAATTTGTGCCCCATTTTGAAAGTAATGTTACAAATTATTTCACTCTTTCAAAATATAAAATGTCTGGTTTTGGCTGTGATCATTAAAATTCATAAGATATTTTCCTAGAATAGGGCTTAAATCCTTAAACTAGCATTTCATAAACTGGAATAGATTTCTTTCTTCTCTCCCTGCGTCCCTCCCTCCCTTCCCCTTTTCTTACCTTTAGGTGGGTGGCCAATGACTCAAGTTTTGAGAAATATTTCCTGGACAGCAGGCAAGCCACAGAGTAAGATACAGCCGAGAGTCTGCATGACACAACAGTGATCAATGATTAAAAACTAAATTGTAGCTTGATTAATGATTATATGAGCAGAATATGAATCATGCCAAATTATTTTTTAAGGACAAAAATAACAAGCTGCAGACAAATACATTAATTAACACAGAACAAAAAAAATGACTAAAATCATGACAGGAAATATAAGAAGTACCAAAAAAATGAAATAACCACTGGATTTTTATGAGAGGGATTTTATTACATTTAAAGCTTACTTGGCATCATCAATAAATATCTCATACAAAAGAAATGAGAAAAATCAGTTTTCTTATATCTTAGAAAACAATCTCAGAGATTAAATTACTTATTAAAAATGTACAACTGAGTCTCTAAAAAAGGAAAAAAATAGGGAAACAAGCCATGTAAGTGGGCCTATTTTCCTTACAGAGACTGTACGATGCTTTGCCTACTTAGCAGTGTGAGATGTGTTGTGCCGCGTGCCTGGGTCCTCACCGGCCTGGGCCACCAGCCGCCCACTGTCCCTCTCGGGGTTCGGCTGCACGGGCTCTGCTCGGCCCTGCTGCCTCCTCACTGACCTGCTGCCCCAAAGGCTCTCCAAGTCTTGGGGAGCCTAGTGCGGAGGCTCCAGCCCTGGGGTGCCCGGCCAGGGCACTTCCCGCCGAGAAGAGCCACTCCCGCTGTCGCTCGGGCACTGCAGGGGGACCTTAAAATAGGAGCGACTCCCCACGGCCTGCTTGTTTCTCACCCCTTATCCACTAAATGTCCTGCTTAAGGGCAACATAAGGAATACCTTTTCTTTTCCTTATGTCTCTAGGATCCACACCTTTTGTTTTTGCTTTGATGGTCTCTAAGCGAGGGGGTTACAGAGATCTGGAGGGGAAAGGGGGTCTGCCTGGGCTTTAAATTCCCTTTCACGTCTTTGCTCTCAGATTGGTAAGTATTCATGCGGCCTCCGTCTCCGGAGGGCGGCCTAAAACGCCGACCCAGCATCCCAGTAACATTCGCAGTGCGAAGTGGTGTCACATGCTGGCGGCCGGAAATCTGTTCCTACGGTCACCACCTGCGGAAGGTCACCTTCAGGAGGTCCCTCCCGAGCCCCGGATCATGCGGGGACAACGAGCCTCCTCCCGAGGGTGAAGGCAGAGTTCGCTCTGCGGCCTGTAATGACCTGGGTGGTTCTGGAAACTTGGAGTTTATCATCAGGCCTCTGTATTTCAAGAAGAAGAACTATTTCAGTCAGATGTTATCTAAGGTAGGATTCCATAATAACAGCGGCCATAATGTTCTGATGGGGGGAATGAGCCAGGCTGAAGGGGGGCTGAAGGTTGTCACCAGTGCTAAGTTAATTTTCTTCACTGGAAACCAGTCGGTTGTTTTAAGATGGCTAATTAGGGTCCAAGGAAAGGGCCTCTTTCCTGAGAAGGGTTGGGCTGCTCGTAGTGAAGAAGGGCACTTGACTGCGTGAGCAACGTGTCCTCAGTCAGAGGTGGCCGAGGTCTGGAACGGAGCTGGGAAACTTGACCTTCTAAAACCCAGGAATCCTGTGAAGTTCCATCCTGTCAAATATCTGCACAGGCTCTAAGGCTCTGCCATCAGACACTGAATCGAGTAGTTCCCACACAATCCCACCAGCCAGAGAGCTTTTTTCCACTTGTTCACTTCCTCCTCGCACCGCTACCAGGTCTGAAGCTGCCCCAGTAAAGATCTGGCTGTGGTTCAGTTTGGCATCCTTGAGCCCAAGAGCCACGGGAGGCCCCTGAGGCCCCCGTGCTGGGACAGAGAGCAGCTCCACTGACTCACAGCTGCTGGGCCCGGGCCGGGCTGCTCCCTGAGGTCTGTCCCCAGGACAGCATGCCCTGCAGGCGCTGCCCTCACTGAGCACCCCCACAGGGCGCCCCAGGAAGAGGCCTGAGCAGGGCAGGGCCTCTCTGGGGGAGCTTGAGATGAGTGCAGGCCTTTTCATGCAACTACAGTTAAATAAACATTAAGTCGCTTTGGGAGGGTAACGTTTCCCTGTGGCATTTTTTAGAAATCATCGGTTGTCAGATATGAATGATTCCAGATTCATAGGCAAATTCCTTTGTTGACATTTAGGGCAATTGTTTTCTTGCCCACAAAATAATACAGAACTTCACAATTCTTTAAAACAAGAGACTGAATGTAAAACTACGCACTCTGGGCACAGGGCAGCGTTTCATGTACTATGTAACGTCTAAAACACGTGAAGCATTCATATTATTTTACTGCTTTCTGACTTTAGAATTCCAAGAAGGGAATTTCTTCCCAGCATCAGTTCAAAGATTACTTCCAAAAAAATTCTCATTTCCATGCCTCCAAGGAGTCCACCAAAGGATATCCTTGTAACCTGAAGACAGACTAAATCCTAGGGGCCTACATGTAATATACAGAAACAAAGGCCTGCCACCAGCTGTCTTTTTGTTCAAGAGCTTGGATAACAGTGGAATAATAGCATGAGAAGAAAGGATCTCAAAGGAAGGACTGGAAAGCACATATGTTTAGGACTTGTATTTGAGGTTTGAGCGGGTCGTTTCCTCCTTGAGTCTGTACCAACTGCTGGGCAATATGGCAGAAGGAGCAGGTATTTCTGTGTGCTCGGTGCTGGTCTGGAAAGTTTTTGTCGATACAAATGTAAAAATCACAATTCTTTATTTTCTTCTTCTCCTTCCTCACTGTCACAGATTTTTATTCTAATTCTGTAGCCTTTTATTTACAAGAGGTCACTAACTAGTAACTTCAACTCTTCAGGGCCCCAGGGAACATAATTGAGGATCTGTAAGTTTAAAAATATGTCTGGAAACAATGGGTACTATAAAGCCTGGGCACTAAAGCTGACCTTTCAAGTCCTTGCACAGACTCCACTCTGCCCAGGTTTTCTAGACACCCAGGTGCCCTGGTCATGCAGATCAGAAGCCAACAATTTAGAATGACCACTGCCGGAACCCACCTAAGGGAACCAGCAGGGGCTGACGTCTGAATAGTGAGGGAAGAAGACAGAAGTTACAAGAAATATGTACAGTGAGTAGCGATCTGGAAAACTTGAGGCCATTTAGTATAGGGACAAAGACTTGAGAGAACATAGTACCTCTTGAGGACATTTTTTTATTGAACCATGTAAAACTGAGACACCTCATGACGATCTCATACTGATAATTTTGAATTAAGAAAAAATGTTATATTTCTTCTGTGTAAGACATTGTTCTGTTCACTAGGTTCTACTGAAGAATTTAAACAAATAAGCATATATATAATTTACTGTAAGAATTCCATTAAAAGTTATAGTTTAAAACATCCCACTTATAGAGATACACCTTATTGATCTGAAAACATTTGCTTACGTAGATTATTTACCCATTTGTGCTGGATACCTGAGTTTCCTACCTAAAAAGTTAGAATTAATAAAGAGGTAATTCTTGAAGTAAAGTGTGGCACAATCAGCATCCCTTCCCCTCCAGTCCCCAAAAACAGTCTGAGTCGCCGCACATCACGGGGTGCAGGTTAAACTGCAACCAACACCCCTGTGCCAGTGTGGTGGGACAGGCCTGGGAACTCCAGCTCTGTCCTCCTCCTGCCCGCCTGCCCTGTACCTGGGCAGGGCGGTTCCTCCACGAGCAATCAGTGGAAATCAGTGAAAGCTCTTCGTGTTCCAGGCTGGTGTGCAGTGTGGCTGAACTCCTGGGCCTGAGAACATTGGCAGACCCGGTCAGCAGCGCAGCCCCACGCCGCCATGCACCCTGTCCGCCCTGCTCCTCCCCTGGGGCTCTGGGCTGTATGCCCTGCTGAGACATCCTGGGCCTGGAGGGCTTATGGCCTCACCACACTCTCAGATTTGCACTGACCCTCTGCACCTGCTGCCAGGCACCTCCATACTGGCGCCAGCCTAGGCCTTTTCTTTTGTTTTGTGGCCCTTGCTAGTGTTTAGAGATTAAATGGTTCCAGTTACTGCAGGTCATACTTGTCCCAGTCCCCATTTACCTAATCAGTGTTGTCTTCGGCATGGGTGGGGAGAAGACAGATGGCCAGATGACAGTCTGAGCCCACTGCTAATGTGATATGAATGGCAATAATAGAGAAAATACTAAATGGGAAAAATTCAGTAACAAAAGGGAAAGTGTTTCTCAGCATTAAATGAAACATCCTAAACAGTACACAGGACACTATGTTACTGATAATATTTTATGTCCATTATCTCATTAATATTCCTACATCCCTATGGATCAAGATCATCATCATTACCCTTTTAAGATGATCTGGAAACTTTTCAAAGAGAGGCTGAGCAACCCGCCCTTCCGTATAGCAGGGTCAGGACTGCATCCCTGCCCCCAGAGCCCACGCTCTCCATGCACCACCGCATCACCCCCCCGTGTGGAGTGTACGGGCTGCTTGTGTATGTGATAAACCGTAAGTGCTTTGAAGGTGGGGCCACGTGATTTGGTGTCCTATGTCCTGTTTACACTTCACTACGTAAGTTATTGAGAAGAACATGCTAATTACACTTTCTGACTTTATTATTTGAGAGAAGATAATGGCTAAACAAATGTGCTTTGAAGCTATGCTAGGCACACAGTTTGGAATCTCTGTTAGTGGTAAATGTCATGATGTTTCAAAGTGTTATTATAAAAGTACAATATACTTGTGAGATTCTTTTTCATCATTTAATTTTATTAATGACTTTTCTCTGACTATAAAAATAAAGCAAGTTTATCATAGAGAAGCTTAGAAAAGATAGAGAGATATAAAGAAAATGCAAATCACCCATCATTTCAGCACCCGGAGATAGCAGGGGAACACTGCCCCCATTTGGCCGGCTCCTTGCACAGACAGCTCCTCTGCTGTCTGGACTATTACAACATGGACAAGATCTCAGTATAAAACTGGCCTCCATTCTGAATGCAGCGGGGGCAAGTGGGAACTCATAGCCGGGGGCAGGGGCAGATCCATGGGGGGAGGTGGCTGAGCCATCAGCAGTGCAGGGAACCTGGGAAAATGACCGAATAGGATTGTTTGCTGAAGACAGGCCAGGACAATCCACCCCCCACCCCCCAAGGGTATGGTGAGGATGAAGAACCCCATCAGGTTGTAAGGGTGATCAGGTATCGAAGGTGGGGGCTTCTGATTAAATTCACTTAGCAGAGTTCTCAGCAAAACTGGATTTTACAAGCAAGTGGCCAGATGGGCCTAGGAAAAGAGCCTGACTGAAATGTGGTCAAGCAAAGAATGATTGTCAGCACCCAGCGTAAGCCATGTACACACACAACATGCACACACACCTCTCTTTAAAATTCCAGTGTACATGAAAATGGGATTATAAATAGTTTTGTATTTGGCCTTTTTTACTCACTGTTGTATTATGCACATTTCACAGTATTAATTTTCAAGAATGTGGTTTCTAATCACTGGATGATTTAGTGATTGGACTTAATTTATCGTTTTTTATTTTGGTAATTTAGATTGTTTCCACGTTTATCTATTTGCTTCTTTGTTTTTACTATTTATTGTCAGAAAATTTACATCAGTGACCTTATGCATACACATTTGACTGTATCTTTAGGTAATTTAGGATACGATCTTAGAAATGGAATTGTTAAATCAAAGGACGTGATATATTTAAAATCATATTTCCAGGCAGGTTATGCCGTGTAATGCTTCTACCAGTGGTGTTCAGATGATAAAAACTAATATTTTTGTCTGCATTTAACACGTACTTTCATACTTACTATGAAGTTTTATCCTCACAACAATCTTTTGAACAATATCAGTACTGTTTTTCTCGATGCTACAGATGAAGAGATTTTAAAAAGTAGTAAAAATAAACCTGAAGTTAAGTGCCTTATATACAGTGTTGGAGACAAAACTGGAACCGAGTTTCCCAAACTATAAGATCCTAGGGAGGCCTCGGGATTTTCTGTAAATCTCACTCAGTGCCTGAATTCTCTAGTAAGATTTTATTTCACATGAAACTACCATTTTCACCTTTGCCGCGGGTTTACTGTGAAGAACAGCAAAAGCAGGGGCTCAGGGGAGGCGCCGGGCGGGAGGAAGCCTGAATGAGACCTTCCCATTTTTAACACTGGTTTTTCAAGAAGTAGGTGATCTGGAGGCCACTTGGCTAAGCTCACTGACTAGGAGCGGACAGAAAACCTTTCTAAGTTCTTTAGATATTTCTATTAATCAGTCATGATCTGTATAGCAAATGCATAGCTTTTACTGACATTTAAATTCTTGCTTCATTATAAAGCCTTTACAAAATAATCTTTTAAAATCCTTTCTGATTATGAGGATATACAATCTGTGTTATTAAAGAGAACTATTTCATAATGAAAACATGTAAGCATACATAGTTTGTCTTTATACTTTGACTAAAAAACGTCAATGACACCAGTCTGAGTGGAGCTGAAGGTGTCAGGATCATGGGCGGCTGAACGTACATTTTGCATGCGGGTGGAGAGTAAGAAGAAGAGGGAATGTTTAAGGCTGTGCCTAATTCTGTAAAAACGAGTGTTCAGAGGGTGTACCAAGTTGTCATGCACAGTTTGCAAGTGTTGTAGAACATACAGAAATGATGGGAGCACTTTTTCCAGCAACTCATCAGCTCTTATGCAGATAAGACTGGGCAGAATTCATAAGAACTGGGTTCTGGTCCTGTTCTCATGCCTGCCACTGACTTCTTCATGAACGAGGAGCAAATCTCACATCTTTACTGTTTCACTTTTCTTTTTAATAAAAGAGGGAGAGTTTAGATTGTCTTCAAATTCATGCGTAATCTACAGTTCTACAGTTAAAAGATGCCTTTAAACGTTCGCTAAGCACTGGTATGGTTGAAACAACTAGAGTAGCACCAAAAGTGGTTCACCAATTCCCTTTAAAACGCCATAGTTTTGAAAAAAAAAAAAAAAAAAAAAAAAAAGCTCCAACATGTTCTGACCAGTGGATGTGAGTGTAGGAGGAAGGAGCAGGCTCAGCACTGGTCTTCAGGTCACAGCTCTGGGGTCCCACAGGCCTGGGTGGTTCTGTCCTGACTTGGTGCTTTGATAGCCATGTGGCTTGGGAAAACTCAATTTTTCTCAGCTTTAGTAAAACTTGAAGATAATACATTTCTCTTGGTACTGAGGAGTGCTTGAGACACACTGGTCAGAGATTGAACCTGGTGACAACCTTTCAGTGATCTTACTGCACTTAACTGGAGTCTAAAAGGCTTCCTTCCATTTGTAGATTGAAATTATTTCTACAGAATGGTTACTTTTATTTTTCAGGCAGGCGTGGCTGCAACAGTAACAGTTCTGGCAATCATACTTACTTTTGCTTCCTTCCAAAACGTGCTTGTGTGTGTTCTGCGCACAAGTGCTGGGTGTGTGTCACACGAGGGTGTTGTCAGAGTGGAGGCCAATGACGGATAGCACGTACGCTGTGGTCCGTGTAACAGGAGCTGATGTCGCCCTAACATTCTAGCCCAGCCCGAGTCTTACAGCTGGTGGATGACAGCATCAGAATGGCTTTCTCCCTTTGAGAAAACAACACGATAGTGTTCTCAAAAGACAGCCACCAAGTAAACAGTATCTGTCTCCCTTGAAAACATGAGGCCGGCAGCTTGGACGGCCAGCTCCCAGGTTAATCACCAGAACAGCTAAGGTTTGCTGAGAATAAACATCACGATTGCTTTACTGACGTTTGATGCCTGGATGACCAAGTGGCCTAAACCACTGAAGACCAGAAGGCTGAAGTTCTTCCACGTGTCTGAACGATTTCGGCTCTTTTTCTTCTGAGAATACGCTATTTGTACAAAGCCAGCAGCTCTCTGGTTTAGGCGGCCCTTCATTCTGTGGGAAGCCTGTGGACACCCGCCCGCTGACGCATCATCGCCTCCGGGCTCGGAGCGCCCTTCGCGGGCAAGGTGCCTCCCTCGGGGACGTTCACGGCCCGAGCTGCACGTGCCAGGGTATCCGCCGTGGGGTTGCATTTTGTGCCTTGCTGTTGTCACTAGCTTCTCGTTTTAATTCTAATCCAGAAATTCAGAGGAACTAAACCAGTGTTAATTAACCCAAACAATGTGTGCGAAAGTGTGTGAAGCCCTCTACTTGCAGAGCTGTGATCCGCGCCTCCACTGACCCTGAGCCCGACCGGGGACTCCACAACAGAGGATTTCCCGGTTCTGAATCGTGCATTGAGGGATTTTTCTTTTGTTTTTTAGTATTCCAAATTTGGCCAGATTAAAATTTTAGTTTCCGGCTTTTAGTCCATTTATATATTTCTTCATTTCTTCTTATATATAATTTATACAAATTTCTATGATGGTCCAGTCTTGTTCATGTCAGTTTATTAAATGGTTTTTGAAGTATTTTCTAGTATCATTTTTTATAAACCATGTTTTTTTTTTTGATTTCCCCAGTGTTTTGGAATTTATGCTATTCTTAAGTGTCCTTCATCTCCATTTCCCTCATTGCCAGTCAGCAGCAAAGGTGCATATTTTCTGAGTCTTCACTGATGAAAGGAAGAGACTGCATGTGTTTTTCTTCCCCCCTCCCTTCACACTGTTTTATTTTTAATCTGGGTTTTGAAATCCAGGATATTGCACACATATCTTACTTAATAATTTTTTCTTTCTGAAAAATCATTTTTGACATTGCTGTTCCCTTTGGTCACCAGACTAAAACAGCGGTTACTTATCCTGATGAGTGACCAGCTCTCGGGCTCACCGACCTCGTGGTCTTTACCTTGCCCTCAAATGAGGGAGTTTTCTTCATTCCAAGATCAATATTCAGTTTAAAAAATTTTCATGCTTGAGTATTTTCTGAATCTTGAAAAATATATCCTTTTGCCTTACACATTCCTGGCATCTGCAGTTGACTAGTCCTGGTCCTTCCTTTGAAAACTCTACAAGAAACAGTTCTACCATTTGTAGACACTTTTATTTTTATTTGCTTGATTGCTTGCAGTACTCTTCTATACCCATGTATTTTGAACATATATCTAAGAGGTAGCTAAGTATTTGAAGCAAGGATTTCTGGTCTATTTCTATAGACCTTTTCTTAGTTCAGAAGGCTAACTCTTTTGTGCAGACCGTTTTCTGCATCAGAAGAGAGATAAAGTCTTCCTACCTCTCTGCAGATTCTCCATGAAGAGCCACATGGCTGTGTCCTGTGTCCTCTTCAGTAGGTACTGTGGTACTAGAGGTTGTTCTGTTTGGCTCTGTTTATTTTTGGAATCGTTATTTAAATAATTTATTTATTTATCATTGATTAATAAATCAAATTAACACATTAACTAATACACATTTATTAATCTTGGTATTCAGTGTACTATAAACTCTTGTTTTTATTGTGTTTTCATAAGCATTTCAATGGGCTTTGAGGAAAGGCTGTATTAGGAGCTAATAGACTAATGCAACTTTCTAAAAAAGAAGTCTGCAAATACTGAGTATGAGTGATGTGTACAGAGAAGGGCAATCAGGTGTTTATTCCTGAAAATTGTACCTTCTTATTTCAAGATGTCACCTTCAGATCAAAGGTTAGAGTAAGTGTAGCATTAGTGACACACTGAGGCAAATGAACATCAGAGCAATGCCACTGTGACGTCAGTTCATCCCCGCCCTCCATGCGCCCTGAATATACTCATGTGAGGGGCCCGCCCTCTGCTCGCCGTTGCCGGAATCCATGTCGGTTTGTGCATTCCCATCAACACCTATTATTTCTTACAGGTCTTCTAGATATCTCTAAAGATATTTCTCCCAGGGACTGGAAAACTTTCTAGTCATGAAAAAGTTAAAAATAATTGTATTTCCTATCAATCCCAAAATGTACATTCATATTTTATTTTTTGTTATAGTAAATTTTCTTAAATGATCAACAACTTTCTATGCAAAAGCGATCATCATTTTTTCCAGCTGGAAAACAGATGACTACTCATAAAATCAGTTAGGGAGTGACTTCTTCAGATTTGCGCTAATGCCAAGAATAATAAAAAGAAATGGTAAAACGATCTCACGTGAATTAGAATCTGCACCCTTATTCCTCGGGGCAGGCCTCACTCTCAGAATGTGCCTTCATGGTTTCTCGGCCCAAAGCCCAGGTGTTCGTCTCTCTCCTGGCTGGCTGGGCCTGAACTGCCACTTTCCGCAGGCTCCACGGAGCACCCGAAATCTCTGCTCAGCCCCCAGGCCCCAGAGGCTGTCCCGTTATGACCCCTCAGAGCCTCACGCTGCTCCTGCGCAGCTTAGGGTCCTGGCGAATTTTCGTACTGACATTAATGAATCCTTTATGGCAGTTCTTTCCTTTCTAAAACCCTCTCTGTCACATTCAGTGCTCGGCAGCCTTTAAGGCTGGTCGGCTTGTCCCCCTGAATGGAGACACTTCTCTGTGCCCTCCGGGAGAAAGCTGGGTGTGTGAGATTCGGGAGTCGCCCCCTCCACACCCCTTGTCTTAAGGATCACAGTCCTGCCCCGTGCCTGCAAACTGTTGTTTTAAAAGCATTATCCAGTTTTTATGGTAGTTTATGGCGGCAGTTAAATTCTATGCCAGCTATTTCTCAAAGACTTTCCTTGACCCTCCTGCCACTTTTCATCATTCTCTTGCTATGATATTCTGGTTTGTTGTCTCCATAAACCACACCACTACCTGAAATCAGCTCTGCTGTGTGTTTGCTCCTATTCACTGTCTTCCCCTGGAATGCAGGCCCTGGGGGCTCCGTCTCCATGGGCTCTGAGTCCTCTGTGCTGGGCAGTGCTAGGCTCCCCCGGCTAACAAAGTGCCTGGCACGTAGACACTGAAGAAATATTTGTTGAGTGAGTGATTGTTCATTATTTTGGCCACTGTTCAAAGCTGCATAGAATAAATCGGAGTTTTCCAAACTGGGTAAATATCTAACTTCGGGATTTGTCATATCCATGTATTGAAGACAAAGCAGAAACAAAAAACAAAACTAGTTTCTTTCCTTTCCTCCCAATACACATGAGAGCACAGCATTTTATCTGACGGATTCAATCTTCTTGAAATCCGTGCGCACTCATATTTTTATTTCTCTTTAAAATTGACTAGAGGTCATTTCCTTGCACAGCCAGCCTGTCTCTTTACAGGATGAAGCTTCTCTTTAACTTCATTACTAATACTTTGCATTTTAGTTTTTCTTACTCCTCTCCAATGGGGGGACATGAACGCAGGTTTATGAGGGCCGTGTGGAAGCCTGCTGTCATGATCTACCCCCCATGCTATATTTGTGATGTCTCTGCACATTTGGAGAGATTTGAAGATCAAACACTGGAGAGATGGGTTGAAAACATAAAACTCACTGGCAGGCAGAGGGAAATAATAAATCAATGATATTAAAATCTTCTTATAATGTATTTCTTATGTCAGGAAGAGCCAGAATAAATAAAGGCTTTGCATTGAGTTCATTATTCAGCTAGAAATTTTAATAGGGAACATGCATCCTTTGGTAATGACAGTTGCTAAAGAACAAGATAGCACACATTGGCCTATTCTGCTCTTTCTCTGGAAGGAAAACTCCCCAGAGCAGAGTCTTATAGATGGGATGTGCGGGACTGGAGACAAGGACTGGGTAAATGAGTGCAGAATGAATGAGAAACAGTGCGAAGCTCCCTCTTAGAGAAGCAATTCATTACACTGAGAGGGACCATGGGTACCTGGTGAGGACAGGTGCTGGAATATCATGTAGCGATTGCAAATTACAGATGACGGTGTGGAATGGATGGAGAACCTGAGAAAGAAAACAGCACGATCATGAGCTTCTAATGCAAGACAAGGGTGGCGGGGAAAAGAGGCTGTTTGGTGTTCATGAAGCAAAGGGCAGATGTGAGTGAGCGAGGTCAGAAAGGGCTGATCTTATTTCCAGTCTTGAGCCATGTGTTAAGTCAGGGTCTGGTGGAG
This sequence comes from Manis pentadactyla, assembly GCF_030020395.1. Classification (NCBI taxonomy): domain Eukaryota; kingdom Metazoa; phylum Chordata; class Mammalia; order Pholidota; family Manidae; genus Manis; species Manis pentadactyla. Next base: position 72,661,174 of record NC_080034.1, read on the forward strand.
AAGAGCAGGACCCTGAAGCCTGCGACCAGGATACACAGGAACGTAAAGAGCAGGCTGAGGCTTTCCAGCCCTTAGACTGAAGCCTGCTGGCTGGTGGGAGTGTCGCTTCCTTGCTCCTCCCTGGCACCAAACATTCGTTACCTAAAACACGGCCCACTTGCAAGCAGAGCCACCTGCCATGTGAGCAGCATCGCCTGCAGTGCTGTTTCTCCTGAAATGCAAGTTCCTGTGACCCCCTGAGGACGGCATTAAGAGCCATCATATTTGGCATAAAGGAATTCACCTAATAGTTATTTTTTGACAGCTTTCAGAGGCCAAAAATGCAAACATGAAGACAATAATCACTGTGATTAATAGAAAGTTAGATTTTCCTTCTTTCAAAAAAAAGGGCATTTGTCAAAAATATGAAGTATTTTAAAAGGAAAATTATACAATAGTGGGTATAACCTTAACTTTGACCCCAGGAAAAAAATCCTATGTTCTTTTGAATCGAATGCATTAATTCTAGTAAGAATTCAACTTCTTTTGAATGGCTGCAAATCGCCCAAAGGGAATTTCCAGGAGGCCAGAAGGCAGCAGGCACTTGAAACACCACCTGATGAGCCTCGGTCTGGGGGTCCCCTCAGCGCACACGGCAGGTACACAGAGCGACATTTCCTTATGAAATGCTTATGAGGTATTTTGCATATTATAAGTATGTGAGTTGAAGAGCTCACACTCTTGAGATGTTAAACTATGGTAGATATCTTTGTGCAAGAAACTTTCTTGTTGATAAACTTATTTTTGAAATACCTAGGTACACTGTCAGTTCTCAGCTTAAAATTCCTTTTTTTCTGATGTGTACAAGACATAAAATTTTGTTGCACAAATAGACAAGCAAGGAAGAGTACATTAGAATTAGTAACTGTGCACTGCCTTGAGCTCTTTTGAAAAGCATCTGTAGCTGATAACGTAGAGGTTTATTCATGTTTTTCTCATTTAACAAAACACGTGTTGAGTCCTTTCTCTATGTTTTGAGAATGTTTAGAAATGAATAAAGCATAGGCTCAACCCTCAAGAACTTCCAGGCTAGTAAGAAGACGGGATACGTGCATGTAAGTATAAAGTGGGTAGAAGCAATAAGTACTGTGAAAATACAGAAACCACTGCTCTCTCTTTCTGGACTCGCATGACTCTACCCATTGTTGAAGGGGTCAGCCTACTACTCTTTGGATGAAGAGAAGGTGAATTTCAAAAGGAGAGGTAGACAGATTTAACTACCCAAAATAAAACTTTTATAAATCCAATAATAAGGAAATAGAAAGCAAATACAAAGCTTGGAAACTATTTACAATGAATCTTAATGTAAATGGGTTTATAAAAATAATATGTAAAAATCTTTTACATTTGCTAGGCAAACACTAAAAACATTAAAAGTTCAACAAAAGGTATAAACAAAAAATCCCTGGTAAATTTCAGTCTATAAAATTAAACATTAATAAGCAATGGGATATGGTTTTTTGTTTACAAATCAATATAGATGTTTTAGATAAAAGTTGCACTTTGTTGACAAAGAAAGGGTGAGGTAAGTACCTCTGATGGAGTGAGAACTATAATTTTTAAGAAAATATTCTCAGTATCTACTCAGAGTATAAATTTTTCATATCCAGCTATTTTGTTTTTTCCCCACATACCCTAAAGAATTAATCGTGAATGTGGTCAGATTCATGCACAAACATATTTAAGGCTGAAGTATTCACAATAGGGGGTGATTAGAGCAAACGGAAGTGATCAACAGCAGAGGACATGTTCATCAATTTGTTGACATGTCAGTCATTAATAATGCATGTGTGTGATGGAATATTATTCAGCCATAAGAAGAAAACAAATCCTACCATTTGCAACAACATGGATGGAGCTAGAGGGTATTATGCTCAGTGAAATAAGCCAGGCAGAGAAGCAAGTATCGAATGATTTCCCTCATTTGTGGAGTATAAGAACAAAGCAAGACTGAAGGAACAAAACAGCAGCAGAGTCACGGATTCCAAGAAGGGACTAGTGGTTACCAAAGGGCAGGGGTGGGGCAGGGCTGGTAGGGAGGGAGGGAGAAGGGGATTGAGGGGCATTATGACTGGCACACATGATGTCTGTGTGGGTCACGGGGAAGACAGTACAGCATGGTGAAGACAAGTAATGGCTAGCATCTTACTACACTGATGGGCAGTGACTGCAGTGGGGAATGTGGTGGGGACTTGATAATATGGGTGAATGTTGTAACCACAATGTTGCTCATGTGAAACCTTCGTAAGATTGTATATCGATGATACCTTAATAAAAAAACAATGCATGTGTGTGCACTTATGTATGTACATATATACATAGAAGGTGAGGGAAAAGGCCATATGTAGCTGATACAGCCTCATTTCTGTATCTGACTGTGAGGCCCTGGAAGATGTGCATAGTTTCTTGTTCCACTACCCATTTTATGTCTCCTTCACCCTCAAACAAGGACCTCAGCTAATTGGTGTTCTTTACTAAGTCAAGTGACCCGGACTTCACTGCTGAAACTTCTAAATCTTTAGGGGGAATGTCCTTTTTTATTTGGTAGGGGGGGAATTGTTGTGATTTCCTGCTAACTTTTTCTCTTGGGTATGAAAGTCCTAACAGGTTCCCTAGAGAGGGCCGTGGCTTCCATGCAGAGTTCCCTTGCCCAGTTTCCTTGGTTGTCCGGGTCAGTCTTCCTGCCCAGCGCTGGAGTCCCCCACTCTGTAGGCTGCACGGGGAGCCCAGATGACCAGGTAGCAGCCAAAGCTTCCCATCTGATGGAAAACCCACTGTCCTGTGGAGGGAACATGGCCCTGCTGGGGGAATAGACATCCGAAGGAGAAGAGGGCAGAGTCCCAAGGAAAGGACTCAAAACGCGTGAGTGGACTTCCCGGTGTGAGGGTCAGAGGAGCCTCGTCCATCCCTTGATTCTGGACCCACAGGTCCCAGCAGTGGGAGAGCAGCGACCTCCTGGTGGAAGGGCTTGAAGAGTAAATCAGTCCTTCTGGAGCGTGGAGGCGCCTCTCTTCTCACAAGCCCTGTGCCACTGGAAGCTTCTACAGATGCAGAGGTAGCCATCTCTCTGCAGAATAATTTGGAGGGTTTTAATGGGAAATGAGACATAGGTTTTGATAGGAATACATGACTAAGGAGAAAGCCTTCATTTCCAGTCAAGCGGTTTTTCTGATCCCCTCAGCACACAGAGCAACATTCACCCAGGTCAGACCCACGTCCACGGCCTTCACCTGGCTCAAGAAGTAATTGCTTGTAGCTTTTCTAAATTCACCGTTTCTCTCTCCTGTCTTTCAAATCTTGAACTTACTCATTCTCTAATCAAGGACTACCACCCAGAGTTGCTGGAATCGGGTCCAGTGTCCGCAGACCAGATAACGTGTGTCTCAGATGAGCCTAGGCCCACATGACCTCTGGGGCAAAGCGTCGCCTTTCCCCCTCAGCGCCTTCTTCCTTTCTATAAATGACACTACATTTGAGTTAAAAACCCGCTTCTATTTGTGGTCTACAGTAACTTTACGTGATTTGGTACCTCGATTTTTCTCTTGTGGTTGAACTCACTTCTGAACCTTGTTCTGGAGCCTGGCGGTCGTCAGTCTCAATCCAGGTCATTGGATTCAGGGCTCCACGTCTCCCCAGCTGGACGACTGCCCCGAATGAGCAACTCTCTCCAAACCTTCCCCCAGCCTCCCTAACCCTCGGCTGTGCTGTGACCGGGGCTGTCCTGGTGGTGTCCCGGCCCATGTACCTCCCTGGGAGGAGCGTTTGCCTTCACTGTGTCTGCGCTTGACTCCCCAGCGAGACATTGACGCAAGGCAAGGCCTCTCTGCACACCCGAAGAAATCGTATACCCAGTGTACAACTTGTTCTTCACCTGCCCTTCTTATCAAGTAATACATCTTGTTTCAAAATTGAAGAACCCTAGTTCCTACCATGTATCTCCCCAAACCTTAATTTCTAGCTCTTAGATTTGTTCAACCATTTTAGGTTCTCCTCTGTCCGAATATTGTTATGCCAAATAAACTTCACATAATGTCTCCTTGCAACACAAGCTAAGAAATCATATTTTCTGGCTGGTACACAATCAGTGTTTTCTCATCATTTGTGAGATATAATATGGAGCTGCTAGAACTAATTATCTATTAGGCAATGTCTTACTTCCTGCTTGAAAAGTGCAAAAAGATTAGCATGTTTAAATTAAACTAGATCTACTCAAAGAGGATTAATTATTTGCTTGCGAACAAGAAGCCATCACATTATTAATGTAATGGACAAAGAAAATTGCTTCTATAAGAAAGAATGATAACAATACTTTGCCAAAACATCAGAATATAGTAGAGGTGGGTGGTGACAATATGCACTGTTATCCAGATATACATTTTTAAAAAGAGCTGGTCTCAATTAGCATCCCATTATTCAGCTATTGTTTTTAATAATTCTAGAAAGAGCTCATGTTCAGATTTCGCTGATAGGGGTAAGTGGTGTCAGCAGTCTCACTCTGTGTGGGGAGCACCCCAGGCCCTGACATCACTCCATCAGAATATGGGTCAGGCTGCCGGGGGTCATGACCCAGAGGGTGGGGGGCTGAAACCTGTCCAGGAGCCTCAGCATTCATCCCCAGGTCATCCCTGCGGTCTCACTCAGAGACAGGAGAAGATACAGGATGCATCAGAACCATCCTCCCCGGAGAAAGTGGCCGGCCAGTAGGACAGCCAGGAGCACAGGCAGGGCAGGCGAGGGCATCAGACTGGCTTGGCACAAGGTGGGGGGCAAACCGCTCTCCTGCAAACACAGAAAAACCGATGGAGTCACTGTCTTCTTTTAGTTCAAACTCACTTTTCCATTTGTATTATGAGTTTCTTTTTTTTAAGTGTACTTTTTATTGAAGTATAGTTGATAAACAGTCTTACACGGTTCCGAGCACACAGCACGGTGGTTCACCAGTTTCCCACATTATAGATCCTCACCCCTCTGGCGCTGTCACCGTCTGTCAGCACAGGAAGATGCTACACAGTCATTGGCTCTATTCTCCGTCTTCCATCCCCATGACCAACTCACATTATGATTGCCACTTGTGCCTTTTTATACGATTGGTTTCCTTACTAAATTTCTAGTGCCAAAATTTTAGGGAAGTATAAAGCAAATTAAAATGACCTCTATTCTCACATTTTAGAGGATGTTTTCATTTTTCCTGTTTTGTAATGTGTTACGAATAGTTTTATGTTAGCAACTAGTTGTATAAATCGTATTTATCCTGAAATTTTATTTGATATTGTGAACACTCTATTAGGTTATATAAATTGTTGGCAAATATTAATAATGACTGTCTCACATTCCAACGAATTGATGTGTACCTCTCTGCTGAATGTTAAGTTTTTCTCCAAACATTTGCTATTACAGACTATTTTGCTTTGAATATCTTTGTGTATAAATCTGCTCATATTTAGGTTTCTCCTTAGGATAGATGCCTGGAAGCATAATTTTTGGATATTAAAATAATATGGCTCTTGATAAATATGAATTAATAGGCCAGGATTCAGAGAAGATGGAACTCCATGGATTGAATACTATACTCTAGGCTGTACTTTTCCTGGGATGTTTACAATCAGGGGGGAGATGGTTGAGAGCTAGAGAAGCTGAGCAGTTTCCATGGCCTCTTAGGGGCAGGGGGAGATGATAGCAAGATGAAGAAAAATAGCAGGGAAATAGTACCTAAAGTAAAGGCCAAAATATATCTGATAAAGAATTGAAAGTAACAGATAACAAAGAAAATAAAAGATAATAAAATTCCAGAATTGAAAAATAAAATAGAAATTGAGAACACAATGGGTAAACTTAAAAACAGATTAGATACAGCTAAAGACTATGCATGGAAAGAAAGATAAGAAAATATCCAGAATGAAATGTGAAGAAACAGATATATGGAAAATAAAGATTTTTTACAGAAAAATAGAAGCTTAAGATCTGAGAAAATTTACTGCCAGAAGATCTGGATGAAAAGTGTTGAAGTTCTTGAGACAGAAGTATAATGTCAGACAGCAGCATAGATCTACCTAGAGAAAGAAGAGTTTCAGAAATGGTTAAAAATATATAAAATACTGTTTTCTTATTTTAATTTCTCTAAAATGAAACTGAGAATCTAAAACAAAAATAATAACTACTAAGGGGATTCTACATATGTAAAAGTTTAATGTATGACAAAGGTAAAGCAAAGGATGGGGTGGGAATGGATCTATAATAGTGTAAAGTTCTTACATTACGGAAGACGTGGTTTCGTATTATCTGTAGGTAGCTTATCATAAGTTAGGGGAATATATTGTAAATACCAGAGCTACTACTAAAAATGGAAGCATAGAGGTACAACTAATAAGTGATAAGATGAAATGCTAAAAAATATTTAACATAAGGGAGAGCAGATGTGAAAAAGAAACAAAGGAAATATGAGACAATCAGAAAATCAGTGGCAAAGTGACATAACAACAACTTTATTGATAATAAAATTAGATACAAGTGTTTAAACACTCCAAGTGTTTAGAGGCCTTTAACATTAGGGTTAAAGGCAGAGTACCGTAGATAGATTTTTTAAAAAAGCCTCTATACAATCCATTCTTAAATATAAAGACAGAGGTAAGTTAAAAGTAAAATTATGAGAGAAGTTATGTTATGCAAATGCTGATCGGAACAAAGCTGAAGTGACGCTATTAATATCATGCAAAGAATATTTCAGAACTAGGACTGTTACCAGGAACAGAGACACTTTATAATGACTGCAGGGAGAATTCATTAGGAAGACGTAGCGATCTTAACAGTGCATGTTTTTAACAACAGAGCTTCAAAGTGATGAAACAAAAACTGATAGACCTGACTGGAGAAATAGACCAACCTGGAGAATGTTTGGAGATTTCAGTCCTCCTCTCTGAGTAACTGATAAAGATATAGGCAGAAAATCAGTAAGAAAATAGAGGTCCAAATAATACTGCCAACCAGATATAAGCAATAGACATTTATAGAGCCATACCCACAATAATATCAGGTACATGTTTTTTCATGTAATATTTACTAAAAATTCTAAAATTAAAAATTAAATGAATTACTTATTGAACTCAAGAAATCAGAAAAAGAACCAACATGAGATAAGTACAGTAGAAAAAAATGTATTTTTTATGAAATGTTTAGAAAACAATTGATTTGATAACTAAAAATGAGTCTTCAAAATGCTCCCAGCTTGTAGGGGTTACAAAATTAGGAAAGAGAATTAAGTCAAATAACAACACAAGAAACAAAATAAAAAATTATGGAATGTTTTCCTAAACTGTATGTGGTTTCTCCTTGAATATCTGAATGAATCAGGTATGCCTGGCAAGTCATAAGTCATCAAAATTCAGTTGAAAACAAATGTAAAAAACAAGTATTCCAAACAGTTTCATCCAGGAATAGCATCTGGTCTGAATGACTTCAAAACTGAATAATTTTCTTCAGATGCCTGAAACATTTTTATTTTTTATTGTTGATATACAATATTATATTGGCTTTTGAATTGAATATATAATATACAATTATATATTCAAGGACTGACTTATAAAATAGTGATTCAACAATTATGAACATTACAAAATGCTCAGCACAATGAGTATAGTTAACAATTGTCAACATACAAAGAATCACAGTGTAATGTGTTGGCTGTCTTCCCAATGCTGAACGTGTCCCCATAACTTATTTATTTTATAATTGGAAGTTTGTACCTTTGTCCCCCTCACATATGGCAACCCCCAGTTTGTTCTCTGTGTCTATGGTTCTATTTCTGTTTTGTTTATTTGTTTATGTTTGAGATTTCAATATAAGTGAAATTGTATAGTATTTGGGTTTCTCTGTCTTACTGATTTCACTTAGAATAATACCCTCTATGTCCATCCATGTTGTCACAAATGGAAAGACTTCATTCTTTTTTTATGGCTGAGTAATAATCCCTTGTGTATATGCAACACATCATTTCTTTTTATTAAACTATCATTGATATACAATGTTATATTGGTTCCAAGCATAAAACACAGTGGTTCAACAGTTACACACATCATTAAATCCTTAGCACTAATGTAGTTACCATCTGTCAACACAGAGAGGCCACAGAACCACTGCCAATATTCTCTGTGCTGTACTATACCATCCCCATGACCAACTTATATTATGATTGAGACTTTTTGTGCCCTTTTACCCCCCATCACCCACTCCAACCCCTCCCTCAAGGTGACCACCAGTCATTCCTCAGTGTTTCTGAGTCCATTGCTATTTTATTCATTTTGTTCTGTTTTGTTTTTAGATTCCACAAATAAGTGAAATCATAAGGTATTTGTCTTTCTTCGCCTGCCTTATTTCGCTTAGGATAATACCCTCTAGGTCAATCCATGTTGTTGCAAATAGAAGGATTTCTTTCTTTTTTATGACTAAATAACATTCCATTGTGTATATGTACCACCTCTTCGTTATCCATTCATCTACTAATGGACACTTAGGATGCTTCCATATCTTGGCTATTGTAACTACTGCTGTAATAACCATAAGGGTACGCATATCTTTTTGAATCAGAGACTTTTTTTTTTCTTTGGGCAAATTCCTAGTAGGGGAATTACTGGGGCATGTGGTGTTTCTATTTTTAATTTTTTGAGGAACTGCCATACTGCTTTCCACAGTAGCTGCATCAATTCATATTCCCACAAACACTCATGAGGGTTCCCTTTTTCCCAATTCCTTACTAACACTTGTTATTTATTGTCTTGTTGATATTAGCCATTTGATATATTCATGTATTTATATATATGTATAATGTCTTTTAACATCAAAATGCTTTAATGCCTTATTAAAGGATCAATATTTTTGATCCTCAATCATTTGCTTTTCTTGTTGTTTATTTTGTTTTGTGCTTAAAATCCATCTTGAATACTTGTAAAATTTCGATAGGAACTTGTGTGAGATTGCTATCCAGAGAGGTCTTGTAATTTCCTTTTCTTATAGTTTCATGAACTCGGTAGAGCTGTTATGAATGGTTCAAACATTATATTTCTTCTCCCACTTAAACATTTTTCAGTATTCTTTAGCTACTATAAATGATTTTGGATTTACACATTTTTGATTCATCAGTGTTACTGGTTGCAAGTAGCAGGAACTGCTCAGGTTATATAAGCAGAGCCACTTCTTATGAGAGTATATTCAGTAGCTTCCAAAATCATTGGCAATGAGGGAAGGCGTGGCCAAAGAAACTGATTTGTGGTTAAGGGTCTAGGAAAATGCTCCAAATCTGAAGAAAAATAGCCACCATGGCTGCTGCCACCAATTAAAACAGTTCCAGAATTTTACCTTTATTACAACTGCTTCTGCCAAGTTTCAGGACTTCAACCTTGCAACTGTGGTTCTCAAAAGGCTGATATCTCTTCTCCATCTATGCAAGCGAAATTAACGTCTACAGCAAGTCTTCTACACATTACTCACTTCCAAGTCAAAGTCTCTTGTGGATGATTTTGATTGGTGGAGTCCCCCCAACCTTTCCGGCCAGAAAACAGAATAACTGAATTCTAAATCTAATTTGGTGAGGCACAACTCAAAATGTGGGAACCTGCTAATATAGAAAGGCTGATTAAAAACCGGTTGCCAGCCACAAACATGACAGATGAAGTGTGCCAGCTCTTTTAGGACTGACTTAGTTGTGCATCTGCTTTAACTGAAAGGAAAGGATCAGTGACCCTCTCAACATGCCTGTGAATATTTTTATAATCACCTGGAAGTCTGTGTTTTATAATATCCTTGGAGATGTTAGATGATCAGTTCAAGGATCCATCATGGTTCTCAAATTTTAAAGTTGATTTTGTTTTTAGTTTCATGCTTCATGTTCAAGTGATTAAGCTAAATTATTGTTTGACTCAATCCTAGGGCATTAGTTTCAAGCAGTGATGGTTTGATCCATGTTTCACTTCCTGGAGTTGCCAAGTTATCTCTACTTAATCTCACGAGACTACAGCTCAACTTTTGCAGCTGTACTCAAGTTTGGCATTCAAAACTTAAAGAGTTGGTGAGTGGAAGTGACCTGGCAAACAGCATGGAGAGTAATTAAGAGGTTGACTCACTGGAATGGCTATCAGGCAAAATACACAGTGCTATTCCTACACTGGTGGAGATTAGGAGCAGGAGATAAGGTGGAGCATGCAAAAATGTGTAAAAACCTGGGCATGTAAGGAGTTTTGTAGAACTATGAAAGAACAAAACAAAAACATCAGGTTGAAACTAAGAAAGATGTGAATTTGGATAGAATATCTCAGAGGCCTAGGAGAAGTATTGAGCTAAAGATTTTCAAGCCTAAGAGGTTCACCCATGAACAGGTAGCACAAAGCACAAATACATGTGGATTATTATTTAATGTACCCTTATCTCTACTGATAGACTGGCAAGACTCGGAAGCATTGGGTGGCACATTTGAGAACCACTAATTATTTTACTGTTACCTAGGAAGGATGTGCTGTGGTATCTTGTGCGTGAACAGAGAGACCTCCCAAATTAGTTTCATTTACAGATTATGAAAGCTGCACCACAAACCCTACAAGTCCAAATCAATCTGCTTCTCCTTTACTAAGAGAAAATCTTTTTAGCATTTTGTTTGAGTACCTGCCAATGATTACATGAATATTATTAGACAATTTCATTGATTAACTTGTAGGTGTAGATGGTCACTCTAAAAATTCACTTTATTATAACTGTCAGCTAGCTCATGAAATATCTAATTTGGGAATCACACTTTGAAGATTGCTTTTCTAACAGCCAGGGCATGGTTTTCGCTCCTGCATATTCATGTATACATATTTCTTACAGGCGTGATAGAACCATAGGGTGAAAGGGCCACAGAGGTCACCTCATTCAATCTTATTCCATAATTAACAAATTAAAAAGAAGAAAGCAAAGTTCCCTTGGTGACAGTCCCATACTATGTAGGGTAGGACCAGGCTTAGTCCCGATTCAGTTGACTTCCAGCTACTTGTAAAACATTCTGCTGCCAGGGTCTATATGTATAATAAGTGAAGAGATGAAGGACTCTGATTGCACGTAGTGTTGATACTCTTACTCAACTGCCAACATATGGTTAAACTGACAGGTGGGTGGAGGGTCTCTCCACAGTGTGAGTCAGAGCGTCACGTGTCCGTTGTCTGTGTTGCTGTAGAAGGTGCCTGCCTGGCTTCCGAGTGTGCTAATCCTGGTCTAATAGGCTGTCAGAACCACTTCCTCCACTGGAAAAGCCCCTTTCTTGGTAACTGAATTTGCACCCTGGCTGTACCGATGCTCACAATGCGCCATCCTACTTGGAGTTTTTCCGTAAGACCCACAGAGGACCTGGCCCTCCTCTCTGACTTTCCTGCACCAGCCTATTCTCAGAATAGACATGGCTTAAATATAGTGCTTATTCATTCCCTACACTTGTCCAGTTTTGGTGAAAGTTTTTCATTTAAAAAACACTGCTTTGGGTGTGTAATACTTGCTTTCCATTACGACACTTTCAGGAATCCTGTCTCATCATGTGTGCTTTGCCTTAAAATCATCCTGATGAGATGCCAAAAATCTGAATGGAAAATACACTGAGGCAGAGCCAGAAGGAACCTGGTGTGCAGTCCCAGCCTTTCAGCTGCCTTTGACTCGGGGGAGGACTTTGGAAGTCAGGTTTTCCTGTCTCTCATATTTCATAGTGAAGCCTGTGAAATATTCTACACTTTGATGATAGATTTTGCCCAGGTTCTTCAACCTGGATCCTATTTAACAAAATCCAATATGGGAAAGCAAATCTAATTATAAAACACATAAGTATGGAGTGGTCATTTGCATGACAAACTCATTCTCAGCTGTCGCTGTGGAGTCTGTCTGTGACAGAGGGGTTCCATGTCTGTGTGGCTCAGAGAGGCGAATAGCAATGGCATGGTCCACTTTGTCATATTATCAGAAAATCTTGTATTTGATTAAATTAATAAGGTGAATCCTTAAAGTGGGTAATTTCTTAAAATGAATTTTACAGTTTGACTATCTACACTTAAACATATTGTTGCTTTGCTTAGAGTGGAGGCCTTTACAAGGCAGTACAAAGAATAAGGTTTGTCTAGCACTGCAAATGTGGGTAATTCAGTTTTTTAAAATCTATTTTGCCTATCTATAAAGTCCTAAATGTAAGACCTGAAGCCATAAAACTCCTAAAGGAACCCACAGGCAGTTCACTCTTGAACATCAGCCTTAGCAATTTTTTTCTGAGCAAGTCTCACCAGGCAAGGGAAACAAAAGCAAAAATAAACAAGTGGAAGAGATCAAAAGAAAAAGCTTCTGCTTTTTTTCAATGGGCACCACCAACAACATGAAAGGGCACCCGCTGTGTCTGGGGAGATATTCACAGGCGGTGTATCTGAATGGGATTTGATATTCAAAACATATAAAGAACTCGTACAACTCAACAACAAAACATAACAAACTTAAAAAATGGGCAGAGGATCCAAACAGACATACTTCCAAAGATGACATACAGATGGCCAACAGGCACATGAAAAGATGCTCCACATTGCTCATCATCAGGGAAATGCAAACCAAAACCACAGGGAGGTGGCCCCTCACACCTGTCAGAAGGGCCACCATCCAAAAGACAAGGAGTAACAGCTGTTGGTGAGGATGTGGTGGGAAGGGAGCCTCCTACACTGCTGGCGGGAATGTAAACTAGTACAGCCACTGTGGAAAACAGTATGGAGATTCCTCAAGAAATTAAAAACAGAAATACCATTTGATGAAGTACTTCCACTTCTGGGTGTTTACCTGAAGAAAAGCAAAGCACTAATTCAAAAAGATATATGCACCTCTATGTTTATTGCAACATGGTTTACAATAGCCAGATAGGGAAGCAGCCTAAATGTCCATCAGCAGATGAATGGATAAAGAAGATGTGGTACATATACACAATGGAATACTATTTAGCTGTATAAAGGATTAAATCTTGCCATTTGCTTCATGTATGTGCCTAGAAGGTACGATGCTAAGTGAAATAATACAGAGAAAAACAAATACCATATGATTTCACTTATGTGCGGGATCTAAAAAATAAAACAAGTGAACAAATAGACACCTGGAAACTGACTCACAAATTCAGAAAACAAGCTTGTGGTTGCCAGAGGGGGAAAAGGGGAGGCGAACAGGTGGAGGGGATCAAGAGGCACCTCCTGCCAGTTATAAAAGAAATAAGCAACAGGGGTGACAGGTTCAGCATGGGGACTGTGGTCAGTAACTGGGTGGTGGCACAGGGCAACTCCCCTCTCTGCAAGCACTTCGTAATGTGCATAAGTGGCAAATCATTATACTGTACATCTGAAACTATTATGTCAGCTATACTTCAATTAAAAAAAAAACAAAAACATTAAAAATAAATAAAAGCATAATGAAGCAATATGAAAGAAAGGAATATGAAAAAAAGCAATGTTGTATATTTTACACGTTCCAAGCTTTTAAAAAGTACTGCATTAAGATGCTTAGCACATGATTTATAGTAAGCACTCAGTGCTAATTGACTACATTATTGTAATATGCTGATAATACTTTTATATATAATATATATACTATGTGTCATATATACATATTATAGCTATATATTATATAGTCATTATTATTAAAATAGTAGTTCTCAACCTTGACATCTCCAAAGAGCCTTTGAATTACTTTTTCCTTCTGGACTCCAAGATTTAGGGTTTTGTCAATAAAACCTCCTTTATGAAGTAGTATAACTGATTAATTTTTAATATTTAAAATCAATATTATTCACAACTGTTAACCAGAGATTCCAATAAGCATTAAATACCAGGTTATAAGAGTGAGTTAACATAATTCTAGTACAATCAAAGAATTCAGCACTGTGTGGAGTCTCTAAGCCTCATCTTTTTTAAAAGTGCCATTTCCCTTAAGTCTTTTGAATTTCGAAAAAAAAATTCCCTTAAATCCTTTTGGTACCATGAAGAATCCCTGTGGTCCAGAGACCCCATGCTGGGAACTAGTGAATAAGGTGACATGCCTGTGGGGCATTTTTAAGGAGTTTTGAAAGTATGTAATAGTTCAGGAAACTCATCAGTATGTATTGAAAGTACACAGAGAAAGCTGTCAGGCTCCTGGAAGCCAGTAACATATCAAAGAGACAAACTATCTGCTGCGAGGGCACAGGCTGATGTGAATGAATTTCAGACTGTGGGAAATAACGGACAGACGCGTGGTAAGAAGGGCGCCGGGCATACACAATGCATGACTGATTGCAGGAGCCCACCGGCGCCGCTCCTGAGAGCTAAGAGCAGGTCCCAGGTATGATAAATCTGACTTCTTCAGGGAGCATGAAATGCCTGCTCTCATTCCTAAAGAGAGTAAATCCTTAACCACCATTTGCATTCGAGTGAAAACCTTCAGGGCCTCCCTAGGTGTCCGTGGGGGCGGCATGGAGCAGTAGACACTGTTTCTGCTGCCAGCATCAGAAGGAGGAAGAGAAGATGTTCCACCAGGGAGGGATGAGCCCTGCTGGTGGGTGTGATAAGATGGATTTCTGAGTGGAGGGCAGGGTAGCTTCCTGTGGGATTTGATACAGTAATCCATGAGCTTGGACTAAATACAGTTCAGTTTCAATCCTAAATCCAGCACTTTGCATGGATACCATCATTACTATCTGGTGGACTTGGGCCTCAGTTTTCTCAGTGTGAATTTAGTATTGCCATATATGCATGAGTATTAGATGAAATGATGGTTCAGACTGGATGCTGAATAGATGGTAATGCAGATACAGAGATTATTTGCATATGGTGAAACAAGCAGGTTGTAACCCATCTGTTCTGCTGTACATTGGGACGGTGATCTGTGCTCGACTTTCATTTCTTTTGCTAAGGTATTCATGGCACTCACTCCCAGATTACCTGTAGCTTGTCCTGTAGAAAATTTTGAAAGAAGTCCCCTTTTTAGGTGATTTCTTTCTGTCAATCTAAGAGATGGATGATCTATATCCAGCAGTGAGAGAGAAATTTAGGTAAGCAAGATAAGGAAAGCATGCAATTTCAAATTCTGACTGTCATTATTAATGCATAAATCCATTATTTCTTAGTTTACATTTTTCAGAATTCCAGACCCTCTTAGCGTCATCCAGGTGCTGGGATTTACCTGGTGTCTGATATTATGCTCAGCCTTGTTCCCTTCCATCAGCGCAATTAGGAATCACTATATACTGCTTAAAAATAAAAGTGAAATACTTTGCATATTATTAAAAATACTTACAAATGGCACCAATGCAACATTTCATGTATGGTAACTGGTGTAAATTGCAAGTTACAGCAATAAATCAGAAAAAAACTGCAGCCATACATTATTACACATGGAATAATAGAAACTGTAGCATAATATAAGTAGCTCTGGTATATTTAGAAGAGATGGTTATGATTTTTCTTCAGGAAAATCAGAGTTGGCATTGGTATCCATGAATTACTTAAATCAACACAATAAAAAAATAGACCTGTGCCTCCCAGCACTACACAGACTATAGATTTCAAATCTAGAGATCATAGTGAGAAAACTGTGTTAAACTCCATGGATCTAAACGATTGTCTCTGGGATCTTTGGCATAAAAGCTCAGACAATTGAAAGTCTTTGAGAAGATAGACAATAAAGAGAAGTATCTAAGAGGGTTTCCCATAAGAATTCTAAAAGATTGATGGCTTAAGAAAAATTTAAAGTGGAAACAGTGGAGAAAAAAGTTAAATTATTCAAGTTACATCACTGAGCATGGCAAGAGCATCAAAAATAAGATGAAATGAAAATTAGAATAATGTAAAGATGCAACATTTATTTACAAAATTTTCAACTTATAATTGGGAAAGCATTTTCCCATACCTTCAAAGATCATTGTTATTTCTATCAGTACACTGAGGTGAAAATGTGGTCATGGTTGAATAAGCTATATAAAACCTCCTACCAGACTAAAAAAGACATGAAAAGAGCCTTGATCAGAATCATCAAAAACAAGCAAAATAGAAAACATAAACTATAATTGTTTTAAAATTCAGAGATGTTTAATATCTAGGCAATACATCTTTAGAATCACCTGCCTGCCAGCAAGTACATGCAATGGTTGATGTAAGTGAGCTAGTAATAATTTCTTATCTTGTTTGAAAAATCAAATAATGTTGGGAACAAATGGCAAAAAAGTACTTAATACAGTCACAATGCTATTATCACCAAGTGACTTTCCAGTACATCTCAATAGAAATGAACAGTTGGAGAGTAAACAGAAAATTTCTCCAAATGTCTTTCAGTTTAGCTTGAGAAGTTGTCTGTATCAACCTCCCTAACAGTTTAGTCAGTTATATACAGAAATAAGAAGGCGAGGTACCATAATGGCTGATTTTAGGTAGGGTATAGGATAAATGCTCGTGATATAATTTAAAGGGCTGCCACTGGGTCTATGCGGATTTTCCCACAGTTCAGGACTGAGATAAAGTCGAGGTGGTTATGAGGAAGCAGATTTTAGCTCAGTACAGTGTTGGACTTTCTACACTTAATATTTTAAGTAATAGAAAATGTTAGCAAGTCTGCTCATATTGGACATATTTTACCAGATTCTGGGCCATTATCTTCAGGAGATTTCAGATAGAGTGACTTGATTGAGAGGGAATGAAATGACTGATTTGTGAACTTTCCAAAAATAATAGCTGAGACTTCTTGAGCACCATGTTCTAGATAGTCTAAGTATATCAACTCATGCAATCAAAAATCTTTCGACATAGGTAATATTATCGGCTACACTTTAGAACTGCTTACTGCTAGGCAATTTCTTATCACTTAATGACACTGCTTAATATAACAGACTTGTTAGGTTGGAGAGCTGAGAAGCTGAGAATATAATGCAGATGTGGACACCACTGGCCACCAGGACATGTGATGTTACTTCACGCCTAAGATCCTCTAGTCCCATTAGAAATAGTACATCTATCTGGGGACACACACCATAGTTAAGCTTTTTAGATTTGTCACAAGAAGTGGAAACCCCAAAATCAGTTTTTGAATGTGGACAGTGAAGAACACTGTTTATCCTATCTGTGTTGTCAGTAACAGATGCTCGTGTAAATCTCTGTAAGCAGTACCATATCCCAGTATGATTTCTAATATGGTTTTTTTGATGTTCTTGTTAGAAAGAAGTGGTGGACGAGGTAGATGAGAGGCAGGCAACATCACAGTTAATTATAGGAAGTTTTTGGACTGTACCTCATCCCCTTTACAGGAAGAATTACAATATTAATAAGGCTATCCCATATGTAGAGCACACATATATTCTGCTTACAACTAAGTAAAAGACTTTTATCTGCACACATACGTCATCTAGAGCAGCAGCTGAGGAGTATGTGGTTATCAATCTGGAACTAAAGATTAGTGTGGGTAGTTCTCAAATAGTCATCCTGTAGTTCATTGCAGGTTTATACTATATAAATACATATTACTACATCTGTTTGTAAAGGTAGTAAAAGCAAGCCTTTGTAACAGTGAAACTAAGAGCCATTCACAGATTCAGATCTCGACTATAAAGAACAGTAACAGAATGGGGACCATTATGCTCAGAAATGCTACTAGCATAGAGGAGACTTGACGCTTTTAGAGGTTTTAGTTTGAATTTTATTATTTCCTGTACTACTTATCAAACTGTAGAAAAAAATTAATTCACTGATTCATTCAGTGACACAGGCTATTGTGTTAAATAAAGAAAAAGTATGAGTTAGGACAATTGGGTTCTATTTCAGATTCTTCAACCAACTGGTTTATGTCTTCAGCAAGGATATTTATTTCTCAGCTCGCCCTTTGATTCTAAACTTCAGTGATTTTATTTCAGTGCCTATTATGTGCAAGGCAAGTTAAATGCTCTGTACATTTCCAGTCACATATAGGGGAAAATGTGTGCTTATGTGTTAATACCAGGCAAAGTCTTAACATGTGAGTAAAAGGATATTTCTACTTTTTTTTCATCATGAGATACACAGATGTAATGTCAGTGAAAAAATCTTTATTTCTTGTGTAATACCAGGTCATGCTAGTTGTGGCCAGGAACTGGACTGGTCCATGGCTGCCTTACAGCCATCCAGGAATGAATGTAGGTATGACACAATGGGCATGTGCTTTATTCACAGGGATGGAACATGGAATCTGCCAATCATTTTCCTGGAGGAACAAGACTCCTGGAAATAGGTGGAGTGCATTTGATCGAGCCGGTGGGACAGCAGCGCATCTAACCACCACCGACAGACGCCAGCAGTGAGTATAAGAACATTGCTGACTTTGAAAACAGCTCCATTAGACACCACATGGGCCTCTAAGGGAACGTTAATGTGACACAAACAGCACATGGAACTTTCTGCCCTGTGAGAGAACTTTCTGAGTATGTCCAAAAGGAAAAGCATTTTTCCCCATTTAAAGAATAGCCTGATTTCATCAAAAATAGGAAAGGAAAGCTCTCAGAAGTAGCCAAACATTTCTAGAACAGCTCTTTCAAGTCACAATGAGATGGGGATGGCAGGGCAGTGGAAGAGGGGAAACTTCACACAATATGGTGGTGGCCAGGAGCCAGGGAAACATATTTTGCTGCCCTTATTCATTACGTGTCCCCTAAAAACAGCAGATGGGGAGGCTCCATCACTGTCAGACCTGCTGTTATCAGAGAATTTCCTTATGGGCGTTTAGAGCTGACACCTCAGCCCCCTCTGAGCAGCGGACAGACAGATTTATCCATTTCAAGTCTCACTAGCTTCGCACCGGAGAAAAGAGTGCTCCAGTTAGGACCCGGCTGGGGGTGGGGGGGCAGGTTCACATGGGTGGGGGGTCCTCGGCCTCCTTCGTGAACATCTAGTACAGAGTCTTCATAGAAGTAGTGGTAGCAGATTTATCTTTAGGGGGAAGCATCGGAGAGGGACTTGCTTACAGGGAGTCTGAACAGGAAATTCAGGACTATATTCTATGAAGAATAGAATCAAGGCATTAAGTGCACGTGAATGTTTAGGTTAGTTAATAAGCTTTCTATAAAAAAAATAAAGGGTTAACATTGCACCTTTGCCACATGGAGGTGCTCACCCACATGTGTTCACGGTTCCTTAAATGCATGCGCGTGCTCCAGGGCTGCTCTAGCTGCTGAAGACATGATGGTGGAGAGGCGGGAGAGGACCCCGTCCATGTGGTGTGAGGGTGTCCAGGTACTTTGGAACTGGTAGCAGGGAGCCCTAGTATGCTCAACAGACTTCCTAGGAATACACCTTGACTTTGGTGCTGGACAGCATTTACGTGTTTTGGGAAAAACACAAAGATCTCCAAGTGGCAAAGCATATTGCCATTTGTGAAATGGAAAAATACGCTCATATTTGAAACGTGGAATGGGAGGAACATTAATGCTCTTTGAGGCTCAGGGTGGGTAGTGGACAGATCATGCAAGCCTTCGGGGTTGAGCTTAAGGTTTCTCCATGTTGCTCCCAGGTCAAGTAACTGAAGGGCTTTAAATGGGAGCCGTAGGATCTGTGCCTTCGAGAGCAGCTCTCTCGCTTGCCCTCTGGGAGGATGGATGGAGCAGTGCGAGGGGCCTGGGGAGACTGACACGAGGTTTAGATTAGAGATGATGGTGGTTGGAACGAGATCGCGGTAGTGTGAGGAGGTGACAGGTTCTGGGGGTATTTGTAGAATTGAATCCCAGAATTTGCTCTGAAGCTGTTTGCACTCTAATGGGAAAGGGAGATGTATGAAAAGTTAATTAAAAAATAGTGTGATATATAGAAGTGCAAACAATATAATTGTATAGAAGTGTGTTGTTGATTTGCATGACATCTAATGCCTCTTGGCTGTGAACTGAAGAAATCTCAGAGTGCACTGTAAACAGCAGGAAATCTAGGGTTTGGTCTCTGCTGAAGAAGGAAAGGAGATTGAGAGGAAAATGTGCATTTATTGAACTCCTATTATGTGACATTCACTGGACTCTGTTCTCAATTAAGTTGCATATTCTTGCAAAGAAAGTCTTCTTATTCACATTTGACAGATGATAACACAGACACAGATAAGTCAATAGTATAAATTACAGCTACTTGCTAGCCAGGCTGGGATTAAAACCCACACCTGAATTTAAGTATGACTTCTTTTCTCTACACCTCTGGGTCCAAAATCCTGGGAAGAGGAACAGAGCTGAGGAGAGGTACACAGTGGGGTTTTCCAAAGTATGGCACACATACCAGCTGTATGCAATTTTCAATGGTAAAGGAATTGATAAAGGTCTTTAAAATTTTTAATTGTGTATTTATTTTACATATATGAGAAAAAATATAACTGGTATATGAAGCACATGATTCTGCAAATATTATTTTTAAAAATGAAGCTGATGTACCATAAAAACAGGGGGTCCCCATCCCCATCTCCCTGTTGGCTTGTGGAGCCCGGGAGACCTCCGTCTGGCTTCTCCTGGTGGAGTGGTCAGGGAGGCAGCCCTGGGCCCTGACCGCCCTTCTCTGGGCTGCTCCTGGTTGATGCTCAGCAAATCCCAGCCCACGCCTGCCCCCCGACCCGCCGCCAGTGCCCTTCTGCTGTAGGCGTGTGTGCATGAGAATATATATTTGATGTATTACCTATATCCTGTGGGGATTGCACCTAGGATATTTTTCATAAGCTTGTAGAACACAGAGCCTTAACATACAGTTTCTAATACAATCTGGAATCTTTACATTTGCATGAGATGTTAGTAATAGATGTGGCTAATAAAACAGCTGAAGAATGACAGAAATTAATGAATATTTGCAATAAGGTGGTGGAAAATCAAATCAAACTCCAGCAAAGAAATATGGAACCAGATATTCCTATCGTATTGTTGATAAGTGAAGAAAAATGAACACCTTTAGGCTTTTCTGAGATTTCGGAAACCCAGTCGGCAAATTGCTGCTTTTGTATACTCACTGGTAAAAGTTAATTGAATGGTCTGTGTGCGTTAATGTCAGCACTCATTCAGAAAGTATAGGAACCCTACCAAACATTGGGTTCCCATTATTTTACCAACCAGCCTTCCTGCTGCTCTTCCCAGTCAAAGATCTGCTTATTCAGGGAGGCCGCACTTAGGAACAGATTTTAGAAATAGGGAAGCACAGGGGGACCGAAGGCAAAGAGAATGCTGACTGCGAGAGTGATTCAGGCCAGAGCAATGGGAGAATGATTTCTAGTGGAATGTTAGGTGACATCCTGAGAGACACCGATCTCAAGTGCATGGCAGTCCGCCTCACTCTGACAGTGACACAAATCCCAGCGAATCCGGGGGAAGCTTCTGGGTCCCTCGTGTCTTAGGCCTGGAGCCTCCCACTGCCTCTTCTCTCTGGATCCTCGGAACCAGACTCATCGATGCATTCATTCATATGTTAATTCATTCAACAACGTTTTTGAATGCCTATCTTTATTTATAATTTCATGTGAGTTTTTTGATACAGTAAAACATATATACAAATGTACACAAATCACAAAACATGACTTGGTGAATTATCATGAAATAAATATACTTGTGGGCCCACCCTGCTCTCGGCGTCCCCAGATCCTCTCTCTGCATGCTTCTCATCAGGACCTCCTCCTGCAGGACCTCTGGCCCAGCTGCTAAGCTCTCTAGTCTGGACACACCTGGGGTCATCCTGGGTGTGTTCTTCTGAGTCTGGACTCCCTCTCAGGGTTTTATGCAAGTGGTATCACACAGTATGTCGTGGTTTTTATTGCTGTGTTATTCCATTTCTGAACAAACCGCAATGAATTCAACCCTTCTACAGTGGTTATTTCCATTGTTTTGGATATTTAGAATAATGTTAGTTTGAACATCTTGTATATGTGTTTGGTGCACATGCATATGCATTTTTCTTGAGTTTATACTTAGAAAGGATATTGTAGAATAGACATATCTTAAGCAAACAGCCCATTGAATTTTTATTATTAATATACTTACATAATTACCACCAAGATCTATATCACCCCCAGAAAATTTCCCCATGATCTTTCCATATGCTAAAGACATTTTTTATAGTTTCTAGTTTTCTGTCATGATACACCTTATCATCCCTTAAACATTTTATTCAGTTATTTCAAAGTCCTCATCTATTTTATTCACCCTCTAAGAGTCTAAACCTATTGTCTGTTCTTTTAATTTTTCTATAAATTCTTATATTCTCATACGCCAGATTACTTTTAATTGAGGGTAAAGCATTCCTATGAAAATTCATGGGACAACTGGGGCTGTTTTCCTCCAGAGATGAAGCCCTGTGCTCAGACAGGTGGCTGTGCTGTGGATGCATCCCTGTAACTGGGTCCAAAGGAGATTTGTATGGAACTGCAGACCTATGAGGGCTGTTCATGTCCATGTCGTTCTCCCTGGGACACAGTCCTGCTGCTTTCACACCAGGACTTGGGGGCTTCCCAGGCCTTCCTCTCCTGGGGGCTGTGAAGGCAGAGGTCTGTCCCACTCTGTCAGTGGGTGACCCTGACAGATCCCCAGGTACACAGCTGCTTTGGAAACCAGCCGTCCCTGCCAGAGGCAAATGCTGCCAGATACCTGCTCCCCTCTGTGGACTGCCTGCTCATCTCCACCCCAGGCCCCGAGAATTTCCACTGTATCAGTCCTGTTAGAGAACAAAAGTTCAACTGAGAAGTCTGAAGGTCTAACTGGCTTTATTCAGTGACTCATGATGGGCAGCATCTTCTCGTTAACAGGCAGGACTCCGAGGAGCTGTGCAGATGGGAGGTTCCTCTGGGCAGGGGGAGGCAGGGGCAAGGGCGCTCACAGCAGGAGAGGAGGAAGGGCCGCCCCAGGCCAGGCCGCCTCTGGGGTCCCTTCTTGTGCAGATGAGCCCACGAGGGCCCATCAGCACCTCTCAGGCTGACTGTTCAAGTTATCACTTCTGAGAGAGGCTGGAACTGTAGTTCAGTCCTGCTTTGTCATTGTGAGGACAAATCACTCTATTTTGGACCTGTTCCTCCTCCAATAGCACTCCAGGGAATGTTCACACGAAGAAAATGTTTGTATACTTCTGCTCGTTCTCTGAGGGCCGCTGGGTCCGGAGCCAATTAGCCTGCCTTTTCCAGAAGCCCAACTCCTTAAGAGCTTTTCATATGTAGGCTCTGCACAAGGTTCGCTGACACCAAGTTTAACAAGAAATGTCCCTGTCCTGACGCCCCTGTCAGTGCTCCAGGACAGGCAGAAATACAGAACACAGAGCTGCCTCCCAGCCCCACGTGACCGGGTGGCGGGTGCTGTGTAGGGGAGAGGTCAGGGCCGCAGTGGCTGGATGAAACGTGGCGATTCTGTGCTGCACATCAGAAAGGCCTTTGCAGAGGCAAGAGCCGAGGGCCGCCTGTCCCCAGACGTGCCATCTTCTCACTTGGGCTATTTTGAGCTGCAGGCAGTCGAGACTCTGCAGGCTCAGGAGAAGCTTGTGACCCTCCCTCAACTACCTACAAAAGTCTAAACGGGTCTTTCCCAAAATAAGGGTTGCTACCAGGGGGGTTGCTACCAGAGGTGAATTTTATCTGAGTGGTCCTGGCGTGGCACGGCAGACCTCTCATGACCGTCTGCTCTCTAAGGCCCTGAGAATTGCTTCCCTTTTCCTTGAAGCCCAAGGCCCCTACACATTCCCTAGGTCAGGATGGCACGGGTGACCCGCTTTACATTTCTGCCTTGGTATCTCTCCTGTATGTGGGGTTCCTGCACAGACTAGGAGCCTCTTGGGCTGGGAATTAGAAAACATGAAACTTGCTTTCTTGTCAGACAGTGTGGAATAAATGGAAGATTTGGAAAGAGTGCTTAGTAAGTCAACCAAAAAGGAACACTTGAACTGAGATTTCCAGGAGCAGGAATTCTGTGGGCCAGGGACGCACTGTGGGTAGGGCATTTCAGGTGGAGGGAAAATTCGCACCCAGGCAAGGATGATGCCAGGCCTCTGTGCCTCCCGGGGAACACTCCTAATTGTGGGGCACTGAGAGGGGCTTGTGCAGGACCCCCTCAGCCACCTCAGGAGGTGGTCTGGATATTTCATTTCCCCATGGTCACCTGTGTGCAGTAGGTTCCTGGAAGTGAGGCTAGTAAGAAACCTAAAACATGCCTCTTTCTACCAACCTCACATCTCTGTCTTCTATGGCTATACTCATAAACACAAGTGGTTTGGCTTTTAAAAAGACTGTCAGCTCTTCAACAATCATAATCCCCAGACAAAAACATTTAAAACTGAGACCTAGAGATGTAAGCAGAAAACCCAGAACACGCGGGTCAGGACCTGGCCGTCTGTTTCATGTAAGCTGATTCCTAAATCACGCCGTGTGGCCAGACGGGGTCTGTGGGAACCTCTGGTTCCTCCTTCACAACGGTGAAGTGTTCTCTTTTGGCTTGACTTATTTTCACTGAACTCTGCCTTCATAATGGGCTCAGCGGTCTAGCTTGCCGAAGAGCCTTTTTCAAACAACATGCACATCCCCGGAGCTGGTTTATGAGAAGCGGACTGACAGTCCGGGGCGCACTGGGGCAGGGCTTTTCTCCGATACATCGATGGAGTTTTACTTCAGCTTCTCTGGGACAGTGGAGGGAGGATCTCCAAGAAGTCATGTCTGCTGTTATTGTGGGAGTCCGGGTTTCATTAAAGTACATCAGTCAGAGGAAACATCCAGGCGGAGATGGCAGGCCAAGCAGTGTATCTCAGCAGCCTCCTCACGTCGGAACCCGTGCGTGCACCAGACAGCACTGTGGTTCTGACCCGCTCTCCCCTCCTCTTCCAGTGGCCCCGTCCCCCTTTGGTACCGCCGGGGCAGGGGCCGTCCTCGCCACAGTGACCAGCGTCCAGGCCCCACACCGTGGCCCCGCTGGACATGGAGGGCGCCCCTCCCGTGGGCGGCCCTCCGTGCTCTGCCCTGTGTTTCATGCCGGCAGCGGGTGGCCGGGGGCTGTGACAAATAACGCCTCATATGTAAGTATATAGCGGAGGGGCTACGTCCTTATTTGTCATGTTATGCCCTGAATGTGGGTCGAGTTGAAGGTGCAGCAAGAGAAGGGGGCGCCGGTGTCCACAGGGCGTGGACCACGCGCTGCGCACCTCGCGTGAGCGGCCTCATCTGATGCCAGTCCTCACCCTGCGAGGCGTGCCCAGCAGCTTGAAGGTGAGAACAGGGCCTGGCATGTGACCCGCAAGCGGCACACCTCGCTGTCGGGAACCGGCCAGAGGGAGCCTCTTGCGCGGGCCCGGCCCGCCGCCCGGGGAGCCGTGGGGACCCCCAAACCGTGGGGGCACCTGCGTCCTGTGAGCTGGCAGAATTTCCTGGGCTGGAAAAGGAACAGGGAACCTGAATTTGCAGTGATACTGACCTTCTGACCAAAGAAAAAAGGTAAACGTTATTTGTTCCTTTCATCTCAGAAAGAAAACCCACTCCGGAGTGACACCCGTCGTCATGTCACGTGGACTGTGCGTCTTCTCACGCTCATTCCGCATTTCAGCTGCTTTAGATCTTGAAGTTGTTGTGAGGCAAATAAGCGTATGTGCAACAGTGCCTGTAATGAATTAGAACGGAAATATTTTCTCCCTATTTCATTTCCTATTGTCTTACTTTATTTTGTCAGAACATTTGCTTGTATTTTACTTTTCGGGGTTTAAGATGGGTGCTATGCTTACTGACTTTTATGCCCCTATGTTTTGAGGCAGATTCTATCACTTTTCATCCATGAGGCTGACTCTTGTTATTTTGTGCCCATTCCCAGGTGTGTAGGCTAAGGATTTCCTTAATTTGCCGTCTTCGAATGCTCTGTGGAGTAGGAACACACAGGCCTGAGTGTGCAGGGCTGTTAAAGCACGGAGAAAGGAGCCAGGTTTCTTAGGCATCTACTTGTGCCAGAAATGGGGTTGCCAGATTTATCAAATGAAAACACAGGAAGTCTAGTTAAATTTGAAACCCAGATAAACAAATATCATATGGGACAAACATGTTAAAAAATAGTGCTTATTTGGCAACCTTAATCAAACACTATGCTAGACGCCTTAAAATGTTACCTATTTTAATCCTAATATCACTCCTGAGGGGGAAAACAGCAACAGCAGGTCAGCTCTATTTCCTTGGCAGATAGGAAAGTGGAGGCTTGCCTAGCACGTGTGGACGTGCCTCCAGGAACACTGCCGCTGGGATCTCGAAGCTCAGATGTGTCTGATTCCAGCGTGCACTCACTTTTCCATTTTCCATGCTGACTCCAAGGGTGTTTCCATTCACTTGAAAAGGGTGAACCAGCTGCCAAAATAAGTACAGGGATCCCCACTTTCCACAAGATTTCTTTAAGCCATTTGACTTTTACACAAGACCTACATTAGTTTCTGCTTTTGCTGATGGAAAGAAATCCGAAGGGGATGTTCATTTTTATGAAAAAAGGCAAAATGTGAAACAGTGTTGAGGGTGTGTTTTGCAGCAAGCTGTTTGGAGGCAGTGAATGCGG